>NC_081412.1:534420615-534735999 GCF_030272615.1 Cryptomeria japonica | reverse complement strand
TATATAAGGACATCCTATCAATTCATTTTAATTCTAGAACTCCATGCATGGTATTCACACATTCATCATCAAGCATTAAAGGCAACATTTCATCCCACCATATCCTTCAAGCATCATGGAGAAAAGTCACATCAATCCTCATGCAAGCATGTGTGTTTGATTAGGTCATTCATGTTTATGTGTTTGTCATGTTATTACACTCAATATTTGTGATAATATCTAAAGCGCATTGCATCATCAATCTTCTTATCAATATCAATTATTGTAGATCTGCGGTATATCTCTGAACATTTACTTCAACATCTATATTTGTATGCGGGAAAATGTGGTGATCAAAATGAATAAATTGAATTCAAAAGACCCACACACCAATGAGACTATTGGTGCAAGTATATGAATGGATTCAATCAGATCAACTTCCCAAGGGGTGTCTCATTGTTCTCTATTTCACAGGATCCCTAAAGTCGATGTTTTACTCTCAGATCATTGAGCAAAGTACCTAGGAATGATAACTCCAAGAACGAGTGATGTTTGATTTGTGTGCATGGATGCATTCTAAGATGTATTGATATTAAAACTATGATGAGTAATCTAGCATAAAGATGATGATATGATAAAAGATTAGCCAATTATCCTAGCATGATATACTAGTCTAGCATGAATATTCTATGATATGAAAATGCTTCTAAATGTTATTATGATGATTTAACAAAGAGGCTAAAATTCTTAGTAAATTAGACTATAATGCAGATGCATGAAAGATTGTTGATATGAAAAATGAGGAATGAGAGCTCTATTTATAAGAAAAATAGGGCAATGGATGGTTAAGATTGAATAATCTTAACAAGGGTCAAGATTGAAAGTTAATCAATTCATGTTTACAATTCTCACCAATGAAATGGTGACAATTGTCAACAAAGGGTTGCTTGAGAGGATATGTAAGAAGCATTAAATGCTTGAGAAGACATGAAGGTTACCCTAGGAGGTAAGGGTTGAGGTTAGGTTAGGGTTATCCAATGGATAAAGCTTTTACCCAAGGGGTGAACTCTTGTGCAAGGGTTAATAGGATAACCAAGGTTAAAGCCATGAATGCTTGATGAGACCCTTGGGTTAGATGAGGGTTAAGTTAGAGAGAAAGTCTCTAACCATGCAAGAAGGTTGAGTTAACCATTAATGGTTAGGAAGAATTTGAGGGTTAACTTGTTGAAGACATAAAGCCTTTAATGCATTTCAAAGACTTTGGAGGCTTTGAGAAGTGACTTCTCTTTGCTTAGGAACGTGACAATAATTAGGAGATGAATTAGGGTAAATAGGAAGTGATTAGAAGAATCTAGAAGGGATTTAGGAGGCAAGTGGGAGATGTAGGAAAATGCAAGTGAAGGAAAAGGGATTTTAATTAAAATAAAATTACTTTATTTCAACTAAAAAAAGATGCAACTTGCATAAATACAAGTGGGGGGATTTAATAAATAAATTAGATTTATTTATTTGCAAGGATTAATTTAATTAAATACAAATTTAATTAAAAAGGGAGAAAGGGGATTTAATTAAATAAAGTGATTTATTTAATTAAAGGCTAGAAAAGGTTTAGGTGAATTTAATTAAATAAATTGAGTAATTCATTTAATCAAATAAATGAAAATGAAGAAATTAATTAAATAGAATTTAATTAATAGGAGGAATGGGGTTAAAATAAATATTAAATATTTATTTAGGAAAGTGGTCAGATTTATACGTCTACATTTTGCCCCTCTTTCAAGTGACGTGTGTGCACATGTTGATTCAAAGAAAATTTTGTCGGATATGCTGCCAAAGTTTCATCGATATTTTGTGTGTCGAAATGTCAATATGATGCCCCAGATTTGATGAACGATATTGATGATGCCCCCTCGAGAGATGAATCAAGGATTTAGCGAAAAATTGTCAAGTTGATGAGCGTTTTTGAATTAATTGCGATATGAAAATATGGACTGCGTTGTATGCACATTATTGGTTCATCTCCAGAAAAAAAATGATGTTGATAAGGTTAAAAATAAAAAAGTGGTAGGAAAATACATACCCCACTTATTAACCTTTTGGATTTTACCCTATTAAAAGGTAAAAAGTGACTTTGAGAAATCATTTGCACACTTGTCTCTTTGTGATTGTGACATTTGGAGCTCTAACGACGATGTTGATTCCATACTCCTCTCACCAATTTGAGCGCGACAGGAGACACCGAAGACCCGCCGCATATGGCTCACCAATAAGTGGCCAAAATCCATCTTCGTTTTTGATTAATTTTATTTATTTTTGCCACGTTTTTCAATTTTGGGTCAGATTTTGTCGGTTTAGCACGTAGGGTAGGTTGTCTAGCGCATACGATAGAAGTTTTAGCGCGTAGCAAAACCATAGGAGGTTTAGCATCTGAGGGCCACATTGTAGCCCGGTCCGGGGGTAGGTTAGCGCATAGGATGATTTAGCGCATTGAGTCTGCATAGAATCGCAATGGGTAGGTCAGTTAGCACATATGATAACTTAGCGCGTTGGGTAAACAAGGTAGCGCAAATGGTGTGCTAGTTAGTGTAGTACCCCTGCCCTAATCAATTTCTAATCTCGGTTTAATCTTGGTTAGTTTATCTTATATAATGTTATAATCAGATGTTTGATTTAATGCATAGCTGTTGATGTGGTTTTCACACTAGTTGTATGCAAGTTGTTTAGTGTTCCTATTTCGTGGTATTAATATCGGGCTAACGCTTTCATTAAATTTTATATATGTATGCATGTATGACTCTTGGTTGCAGGAGATTTCAGGTACAACGCCGCATGAGTGCGAGGTTTGTCTTCACCTGGATTTGCAGGTTTGAGTGTACCTCTTTGATCCTTAGAGTTGGATTAGGTGGTCGTAAGACCCTAGTTGACCTTAGTCGTGCTCAGGTGACCATCACCAGTCGTCGTCGGTAATCCCTTTTTGTTCGGGTTTGTGAGTCGTCTGTTTGGTTGACCTTCTCGGTTTGCGTGCTTGGTGTGTATGGATAAATTGATTAATTAGCCCTTAGTAATTATTTTGATTATATATGTGTTTGTGCATTGAAGATTAATGGACTAAATTAATCGGGATTTCATTATGCGATTATCATTGATTTTGGATTGCTCGTTTTAAATTGGGAGCAAGTTCAATTAAATAGTTAATTTAAATATTAAATGCATTTTGGATATGCTGTTGAAAAGAAAGTTTTGTATTTAAGTGCAATAGATTTAATTGTATTCTGTTGGCTTTTTAAATTTGAAAGGTTAAATTTCAGTTGAGTGAAAAAATCAATTTTAAATGGGAAAAGCAATTCAATTTATTGATATAGTTAGAAAAGAATTAATTTTGAGAATTATTTTTAAATAAAAATTTTAATTCCAAAAATGGAATTTTGGTCAACTCTTCCTTATAACCTAAAATTTTGGGAAATTTTGGAGGATGGATGTTTTTGGAAAATGCTTTGTTAAAAAAAAATATTTTTGGGATGAAATTTGGGGATTCTGGAAGGAGGAGGAATTCTTGAGCTTGCAGGTTGGGCTCTTCAGTAAATCTCTTCCAGGATTGCATATGAAGGTAGGATTCTAAATTGTTTTCTTGTTGCCAAAAGAATTTACTGTTCTGGTTGAAAGAAATGAATTTGTTATTGAAAAATCAGTTTGATTGATTAATAGAGTAGAATGGAAATAAGATCTTGAATTATCCCTCCTTGATTTCATTCCTTGTTTTCAAATCAATTTCTGGTTTGCCAAGAATGATTTAAAATAAAATAAAATTGAAATTTAGTTGGGGGTTTGGCAGATTAGATGTTAAATTTGTGAAGATCAATCTTGTTTGACCAATATGTTGTTAGTTTTGGAGAAATTTTCCCCTTTCTTGATCTGGGTATTTTTAAAAAAGATTGCAATTTGGGTGAATAAAAATAAAAAAAATTCATGATTCTTTAGTCTCTGGGAGACTGTTTTTTTTTAACTGTGTATTGCACAGTGATCAAATTTAAAAAATAAAATAAAATAAAATAAAAGATTGGAAACCCCAACCACGTGGGAGAGTACCCCACCACGTGGAGGGGTGCTACTTTTCAATTGGGCAGCAGCGCTCCCATGGGGGTTGCGTGCTCCCTTTGGGAACAGCAGCGCTCCCATGTGGGCTGCGTGCTCCCTTTGGGAACAGCAGCGCTCCCATGGGGGCTACGTGCTCCCATTGGGCAGCAGCATGAGCTCCCAAGGGGGGGGGCCACGTGGGTACCCTCCCCCATATTTGTGTTTTGGTTTTTGTAAAAAAAAAAGGGGGAAAGAAAAGTTTTTTTTTAATGTTTTTTTTTTTTTTTTTTTAAATATTATAGTTTAATATTATTAAATTTAATTTTAAATTAAGTTTTTAATTATGTTTGATATTTTAATTAAGTTTTTTTTTATTATGATTAAATATTGGCATTAATTAATAATTCAAGGATAATTTGTTATTAATTAATTGTATAAGGTTAAATATACAATAATTAATACTCAAATCTTATCTTATTATTAATGCATATTTTTTTGTAATTAAATACTTAATTTGTTAATTTCGTTATTAATTATTAATTTGTTATATTTAATTAATCGCGGATTATTAAATATGTTCATTAATTAATAGTTAATTTTTGTAATTTTCTTTATATGCTCAAGGAAACAATGTGTTAATCTGGGAATGGATTTTCTTTATTTGGCTTCCCTAAATATGTATATTTCCTTGATCTGTATAGTGTAAATTGGTTCTGGAAAAGACAAATGTGTAGGATTTATTTTGAACCAGTACGTCAATGATGATGTTAATGGAAGACTAAATATCTTAATTAATTGGTTAATGGTTGTTTATATTATATTCTTGTGAAATTGGTTAAAGAACTCGTTATGGCGTATTTTTGTATGTGCGATGCAATGAACCTTAGAGAGTTAGAAAACCAAGAACAACCTGTATCTAAATGAAGTAGATAACTGCAATCTATTATAGATCATGTAGAAAACTTGATCGACTTTTAATATTTAGATCAATTCGGAAAAGATTGTATCTGTTGAATATTACCTATGCGAGTTTAATTTATGTATTCGCTTTTAATTATGAAATGGCAAGAGTGCTTTGTTTGATAGGTCCCTGTCATATGGAATGATTTGGGGTACTTGTTTCAGTCCTCGATTTCGAGTTGACTGTTGTTTTGTGGTAGTGTCATAGTTGGTCATATCCTTTGTGTAGGTGTCAAACGACGATTCGTGTTTGACCAAATGAGGGATGCTTCCTCCTTCTTGAACTCCGTTCGTCTGACCATGTGTATTCCTTGGGTTTTGAGTTCGTCTGAGTATAGTCTAGTGTCGTATGGGAAAGTGGCTTTCGATTGGGGGCTGCGCCCAAAGTGGCTGTTGGGTAACCCGTCAAAAGTGAGTCTAATAAGTGATAACCTAACAATAGATTAGAATGTAATCTCTAAGTAAGATAATTGTGCCTCACACATGGGACGAGTGCTAACACAGACTCGACATGTTGTGAGAAGGCCTGAAATGGCAAACCATCATCCTTGTCTTCACGAGAGGATGTGTGGGTCCACATGAGGCTTGGATGGGCTGGAGGCTCGGATTAGGTTGCCAGGGTAACCCAGTGTATGGGGTCGGGACCTATGAAGACTTGCCATGGTAACCATACCAGGTTGTGTGATGACACTTGTCCCTACGTTCGCTAGTGTGTTGTTGTTTTGTCCTGTTAGGAGTACCGTCGTGGGTCGTCCTTTTGTCTATGCCCTTGTGAGTATTGGTTTCATGTTAGACCTTGGGTGATGATGACTCAGTTTTGTGGATGCTCTCCTGGACCTTTGTTTTAGCTTTGCTTATGTTCAGTTGGATCCTTTTCTTTTCAAGGATCGTTTATGTATTAATTGACCGATGTGGTCGCTTGTATATTGTTTATGTTTCGCCTTGATGGCCGGATTGTAATGGTGTAACCTCTTGTATTCCTAACTTTATTAATTATCAGAGGGGTCTTGCAGTTGAGCAGACCCGGAGATGTAGCCCTTTAGGGGTGAACTCCGAGATCATTATGGTGTTATGCAATGTTATTCTCTTATGTTTCCTTTATTCAGCTTTATCATGTATGAATAGCTTATGTTAGAATGTATAAGTGGATAAGATGGAATTAACTTTAAATGCTTATATGCAGTCCTTCTTGAATGCCATTTTGATCGAATGCATAAGTGGTTTAGATGAGATTTATCGTAGATGCATGTATGCAATCGTCTTTTAAAATGCAATAAATTGGAATATGAAAGAATGTAACTTAGAGTAATGGAATATATATATTCAGTTGTTGTTAAGGAAATTAAGTGTGCTTGAAAAGATCTCATATGTTTATGATGAAATTCTAGTGTGTTAGAATATTAGATGTATGGCTTGTATTTTTAATGAAAAGCTTGAATGAAGATTATGAATAGATCTTAATGGATGAATCTTTGCTTGTGATTTATATTTCCATCTTCTGAAAGAAATTATCCTATTTAAGAATTATCTCGTTATTAAGATAATCAGCGTATTGGATTAATTGTGTGAGTTAAGTGAATTATGAAATTTAAGTAATCTCGTTGGGAAACTCTTTAGGTGTTAGTTGATGTCTTCCGCTATGTAATTCTGAATCTTTGATATCTTGTTGTATCTTAATGTGGTGTAACTTAAAAAAAAAAATTATTGCACTCTATTCTTGTGTTTTGGCTTATCCCTTCGGGGTTTCCTGGCGGGGCATTACAGTTAGCGTGTAGGATAGGTTTAGCGCATTGAGCATGTGTTTTAGCTCATTGATGGAAAAGGTTAGCGCATGTGCGACATTTTAGCGCCTAGGAGCCCTAGTTTAGCGCGTAGGGTCCAAAGTTGGTAAAAAAAGTGTTGTGAAGAATGCGTCATGAGTCGAATAGATTAGATAGATGTCGATATGGGTCCGTCGATTGCTCAGATATGGTTCATGATCAAATGTGAGTCCTGCTTTTGTGATGATGTATGATTTTGATATGTTGTCGTATTACAATATGAGTCTTGTTACTGTCAATATGAATTGCTTTTCGATATGGATTCTAATTGTGATTTTGATATGTTTGGATTGATTTTCAATATGGATCCTTTATGTTGCTTTCGATATGGGTCCTTGATTGATTTTCGATATGAGTTTTGAGATATTTTGGATATGGGTCCTTGATTGATTTGCGATATGGATCTTTGATTGATTTTTGATATGGATCATTGATGTTGCTTTCGATATGGAACTTTGATTTCCAATATGGAACTTTGATTTTCGATATGGGTCCTTGATTGATTTGTGATATGGATCTTTGATTGATTTTCGATATGGATCATTGATGTTGCTTTCGATATGGATCTTTGATTTTCGATATGGAACTTTTGATTTTCGATATGGAACTTTGATTTTTTGATATGGGTCTTGATTGATTTTTGATATGGATCATTGATTTTGCTTTTGATATGGATCTTGATTCTGATTTTCGATATTGATTTTGATATGATGCATTGATTGATTCATTGACATGATGTGTATACATTTATGATGTGTTCTTGATATGCTTCATTGTTTCAAGTTGATTTGCTTTGATTGCTGATAGATTGGATGGAATTGAGAACTAATGATGGATACTTGTTGATTTGCAGGCAGAGCTTGGTGTGCTCCAGTCTCGAGAGCGATTTTCGAGGCCATGGACACTAATTCCACATTTGTCACAGGCTGACATAGATGTTATTGAGAGATGTGGGTTGTCCTCCTTATCAGACATGCCTCGATATATCATTAATCGAGGTTTATTGATAGCGTTGGCCAAGAGGTGGCACAGTGATACAAACACCTTTCACTTGGTGACGAGCGAGATGACAGTCACACCAGAGGACTGTTATCGGATTCTGTGGATTCCTGTGGTTGGGGCTCTATTTCCTTATGAGAAAATTGAGGAGGGTGGGACATAGGCTCTCCACCACATCTTCCAGGATGATGAGATTAGTGGTTATGAGATCTTGTGGCAGGAGTTTTTGGATTTAGGTTACGCTCCACTACCATCAGTATTAGCAGGTTTTATTGGTGGGTTCTTATGTCCCGACCGTAGGTCGAAGGGACTAGCCGTTGGATGGGGATTGGTGCTGGAGGACATGGTGACGCAGGGACGCAGGTTTGCATGGGGGTCCTGTATGTTGGCCCATCTATACAGAGAGCTTCACCGGGTGGTATATCTGGGATATACTAGTTTATCAGTCGGGCTAACATTGTTACAAGTGTGGGCCTGGGAGCATATACCAGTGTCAAGACCCCTTGCAGATAGGGATAGGCCAGTTGGTCGGGCTTATGTTTATGGGTATACAGGTGTAGTTGTCCAGCGTAACCTGGGCAAACTAGAGCACTGGCGGAGAGCACTGGATGATATCGATACGGTCATTTGGAGACCGTATATGGATTGTAAGGTGTGGGTAGAGGATGGGATAGAGATGCCCTATGTATATATGTCAAGGTACCTGATTGGGTAGACACCCTTTATTATTGAGTGTTTCTTGCACAATCATGTTTAGCGACAATATGGTAGACAAGAGGGGATGCTACAAGGAGCCTGTTTATATGCTCATCGGCTATAGGATGTGCTAGAGTGGGGACCTACCCTAGATAGCGTAGCAACTATTGAGGAGTATATATCGCTGGCAGGTCAGATCTGGGATTATGGGGTTGGGGTTGTTGATGTTGGGATGACGTAGGAGTTTTTCAGTTTACTTCGTGGCACATGCAATGGCACGTATATCTGATCCGGTAGAGCTGATGCTCACGTTTGATAATGATGAGGATGAGAAGCCACATAGGCGAGGGGGAGCTAGATGGAGAGATGAGGAGGAGGGAGAGGAGGTAGGAGAGGGAGGTGGATGCGGTGGAGGTGGAGGAGGTGGTGGTGGAGGAAGTAGAGGAGATGGAGGAGGGAGAGGAGGAGATATAGGGAGAGGTAGAGGGGGTGGAGGAGGAGGTCTCATTCTTGGTGTTGGTGGGGGTGGTAGGGTAGGTGCGGTGCTAGTTGTGGTGGGCGAGATAGAGGATGATAGGCGACTTGCCCAAAGGAGGAGATCTAATGTTCTACCTCCACCGACGCCTCAGACAAGGACAGGTGTGGGTGGGACCACGACATAGGTACCCGTTTAGATTAGGGTTCCCACCCATCGACATGATTCATAGATTAGAGCGCTACAGGTCTCGATGCAACAGCTGCAGGCACATGTGTTAGCGCAATAGTGGCAGATTACGTAGGTTATTGCCGAGTGGGATACAGAGATAAAGCGTCGGGGTCGAGCAGAGGCCCTTGCTGACAGGTTAGAGTGAGCCATGATTGGTGCCCCAGTTCGAGACACGCTGAGAGAGATACAGTACTCGCCCAAGGAGGCAGAGTATTATAGGCGTCTATACGAGGAGGTGGTCCCTCGAGACCACATAGCTCCTAGTTATGCTGCAATGGCGTCCAGTCAATCCAGCCGCAATCATACAAGGACGGAGATCAGAGGTGTTACGGGGCTTGCCCGACGTGATCCACCTGGTGGAGATCTAGGAGCGGGGACATCTACTGTCAGACCATCAACCTCAAGAGATAGTCATACCTAAGAGACCCGTCTCTATTGTATTTTGACAGACACGATATCCCCTGTACATAATGCTTAGATAATAATGCTCTTGATTTTTTTATTTTGATTATGATGTGAATGCATGATTCATGATGGAATGAGTGATAATGTGATTGTGTATTGCATTGATTACTTTGATTTATGAGATGTAATGTTATCTGAATGTTATGATTTGTGAGATGTATCTTGAAGATGAGATGTATGATAATGATAATGATAATGATAATGATAATGATGTGAGATGTATCTTGAAAATGAGATGTATGATAATGATAATGATGTGAGATGTATCTTGAAAATGAGATGTATGATAATGATAGTTATGCATGCATGATTAAGATGATATGCAATTAAAAATGATATGCAACTAAATGATCACTTTAATTCTGTCGTTATCATTCCCGTTAAGTCACTTGTTTGTGCTCTTTTTGTCATCATTGAGCTTTTGATATGTTGAAAGTTTAATACAAGCATCATGGTATAATTGAACCATAATGACCTGAGTAAAACTTACATGGATGTTTGATATTGCAAGGCGACACAAGTGTCGAGGTATAATTGAACCAAGATGACCTAAGTGTTGCTTGTGTAAAACAGACAAGAGTTAACCATTTGCATGTACAAAGTGGAAAATGTCTTCAATGATATGTTTCCAATCATGTCTCGAGACAAATTTGCACCATACGAATGATCGCCTCACAGATAGAAAACCCAAAAAAATGTCAGATTCCTTCGTCGCTTCTCTAGCTCAGTGCATCTTTGAGTAGCTCTGGAGATCTAATGATTCAAAAATCAAGATACAAATAGTCAAAAGTTCATGTCAAACTGTAAACAAATTATAATTCAGAAAAATCATCCATCGTGTGTGTGTTAAAGTTGTAGTTGGATAATGATCCTGTTTTCTAGCCTGATGAGCAGTTTTGACAATGGTTCCCTAGTATGTTGTGATCCTTGTTTGTTGTCTGAATGCTAAAGTGAGAGGAATGTTTCCCCCAGTCATAGATATTTGTTGACATGGATATATGTGTTGATCACCAAACCATGGTGGGATATGATATAAATAATTGTTTTTAGATAATCAAGGACAATGACTACGCTAAGTATGTCCGGGATAATGTTGCATGTACAAGTGTTTGGCGATGGTTATTAGTCGAGACTAGATGGATCGAATATATGAGTACTGATAGATAGAGAAGTTGTTCTCTCACAAATAGCACATGTTGCCAAGTTTTCACCACTTGTTTTATTGCACTTTTTGATTTGTTTTTGTTTTTTTTGTATTTTTCTGAATTTTTTATTTTTTGTGTCACAAGGTGCTTGTTTGCCAGGTTTTCACCATAGTGACGATTTTTTATACTTTTTTTTTTTTAATTTTTTTTTTTTGCTTGATCTGTGCATTGGACGACTCAAGTGTAGAACTTCTTCAGATGGGTGTTGTAAGTTGGCTCATCGAGCACGTCCCCTTCTAAATTTGACAACTGATATACTCATGATCTGTAGGCTGATATGATAACAAAGGGACCCAACCAGTTAGGTTCAAACTTCCCCTTCTTTTCTCGATCTTGTTGATTTTGAGGATTTTCCTTTAGGATGACATCACCGACTTTGAAATCCCTTGGGATGACTTTGTGATTATAGCTTATGCACATTCGTTGTTGATATGCCTTGAGATGATCATAGGCATGTAATTTTTCATCAAGAAGCTCTAGTTCATGCAATCTGTTTACTCGATATTCCTCATCTAGTATGAGGCCCTTCAAATATACTCAGAGAGATGGGATTTCGACCTCAAGAGGTAGAAATGCTTCTAAACCATACACCAATGAATATGGCATAGACCCTGTAGGTGTCTGGATGCTTTTTCTATAGGCCCAAAGTGTCGTATTGAGTTGTACATGTCAATCCTTGCCAGCATCATTTACTATTTTCTTGAGGATTTTCAGGATTGTTTTATTTGATGCATCTGCTTGACCATTCCCCTATGGGTAGTATGGTGTGGAGAAGTGACGTTGGATTTTGAATCATTCATATAGCTCTCGCACATCTTGATTCTTGAAAGGATGCCTATTGTCTGTGATAATGGAATTGGGAATGCCATATCTGCAAATGAGATAGTTGAGGATGAATGATGAGATCTATTTTCCAGTTACAGTGGTCATCGGGATTGCTTCAATCCACTTGGTGAAATACTTCGTTGCGCTGATAATGAACTTATGCCCATTTGAAGAAGAAGGATGAATTTTCCCTACGAAATCAAGTCCCCATTGACAGAAAAGCCAAGATGTGGTGAACGAATGCAACTCTTGTGCTGGTGCATGGATAAGGTTGTCATGAATTTGACATTTAGGACATTTCTTAGCAAATTGATAGGACTCTCTTTCCATTATCGGCCAGTAATATCCCATTCTCAAAATTTTCTTAGTGAGAGTAGGACCACTTTAATGCGTACCACAGATACCTTCATGAAGCTTGTGTAAGGCAGAGTCAGATTCATTATGATCGAGGCATCGAAGAAGAGTACCATCTAGACCTCGACGGTTAAGTGTGTCAGCGGTTAATGTATAGCGGGCGGCTTGCTGGATGAATCTGCATTTTTGGTTGCGAGATAGGTCAAGTGGGAGAGTATTGTTTTTGAGATAATCATAGATTGTCCTGTATAGAGGTGAATCTGAACCAGTTAGTGCATAGATGACTTAGGATGCGGAATTGTCATAGGCTGGGGGAAATAGTTGTTCTACCAGGAACTCGTAACGATTCTATTTATCTGGAATTTGTAGTAGTGAAGCAAAAGTGGCCATTGCATCGGCGGCTCTGTTGTCCAATCTTGGAATTATCTCAAAGGTGATGTGCACAAGGTATTGTTTGAAATCATCCACCATTCTCTTGTAAGGTATTAGCTTATCATCCTTTGTCTGATAGTCATTGTTGATCTGGTTGATAACTAATTGAGAATCCCCATAGACTCTCAATTCTGTGATTTTCCATTCCACAACCATTTTGATTCTTGTTACGAGAGCTTCATATTCAACAATGTTGTTGGTGCATGGAAACATCAGTATATAAGATCTTGGAATAGTGTGCCCCTCTAGAGTGACGAACAGGATGCCGACACTCGATCCATTTTGTGTATATAATCCATCAAAGTATAAGGTCCATTGCTTAGGCGTGACGGTGAGTACATCCACGTCTGGAAATTCCACCTGCAGTGGTTGTTGGTCTGGTAGTGGTGCTTCTGCCAGTTGATATGCAATTACCCATCCTTTGATAGCCCAACATTCTATGTACTAGATATCAAATTCACCCAGAATCATGACCATTTAGATAATCATCCTGTGAGAGCTGCCTTGCTGAGTAGATACTTGAGAGGATCGATTTTTGCTACCATCTTGATTGTGTGGGCTAGAATATATTGGCAAAAATTTTGAGAGGCAAACACCACTGTTAAGCAAGCATTCTCAATGAATTTATAATTTAGCTCATATCTGTTTAAAGTCCTGCTAATGTAATAAATAGCTTGTTCTTTGCCTATTGGATAATCTTGTGCTAGTAGTGCCCCCAATGATACTTCCATTGATATATAGAGAATGAGTGGCTTGCCTGCTATCGAAGGTACCAAAACTGGCGGATTCATCAGATATTGTTTGACTTGGTGAAAGGATTCCGCACACTTGTCTTCCCATCTGAAAGGTATATTCTTATGAAGAAGATGATTAAATGGGAGACATTTATCTACTAGTTGATCTATAAATCATCTGATGGATTGCAGCCATCCCTACAGAGATCTTAGTTGGCTAATGTTCGTGGGAGGTGGCATTTCCATGATAGCCTGTACCTTTGCTAGATCTACTTCGATGTCGTTTTCTGATACAATGTAGCCTAACAGTTTGCCGGATGTGACCCCGAAGACACACTTCTTAGGGTTTAGTCTGGCCTTGAATTGCTCCAATCATTGAATGATTTTATCTAGTATGCCCAGGTGTTCTGCTCAGGTGAATGACTTAGCCAGAAAATCATCCACATAGTCTGCCATGAAGTTATGCATCATATCATGGAAGATTGTTGTCATGGCTCTTTGATAATTTGCCCCAACATTTTTCAAGTCAAAATGCATGACGTTCCAACAAGACATTCCCCATGGATAGGTGAACGTAGTTTTATCTTAATATTTTGGGGCTATCCTGATTTGATTATAGCCAGAGAAGTCGTCCATTAATGATAACATTGTGTGGCCTGCTGCTAGATCCACAATTATGTCAATGCTTGGCAAAGGAAAGTCATCCTTCGGACATGCTATGTTGACATCTCTAAAATTTGTGCATATTCTGATGCTTTTGTCAGGTTTTGAAACTAGTATAATGTTTGAGATCCATTCAGCATAATCCATTGGTCGGATGAATCCGACATCTAATAACTTCTTAAGTTATGCTTTGACCAGTAATGCCACATGTGGATTCATTAATCTTAATTTTTGCTTGACCGGTTTAGCTCCTGGAGCGATGGATAAATGGTGCATGATTAGATTTGGATCTATTCTGGGCATGTCAGCATAAGACCAAGCAAAATTGATTTGCTTTTCTTTGAAGAATTTGATAAAATTTGGTTGTTCTTCTTCTATGAGTGATTCTACTAGATGTATGGTTGTTACTACTGCTTCAGTACTGATGTTTATTGATTGAGTTGGCTCAATCAATATTGGTGACCTTTCTTGATAATATTTAGGAAGAGTGTCAAGTCTCCCATCTTTAGGTGCCTTAAAAAGGTTTTCACCCTCAGATGCGTCCTTTATTTTTACTTCTTTGAGATCTAATACTACCATTAACTGGTTTTCACCATTAGATCCTTTGTTTATTTCATTTTTACGATTGAGAGACTTGGCATTCCCCTGATTGTAGATATCGTTATTTTGTTCACTGGTAGAGCACGTTGGGTTGACTGAACACAACTATTGGATAATGGATTCATTGTTTGGGAATATTGGTATATCACGATGTTCGGGTTCTTCCCAATCTATGAGATCAGGATATATGAGTGGTAAGGAGTCATCTGGTGGGTTAAGATCAACCATTGCAAGTGTCATGATGGAGTCATAGTTATATTTGTTTGGGATATTGGTGAGGTCTATGATATTTTCGAGGTCTTCGATGGTATGATCTTCGATGTTATCTCGTTCGTATTGTCATTGCTTGTTCTCACTAGCCTCGTAGATATGTCATGGTCTGAATTCAAGCGGTCAAGATTATGAGCCTCGTCTCTCCTGAGAAAGGGGTGTGTATGAATGGATGGTATCCACCCCAATGTCTTCAATAATATCAGAACAACTATCCCACTCATATTCATTGGAATCGGTTTCAGAATCATTGTCCCATGTTACCTTCCTGTATCTGACAGGTATGTTGTATGGGGAGAAAAGATCACTGATGATTGACAACAGTTTAGTAGCCTATTCTGATTTAGGGTCGGTGCTTGCTTGTACTCTTTGCATTTGTTTGTACATTGTTTCCCCTCTGTGAGTAGCAATTTCTTTAGGTGGTGGTTTCACCTTGGTTTGATCATGTTCTTGCACATGATGCACTTTCTTATAAAAAGCTTCCTCCCTTTGAATGGTCAGTTCTTCTTGTCGTTTCTCATTTTCTTGATGCTTTTGCTCTTTCCTTATTGTTTTTGTTGCTTAGTGTAGTGCTTCTTGCCATGAGTCTTCATTATATTTTTTCTTTGCTCTCCATTGAGGTTTTTTATGGTTATTTTTCTTTTGCATAGGCGACCGATGTTGTCCATACCCAAGTCATGTTTTGTCTCTTGCAAATTGTGAAGCAGGTTGTAGGGGTTCTATAATGCCTTCTTGGCACTTTCAAATAGGTCCTTTGCCATTGTATCCCATTTGTTGCATGATCCGTAACCCGTTTTCATTTTTTTTTTTGGTACGACCACTTCTATGGTAGCAACTTTGACTTCTTCTTCATCCCTGCATAGCCAACTAAGGATGTCTTTCTTTTCTGATTCATCGGTCAGTGTGCCCAGCTGGATAAATTTACCATCAAAATTGGTGATGGGTTGTGTTGCCTGATGTCTTGATGTAAAAGGTTGTCCATAAGGTTTTGGTGATGTTGGTAATTTAGATAGATATAAGGGTTCAAAAGAGTACTCCCCCACGCCTTGGTCCTTGATTTTCATCTTTTGCTTAAAGTCTATGGATAGAGACTTGAGTTCTTCTTGATGATGATTCAATGTTGAGGAAGCTTGGGCCTCCCCTGTTCTGTGGAACCAGGCTATCTTGAGCTGCCCCCATAGCATTGCAATGCTGAAAAGGGTTATTATCTGCAGATATTGAAATTTCTTGTCTATTGTAAGGGAACTTGATACATTGATGGTATGTGGAAGGCAGTGATTGCATTTCATGGATCCATTGACAACCCAATAGTATATTGTATGTCAAGTCTATGTCCAAGACTTGGCACATGGTGTCTTTTTATACAGGACCTACCTAAATGGGTAGTATTACAGTTCCTTTGAATGATCTCTCTTCATCATCATAGGCTTTGATGGTGATTTTATTTTTTGGATCAATAGACTGCTCAAAGAAGCCTAATGCATGGATAATCTTTAAAGTATAGATATTGAGACCAACTCCTCCATCTATTAACACTCTTTTTACTTGATGTTTATAGACTAAGACTTTGATATGGAGCGGGGTGTTATGCAGATGATTCAAGGAGACATCATCGTGTTTGAAAAAAGATATATTATGCAGCCCTGTCATATGGGCCACCATCGCTTGGAATCGATCAATATCCAGACCATTTGGAACGTTTGTTTCGATAAGTGCTTGTTCCAAGATATCCTTGTGTTTTTGCGAGAGTTTGAGTAACTCAAGTATAGATATCTGAGCGGGAGTTCTCCGTAGCTGATCAACCAAGTTATATTGAGTCTTGGGGAGAGTTGTTGATGTTGATGTGTTCCCTTTCAAGACATATTTTTGTGCTCTGGTTGTCACATTTATCGATGAATGTTCTTGTTTGACCTTGATTTTTATGATATTTACTTGATTGTCATATGTCGAGATGTGATTGATGGTGTTCTTGTGTAGGTGATTAATACGAGCTCCTTTGGTATTGTTTGATGTTGAATCTCCTCCCTTATTGTAAGTTGGAAGAGGATTTTTGAAGACTTCGTGGTCACCATTCATTTTGTGACCATCAACTGTTCAACCGCCCCTGTCAATCATGTCCTGAACTATGTTTTTCAGCCTCATGTAATCATTTGTGTTATGTCCTTTTTTTTTATGAAAAACACAATAATGTGAGTCATTCCACCAAGGTGGTTTGACCTGGGGTTCAAAGTTGCTTGTGGCTGGTAATGTGATGATCTTATTTGCCAAGAGTTTTCGAAACGCTAATTCTAAGGTTTGTTCTAATGGTGTGTATATGCGTCAATATGGGAAAGTATTGGTGTTGCCTCTCTAGTTTGTATTGTTTCCTTGGTTAGTGTTGTTTCCTTCATGATATTTGTTGGTGTTTTATGTTGAAGCTTCATGATTGGTATTTGGCGGATAAGTGTTCATTCCTTGATTAGCACTTTTTTATCATTATTGGATGGTGGGTTGCTTGATAAAGTCAATACTAGTTGTTTAGACTTCACATTGTTGGCATCAATTACCCCATCATTAACATTATTTTTGTTCCTTGTCCAAAATATAGATTTGTCTAAAGTGTTGTTATTGTTTTGATTGTTAAAAGTGTTAGTGTTTGACGAATTAACACCTTCCTTAAAGAACTTCAATGTTCCTTTCTAGATGCAAGCTTCTTCTACTTGGATACCATTTTATATCAATTTTGCAAAAGATGGTATACATTGGAGTTTGAGTTGATAACTCATCTCACTATTCATATTGTCGATTAATATTTCCATCTTTTCCTTTTCAGGCACGTCTCGGGGATATCTCGAAACCATGCGCCTCCACCGTTGTAGAAACACCATGAATATTTTATTGCTCTTTTGTTTTGTGTTACACACATCCAGCATGGTGATTGCTTGTTGAATGTTATAGGAGTATTATGTTATGAATTTGTTTACCAACTCATCAAATGCTTTGATGGGAGGTGTAAGTTTAGACAACCACTCCTTTGTTTGCCCTCCCAAACTTCTTGGGAACAGTCTCATTAAGTATGTGTCATCATGAGAAAACTCTAGGGTCATGGTACAAAATTCTCGAACGTGATCACGGGGATCACTTTTACCATCGTATTTGTCATACTTTGGTATATCTAAATTTGGGGGAAAAGGTACCATGTTCAATCTCCTATCAAAAGGATAAGGACAGATTTCGTCCAAGGAGTATCATATTGTACTTCCTTGTTACATGTCCTGCATTTGTCTTTGCAGTGTTTGGAGTTGTTGTGTAAGAGAAACCATTGGTGCATTTGTCCTTCAATAGAGATTTTCCTTTCGTTTATTAAGATTGTCCCGACTGTGGGCATGGTCTTGTTCGTGGGTGTTGTCTTGTTCATTGGTGCGATCTTGGTTGCGTATGTTTTATGGATCATGTGCCTCTTCTTCTCTTCGTTGTTCTTGATAGGCATAGTTTCTTGACCTTGTTTTTTAAATTCTCTCATCTATATTCCTTAAGTTTTTTGTATCGAAATCCTCAGGAATGTTGACTCCTTTGGTAGTTATCATGAGTAGATACTTTTCCTTATCTGCTTCTATAAGTCATTCTACAAGTTTTTGGAAATCTGCATTTTCTTGACATTCTTGGAGAAGTTCTTCGGTGATATTTGTTTCTCCCATATTTTCATACTCATCAAAAGGATTGGACAATCTATGACCCATACTCGATTCTGGTTGTGATTCCTTTTGTTTGTTTCTTTGAGATCAAGTGACAATGGGCATTAATATATCTCTACCATGATGAATTCTTCTTCTTCTATTGGGGTTCTTGGTAGAGTTGGTGGCTCAGGCCAAGCTTTGTTATAAGTGATAAGGAGCTTTGGAAACAAAGCAGGGTTAATCCTTCCTCCACTATTTAGGCATTGATTGAATGTCACTTTCTGAATTTAAGCCCTACTTCTCAAAGGCTCTTTGTCAAACTCGTTTGTTTTTCCTTGGATATACAATCGCATGTGACGCAAGAATGTGCGATGTGATGCAAAGATTTGACGATTGATATAGAGAAATTTATTCCTTTTAACAAGTGTCTTAGAACTAGGTTGTCTCTTCTTTGACTTAGTCTTTTGATGAAGACTTGTTCTTCTCAAAATACGAGGAGTGGTCATACACGAATGATCACAGGTTTGATGTTGATGTTGGATATGGATACTTCATTTAAAAACTCAAGTTTACTTTATCAAGTAGAGGTTTAGCTCGATTCACCTCCACGACAAAGTGTGTCAAATGATATGGATAAAATCTCCCGATATAGAAACTTGATTTGACAACCTGAGGACCCAACTTGGTATTGTTTTGATAGGATCCATTAGATGGGGGAACTTTGATCACCATCCTGATACTCCCTAATTTTGTTGGATGAAGTCTGCTCTCAAGCTAGTTAATGATTTGAAAACTCGTTATAGGAGTACTTTGTTGGATTTGGAATTTTCTCACTAATGATCTTTTTCAAAGTTTTGTTGTTGGATTTGCTAAAGGACCTGAAAGGGTATTTGAAACTATTGATAAACATTTCCCAAAGTGAATGGTTAGCTCTTTGTTTTTCACTAATATTGATCACGCGCTAAGACAGAGACTTGATGTGCTAAATAAAGTTCTCGAAGCACTACAAAATGTTCACTATATGCTATGTTGGCTCTCCTACACGCTATTTCATACTGTTTGATAATAACTTTGCTGGATAGGTTATGCGTTAATATGTCCTTATTACGTGCTATTGTTTGATACAAAAGCGCTATAAGATGTCTTGAATGCGCTAGGTTGATGCTTGAATGTGCTATAATGATGTTGATAAGTGCTACCTGAAATTTTACCAGTATGATACTGATTATGCGCCAAGTTGAGTGATGAAAGTGCTAATTTTTAGTGTGAATGCGCTACTGAATGCTTGAGATGCGCTAGGTTGTTGTTCATATGCGCTAATTGTCCTGATTTCTTTGTTTGATGCTTTTGCTATGATGTTGAAAAATAACACTTGTGATTTGATGGATGATTTTCTAAAAATGACTTGAAAACATGACATATAAAAGAGAGAACAATTTGTCTATGCTAAACAAGTAGTGCATGTTCTTTTGAGGATGTTTTCAAATCCCCGATGTTTTCACTGGTTTGGATTACAAAGAAGATGTATCAAGTAGACTCTTTATTCAAAGGTCATCAACAATATCATAACCCACTAGTCTCGATACTTTGTCAGCTCAAACAACCTTGTCACCCCTAGGGGATGCCCGTTTTTTGCCTTTTGCCATAAATTAATCCAAAGTGAATTGCTTCACAATTGAATAGTTATCTTGGGAGATATATGATGAGTGATCTTGGGGGTGGATTCTTCCCCATCCTTGCACTATGATATTTCCAATGTTTGGCGACTGACTTGGTTCAAAGTTTCTAATGCTAAGGTTCTTAATCAGACTTCCATTTGGTCTTCAGTGATAAACTCCCTCAGAAGGCTCCCCAACCTTTAGAACAAAGGCTTTACGTATCTTAAAGATACTAGGGGAAGACTTGTCATTCCTGTGAAGTGTGATACCTGCAGCTGCAACACAAACACTCAATAGATCATTACAAGCATGGTTAGAAAATTAAAAGAAAATGAAAGGTGAACCATGACAAAGCGACCTATCACCTCCTAAGAGATGCGAGTGTGGATTTGCTCTCAGATTTGGATAAGCAATCCCAATGACTTGACTACACCTAGACGAAGGATTTGAAATTATAATGATATGCAAACTAGATGAGATTGATTATGCTAGATTGATCCAAGAGTCTAATTAAGCTAATGATATGCATGATTAAGCTATGATGATGATGATACAATTAAGCTAGAAAAGAGATTGATTAAGCTACATGATTCAACAATTATGCTAGAAAATGATCAAACTAAGCTAATGCAATTGCCTATAACAACAATGGTCAAATGACTATAGTAATAATGCCTAAATTGATAATGAGATGGGATCCTTATTGCTCCAAAATGGGAGATATTTATAGGATTTCCAAGGCCAGGGGTGAGGTGGCGAGAATCAACGATCAAGATTGAGCCTGAAGATATCAAGGGTGAAATTGGAGGAGGTTGGAGAAGAGGTTGGAGGAAGGGACACTTGTCATCTCTATGGTGACAAGTGTCTAGGAGCCTTGCTCATAAGAGGGCAAGTGCCCAAGAGAGGAGACATGTGGCCAAAGTGCCATGTGTCTCAAGGGGAGAATATCCACACCATAAGAGGTTAGGATAAGGAGGTTAGAATGTGCAAGATAGGACAGGGTTAGGCAAACTCAAGGTTAGGTGGAATGGGTTAGGTTAGAGGGATGGTTAGGTTAGGTGGTTAGAATTTAGGAGGCATGTGGGTAATTTGAATTTGAAAATTCAAATAATAGGAAACGACTAATTAATTTTCAACAACTCATAAATTGATTTGTTTTAATTAATTAGAGGATTAGAAGAATTGATTGAAACGGGGGGAGGATTAATTGATTTGAATTAATTAATCAAAGGGGACCATTGAAATGAACCTATTAAATAAATCCTTAGATTTATTAACAAGTATATGAAAGGGAGAATTTAATCAAATTGCTAATGAATTCAATTAAACTAGGAAGGGGGATTAATTAAATAATTGCTTATTTAATTAATTATCTTCAAACCATTTTTAGGTGTATACATTTTGCCCTTCTTTGAAGCGAGGTGTGATGACGCGTTGATTCAAAGAATAATCTCATTTTGATGATGATATCGGTTTGATAGGATGCCCTAGACATTGATTGATAAATTGCGGTACGATGATGAAAAATGTCGTGCCTATGAAGTGTGATACCTGCAGCTACAACACAAACACTCAATAGATCATTACAAGAATGGTTAGAAAATTAAAAGAAAATGAAAGGTGAACCATGAAAAAGTGACCTATCACCTCCTAAGAGATGCGAGTGTGGATTTGCTCTCAGATCTGGATAAGCAATCTCAGTGACCTGACTACACGTAGACGGAGAATTTGAAATGATAATGATATGCAAACTAGATAAGATTGATTATGCTAGATTTATCCAAGAGTCTAATTAAGCTATGATGATGATGCAATTAAGCTAGAGAAGAGATTGATTAAGCTACATGATTCAACAATTATGCTAGAAAATGATCAAATTAAGCTAATGCAATTGCCTATAACAACAATGGTCAAATGACTATAGTAACAATGCCTAAATTGATAATGAGATGGGATCCTTATTGCTCCAAAATGGGGGATATTTATAGGATTTCCAAGGCCAGGGGTGAGGTGGCAGGAATCAATGGTCAAGATTGAGAATGAAGATATCAAGGGTGAAATTGGAGGAGGTTGGAGAAGAGGTTGGAGGGAGGGACACTTGTCATCTCTATGGTGACAAGTGTCAATGAGCCTTGCTCATAAGAGGACAAGTTTCCAAGAGAGGAGATATGTGGCCAAAGTGCCATGTGTCTCAAGGGGAGAATATCCACACCATAATAGGTTAGGATAAGGAGGTTAGAATGTGCGAGATAAGATAGGGTTAGGCAAACCCAAGGTTAGGTGGAATGGGTTAGGTTAGAGGGATGATTAGGTTAGGTGGTTAGAAGTTAGGAGGCATGTGGGTAATTTGAATTTGAAAATTCAAATAATAGGAAAAGACTAATTAATTTTCAACAACTCATAAATTCATTTGTTTTAATTAACTAGAGGATTAGGAGAATTGATTGAAATGGGGGGAGGATTAATTAATTTGAATTAATTAATCAAAGGGGACCATTGAAATGAACCTATTAAATAAATCCTTAGATTTATTAATAAGTAGATAAAAGGGAGAATTTAATCAAATTGCTAATGAATTCAATTAAATTAGGAAGGGGGATTAATTAAATAATTTCTCATTTAATTAATTATCTTCGGACCATTTTTAGGTGTATACATTTTGCCCCTCTTTGATGCGAGGTGTGATGACGCGTTGATTCAAAGAATAATCTCATTTTGATGATGATATTGGTTCGATAGGATGCCCCAGACATTGATTGATAAATTGTGGTACGATGATGTCCCCTCTAGAGATCAATTGAGATAATTGACCTTTGTAGTGTATGAATTTTTACAAAATTAATACCTTGATTAGAAATGATTCGATTTTTGCAACTGTGTTTGATGAAAGTGTGAGTTTTACAATCACGATGATGTAGTTCTTGATGTGATGGTTGATAAAGTTTGATTGATTAGATTGATAAGACCAAGATGTAGTCTGGTTTCAGGAATGACACCTCCTGTATAAGACAAAGATGATCAAAGCATCTGGTTTCAGGAACGATATATCCTGTATAAGACTTGATCAGAACGTCTGGTTCTAGGAAAGATACATCTTGTATAAGACATGATAGGATAGAGTTAGATGCAATCGATGGTCAATTGGATAAAGAACTAACATTTTGTTGATATACAGTTGTAGGAAGATTCAGATATGATGATGTTGGTTTTGTTGAGGGGGGAAACATAAAATTTGTGCTGGGTTGACAATATCTGGAGAGAGATGAGTCATTAGTATGATTGTGTATACACTTATGATAATACCATGATGACTCCTGAGATAGATTTAACTTTGGATAAGATGAGCTTGTGAGATCCCATGCAGGAATGAAATGCAAGATAAATGCAAATGCCAATACAAATGAAATGCAAATGCCAATACAAATGAAATGCAAAGCTATGACCAGACCAGTCAATAGGTTATTGTGTTTTGTCATCATTGAGCTTTTGCTTTTAAAATGTGGGAAGTGAGTGCAAACATCGATGGTATAATTAAACCATGATGACCTGAGCACTACTTTCTTGGATTTTGATATTGCAAATTAGCACAAGCATCGAGGTATAATTGAACCAAGATGACCCGAGTTTTGCTTGCGTAAAACATGCAGTATTAACCATTTCTATACACAAATCGGAAATGTCTTCGATGATACTCTGATGATCATGTCCTGAGACAAATTTGCACATATTAATGATTAATTTATAGACAGCGGACAAGAAAAATATCATGTTCCTTCCTTGTTCCTCTAGTCAGAGACATCCTAAAGTCACTCTGAAATCATGACAGCGAAAATCAAGATAGAAAAGTTGAACAAGCATGTTAAAATCATTATCCAAAAGATATCATCCATTGAGAAGTGTGTGATGTGCTTAGACTGACATGTGACAGTTTGATGGTGGACAAGTTGATCTTGCGTTCAACGTTGGATGTGTCTCAGTTTTCGCTTGATAAGAGTTGCATGACTATTGTTCTTCCTGTTTGATTAAGCTCAAAATGATCGATAATTTTTCCCCCAGCTAGGTGTAGGATTTTGCCCCAAGCCTAGAAACAAATTCATTATGATAAACCCAATGATACAAACCATGGTGAGAAATCACTTGCGATGTCGGCATATGTACAAAGGCTTTATTATGGATATGAACAACGTTGACAAAAAATGAATGCAAGAGAAAGGATGCATGAACTGATAGATGGAAGAGCTAGCTGACAGATAGCGCCTGTTTGCCAAGTTTTCACCATCTGTTTTTATTGCACTTTTTCTCATATTTGATTTTTTTTTTACTGTTTTTGTATTTTCTGATTTTTCACTGTTTTTTGATTTTCTACTTTTTCAAACATAAAACTTCTTCAGATGCATGCTATTGATGGGTACCTCGAGATAATCCTCATCCTGTGTTGATAGCTGATATGCTCATGACCCAAATACTAATGTGACCACAAATGAACCTAACTAGTTTGGTTCAAACTTCCCTTTCTTTTCTCGATCTGCTTGATTGCGTGGATTTTCTTTTAGTACTAGTTCTCCAACTTGAAATGTTCTCAGTTTGACCTTGTGATTATAACTACGACACATTCTTTGTTGATAGACCTTTAAATGATCAAAGGCATTTTGTCTTCATTCATGGATCAATTCTAACTCTTGCAATCTAGATACTCGTTGTTCTTCATCTGAGATAAGGCCTTTTAATGATACTCGTAGAGAAGGTATCTCTACTTCTATTGGTAGTATTGCTTTTGATCCATAGACAAGAGAGAAAGGTGTGGCACCTGTTGGTGTGCGGATACTGGTATGGTAGGCCCATAGAGCAGGGTTCAATTGAATATGACAATCTCTTCCAGCATCATTCACTGTCTTTTTGAGGATTTTCAGAATGGTTTTGTTTGATGCCTCTACTTGCCCATTCCCTTGTGGATAGTAGGGTGTGGAAAATCTATTTTGGATCTTGAGTTTCTCACATAATTATTGGACATTTTGATTCTCGAACGGTCGCCCATTATCAGTGATAATGGTCATGGGTATTCCATAGTGACATATGATGTAGTTCAAGATAAATGCAGCAATCTATTTTCCTATGATATTGATGAGAGGTACTGCCTCAATCCATTTTGTGAAATATTTTGTAGCTATAAGGATGAATTTGTGACCATTGGATGAAGAAGGATTTATCTTTCCTACTAGATCAAGACCCCATTGGTAGAAAGGCCAAGATGTTGAAAAAGCATGAAGTTCTTGTGCTGGTGCATAAATCAAATTTCCATGGATCTGACATTGTTTGCATGTTTTAGCTATCTGAAAAGAATCTCGTTCCATAGTTGGCCAATAATAGCCTAAGTGTATGAGTTTTTTTGAAAGGGTAAGACCACTTGAATGAGTACCACAAATGTCATTATGGACTTCATGTAAGGCCTTCTCAGATTCTTCTTGTTCGAGACATCTTAAAAGAGTACCGTCGAGACCTCGTTTAAAAAGGGTATCCGCGACAAAAGTATAATGGGAGGATTGGCGAATAAAGTTTATCTTTTGGTTTTTTGATAAGTCATGAGGGAGGATATTATCTTTCAGGTATGTGTAAGTTTGGCCATAATGGGAGGAATCATGTCCAACAAGGTGACAAATAGTTTGGGAATCCGGACAATTATGTGCAAGGTAAAACAAATCTTTCACTAGGAATTCGTAACGCTCTTGATTTTCCTGTGTCTGAAGGAGAGAAGCAAGTGTTGCCATGGCATCTACTGCTTTGTTGTCATTCCTTGGAATCTATTGAAATGTTATTTCTACAAAATATTTCTTGACATCATCAACCATGTTTTTATAAGGCATTAACTTTTCATCCTTTGTTTGATAATCGTCGATGATTTGATTGATGACGAGCTGAGAGTCTCCAAAGACTTGAAGTTGTGTAATGTTCCATTCTATAGTCATTTTGTTACCTGTAACCAAAGCTTCATATTCTGCTATGTTGTTGGTGCATGGAAAGCTTAATTTGTATGCTTTCAGAATTGTATGACCTTGTGGTGCGATGAATAGAATACCTGCTCCTGATCCATGTTGTGTATATGAACCATCAAAGTATAATTGCCATGTTTTTGTGGTGACTATTAGGATATTAGCATCGAGAAACTCAATCTGTAAAGGATGATCATCTTGAAGTGGTGCCTCTGCTAGTTGGTCTGCAATGACTTGCCCCTTGATAGCTTTTCTGTCAATATACTCAATATCAAACTCACTTAGAATCACAATCCATTTTGCTAGTCGTCTTGTTAATGTTGCCTTGCTGAGCAAATACTTCAATGGATCGATTTTAGCAATCAACTTGATGGAGTGAGATAGTAGTTAGTGTCTTAATTTTTGAGAAGCAAAAACTACTGCCAAACATGCCTTTTCTGTTGGTGAATAGTTGATCTCGTATCCTACTAATGTTTTGTTGATGTAGTAGATGGCTCATTATTTTCCTTCATTATCTTGTTGTGCAAGCAGAACTCCTAATGATACTTTGGTGGTTGATACATAGAGTAACAATGGCTTTCCTGGAATTGGTGACATTAGGACGGGTGGTTGCATGAGATAGGCCTTGATCTTATTGAATGCGTCCTCGCTTTGATGGTCCCACTTGAAATGAACATTTTTGTGTAACAGATGAGTAAATGGTTGGCATTTATCGGCTAGTTGAGCAACAAATCTTCTGATTGACTGTAGTCTTCCTTGAAGTGATCTTAGTTGACTGATATTCTAGGGAGATGCCATTTCCATGATTGCTTTGACCTTGGCTGGATCTACTTCGATACCTCTAGCTGAAACAATGTATCCCAATAGCTTGCTTGAAGTGACACCAAAGGCACATTTCTTGGGATTGAGCCGCAACTTATATTGTTCTAACATGTCAAAGATCTTTTATAGTATTCATATATGGTCTTCTTTGTTGTATGATTTGGCCAATATGTCATCCACATAATCTTCCATGAATGTATGCATCATGTCATGGAATATCATTGTCATAGCTCTCTGATATGTAGCACCTACGTTCTTTAGTCCAAAAGGTATGACATTCCAGCAGAAAGTACCCCATGGACATGTGAAAGTCATCTTTTCTTGATCTTTAGGTGCTATTTTAATCTGATTGTATTTGGAGAAACCGTCCATTAGAGAAAACATGGAGTGTCTAGCAGTTAAATCTACAATGATGTCAATGTTAGGCAAAGGAAAGCCATCTTTTGGACATGCATTATTAAGAACTCTGAAGTCCGTGCATATTTTGATACTTTTTTTCCGATTTGGAAATAGGAAAGATGTTGGATACCCATTGAGGATAAGCCACAGATCTGATGAATCCGACATCCAATAATTTCATTAGTTCTGCTTTGACTAGAAGAGCAATATGAGGATGCATCTTCCTTAATTTTCGTTTAACTAGTTTGCCTCTTGGACTGACATTTAAGTGATGCATAATAAGTTCTGGATCCAATCTTGGCATGTTTGCATATGACCAGGCAAAATTGATTTGTTGTCGTTTGAATAATTTCATATATTGTTGCATTTCTTGCTCTAACAAAGAATTTGTTGGATGTAGTATCTTTGGTTGCTCTGTTGTCCCAATGTTAACTGCCTCTGTTGGTTCGATCAAAATGAATGACCTTTCTCGATAGTGTGCAAGTAAAGTGTTAAATCTCCCATCTTCTAGTGCCTCAAGGAGGTTTTCACTATTAGATGCGTCCTTTCTTTTTACTTTTTCCTGATCTAATGTTACCAAGAAGTGATTTTCAACATTAGACCTGATATTGTTTTCTTTATTTTCACTTTTGCGACTGGGAGATTTGGCATCCACTTGACTAGAAGATGCGTTGTTGAAATTCCTGGTGAAAGTTGTTGCAGGTTTGATTGCATTAAGATATACAAATATGGCATGGTCATTAGGAAAGGTATCAATGGCAATATGTCTTTCATTTTCCCAATCAATAAGTTCGAGGTGGATTAGAGGTAGGGGGTCATCAGGTTGAGATGTTTAGAGAGTATCAAGGGTCATGATAGATGTGTCAAAGTTTTCGATGTGTATGTCAATGTCTAGAATAGTACTCTCATCAGAATGACCTCGCACAAGGAGCTCCTGATCTTCCTCGGTTAAGTCCAAGTCAGCCAAATGTGATTCTTGTATTCACCTAAAAATGGTCTGAAGATAGTTAATTAAATACACAGTTATTTGATTAATTCCCCCTCCTAATTAATTGAATTCACAAGCAATTTAATTAATTTCTCTATTCATCTACTAGTAAATAAATCTAAATGGTTTATTTATATAGTTCATTTCATATCCCCCTTTGATTAATTAATTCTTAGAATTAGTGTCTCCCCATATTAATCAATTCTTCTAATCCCTTATTGAGATTAACAAACTCAAGTTTGTTGAGATTAATTACCATTTCCCAATTATTTGAATTTCTAAATTCAAATGAGCACATGGCTCCTAACTTTAACCACCCAACCTAACCATCCCCTAACTTAACCCATTCAATCTAATCTTGGGTCTAACTAACCCTATCCAATCTTGCACATCCTAACCTCCTTATCCTAACCTCCCATGGTGTGGATATTCTCTTCTTGAGACACATGGCACTTTTGCCACATGTCTCCTTCCTTGGACACTTGCCCTCTAATGAGCAAAGCTCCTTGACACTTGTCACCACAGAGATGACAAGTGTCTCTTCCTCCATCCTCTTCTCCAACTTCCTCAATCTTGGCCCTTGATATCTTCAGATCAAATCTGGACCATCAATTCCTGCCACCTCAACTTTGGCCTTGAAATTCCTATTGTAGACACCTAAAAATGTCTCATTGATCATGTACTAATTATTCCTCTAATTGATCAAATAATCTTTATTATTTAATTAATTTAATTAACTATTTCTTCTAATTTCATATTTCTTCATAATCTTACTAATTATTCTATTTCCTATTCTATCATCATTTAATCATTTTCTAAATATTAATTAAATATTTATTATTTAATTAATTCTGATTAATTTCCCAATTTAAATAATCTTTATTATTTAAATAAATTACTAATTATTCAATTTCTATCTCTAATCATCTAATCATTCAACCCTCTTCTAAATATTAATTAAATATTTATTATTTAATTAATTGTGATTTAATCCTTTAAATTAAATAATCTTTATTATTTAATTAAATTTCATTTCTAAAATAATTAAATAGTTGTATATGGTGAAAATAGATAACAATAATAACAATATTGAAAGGCTAAATGAATTCAACCACAAAACCCTAGCCTAACAACAACAAAGATCCACCATAACATATGAAGATTACCTAAGACAATGCAAATCAAATGAAATCACAAAGATTATACCATCACATGTCCAATAGGGTTTTGATCTCCATTCTTCCTATCTCCATTGATCTTACTTGATATATTTACTCTCAGATTTTATATCCACAAGAGCTCAACAAAGAACGGAATGTGGTTGCAAGTAGGATCGTAGTGTAGTCCAATGTATAAGATTCATTAGAATGTATCATTAGGATGAATCATTAGGGTTTGATAATGAAGGAAGCATCTCCTTATATAGAAGACACTATATGAAATGGAGGGATAAGATTGAGAGGTGTAAAAGGAGGTCGGCTATGATTAGAGGGTAGGTAAAAGAAATAATAAAATAATGAAAGGGGTAGGTAGTGTATGAATTAAGAGATGAATGACATGTGTCATGGGTAGAAAAGGTTAATGACTTAATTAAATAAATAAAGATTTATTTAATTAATAGAAGAAGTGGGATAATTAGATAAATAAAATATTTATTTAATTTAGGAAAAGGATAATTTAAATAAATAAATGTATTTATTTAAATGAGAAATAAGGCTAGAAGAGGATAAATGAATTAATTAAATAAATAAATATTTATTTAATTAATAGAAGAATTAAGCTTAGATAATTAAATAAATAAAATATTTATTTAATTAGACTAGACAATTTTGGGTGTCTACATTTTGGCCTTCTTTGAGACAATGCGGCTTGTCGCGTTGTTTCAAAGAAGATAAGATGAACTGATACAGAGTTGCCCCAAGATGGGAATGATATGCCCCCTCGAGAGATTGGATGAAAATGTTTGAAAAGATTGCAAACAATCTCTCGATAAGAAAGAGAGGCTAGAATGGACTGACCGGATAAAGTGACAGAGTCACGAGATAATGAAGACTGACTTGGGAAACGAGGGCTAGGGCAGTCTATAAGATAGACCACGAGGGAAATACATCCTCATTGTCATCTACACCTCCAAGAGATTAGAGTGCAAAGAGAGAAAAGAGCAACAACAGTCAGCAGCGATGACTTTGGTTCACAGATTCAACCGCATTCGCCGATTCCAGAGGCCAGCAGAGGCAGGAGAGCCGGTGAGTACCACAAAACCTGCTTGTACTTTATTGCAATAAATATTGTCATTAATGCATGCTAGGTAGAGTATAAGTTGCTGAGAGGATACACTCAAGCAGGTCCTCTAGGAAAAACTAGGATAACAAATAAGGCTAGGATTGACAATTCTGTGATAGAACATACGTTGCCAATTAGGAAACTACTCAAGAGGATTCACTCAAGCATAGGCCCTAGGATAGGATAGATCAAGGCACTTTGTGATAAACAGTGAGTACCAAGATATAGTACTTTGTGATGAACAGGGAGTACTAAAATATGAGCAGCACTTTGTGATGAACAATGAGTGCAAATGTGAGCAGCACTTTATGATGAACAGGGAGTGCCAAACACGTAGTACTTTGTGATGAACAGGGAGTACCACTAGGATTGAGATGATTGATTTGCTTGACTGCAAGAGTATTTGCCTATGCTGGAGTCACGAGAGAGATTCCCATCGACTTAGAGGTTGCGACTTGAGTTGACGGCCGAGGACCGAGCTGCCATTGAGGGCATGGGTTTGCGATTCATTCTATATGTGCCTGAGTTTTGGGCGAACATGGGATTGTTGACTGCGCTGGCGGAGAGGTGGCACTCCGAGACTTGCACTTTTCATTTGCTGATGGGGGAGATGACAGTCACCCTGGAGGATGTATACAGGATTCTGTGGATACCGATCGATGGGGAGCTAATTCCGTATGATCGAGATAGAGATAGGGATGCCCTTAGATGAGTGTTCTAGGATCTGGGACTAGAGATGAGGGTGGGACATGTGGCATGGGATACCATGACATGGACATGATTAGCACTACCAACAGTGTTGGCAGGAGTTATCAGTGGGTTCCTTTGTATCAATTTTGTACCATTTTATATCATGATGTAGACACCTGCGGGTGATTTGTAGCCATATGATTTTGACATCATTGTATCATAACACTTTATATATATATGAGATGATTCATCTTTGCGGCAGCTATATGCATGTGTACCTATGTGATGTATGTTTTGATGTTATGGATGCAAATATGTATATGATGCAATGCAATATTTTTGTCTTTTATGTTTTATATGTGTATGCATGATGCAAATGTGAATGTATGTAATGCAGATGAATATGATAATGCAAATGTAAATTGTGCTAACAGGTGTTGTGTGCATGATGTGATGCAATTGTGATATCTATATGTATGTATGAAATGCTTATATGTGGTAATGCAGGTGCAACTACATGAAATGCAAATGTTTTTGGTGTGTCATTATACTCAGTCATGTGATAGCAGGCTACGTGGACTCGAGAAGGATGATGGAAGTCAATCAAGAAAGGGGGATGGAAGACAAAAGATATGAAAGTGAAAGAGCTTCTTGTGCATTATCATCATTGAGCTTTATTATGGCAAGTAGGTTATGACAATCGAGGCATATGTTCGACCCAGAAAGTCATTGTACCCGTTTGCATGGAGATAAGACAGTCGCAAACAAGGAATGCCCCAGTTCACACTAGACTCACAGTATCCTCATATCCTTGGACAAGTCATAGCATTACTAAGAGACAATCCACAGATAGCAAATACAAATAGGTGACGATACCCCATCCTCGCCTTTCTAGTCAAAGACATCCTGGAGATAGAATCTCTAGTCAAAGACATCCCGGAAAAGCTAAAAGACATGTCACCAAAAAAAAGATGAAATCAAAAGAAAACCAAGACTCGACACCAACATCCACTGTAGTCCTCAAGTTTAGTGTCTCTTGTCACTTGCATAAGTCTTATTTGATTGTGGTCACAATGTTTACTTTCACAAAATGGATAGATAGCACTGAATCATAATGTTGTCTGAGTCTGCTAAAAGATTTGATTTGTTGAAGCCCATTGTTGCTGCTGTGTCTCATCTGAAACTGACTGAATCCATGAAACTGATACTTTATTGTGGAGAAGATGAAACTTTATTGTGGATTTGTGAAGCAAATGTTGCTTTATTGCAGATTGTGCGCGGATAGATTGAAGGAAGCTGGAAGAAATTGTACTCCTCGAAACATGTGATGTTCTCAGTTCCACACCCATCACTAGATGTAGGATTAGCCTTAGCCATAGATAGGATCTGATTTATTATGGATGGAAAGGGATGAAAATGAAGGATTATTATGGATGGCTAACCAATCTTAGGTAGATCAATGACAAGCCATGATGGGAATGGGTAAGTTTATTATGGACGAATAGGTTGTGAATGTGTGCAAAGTGAAGTGATGAAAGAGAATCCTGAAGGAGGGAGGAGCAATGTCTCTACGCATGGCGCTGGTGACCCAATTTTCACCGTGGTACTTGCCTAGGGCGCCACCGAAGTGGTTTTCACTGTTGGATGAAATTATTTCTCTTTACTTTTTTTATTTTTCAATGTTTTTTGTGTCACAAGGCGCCTGTTTGCCAGGTTTTCACCAAGTAACGATTTTTTTTGTTTTATAATTTTTTTTTTGTATTTTTGAATTTTTTGATTTTTTTGTATTTTTTGAATTAGGATACTCTGAAGAGCTATGTGTAGAACCTGTGAAGGTGCATGCTGTTGATAGGATCCTCCAAAGGTTCACCTTCTGTAGTTGAGAGCTGATATGCCCCAGATCCATATGCTGTTGTAATGATGTAAGGACCAAGCCAGTTTGGTTCGAATTTTCCCTTCTTCTCTCTGTCTTGCTGATTTTTAGGATTTTCTCTGAGAACCAAGTCACCCACCTGAAATGTGTGAGGCTTCACCTTATGATTGTAACTGCATTGTTCCTCGACTGAATGATGTGTAGCTCGAGTGACTATCTTCCTTGATAAAGGATCTAAGATAGAATTACTAGTGTGTGGACTATGTAGGCCCATATGCGTGTCACCTAAAGAAGTTCGGGCATCCCTGATAACAAAGTCCTTCAAGGAAGCTCCATTAAAGGTCCATGATGTATCGCTAAAAGGGAATGGATGTATGGAACAAGTGGATGAGTTATGAAGGCTTATGATTGTGAAAAGAAGTGAAAGTAGGATAGCATGATGGAGACTTAGGATCAACAAGTATGCTTTTTGATTTAAAATTTTAGAACTTTTGCCCCCAGTTATTTTGATATTAGGGGAGATCAACTCTTGCTCTTTTTGCTTGATAGGATTTTTATCCTTGACCTTGATTTTTGCCGAGTCCAATAGCTTTTGATTTTGATTTGGACTGAAGGACTTTTCTTTAGTTTTGACTTTTAGTTTTTTCTTTTCAATGCTTGATTTTTCATCCCCAATGAGTAAGGACTTTTGTAATTCTTGTTGATCCAAGTCTAGGAGCGGACTGGAAATGGAATGTGTGGATGATATGGTAAAGCTATGTGAGTTCTCAAGATGGCTGGTGATACACTCAATAGATTCTTTGTTGGAACCATTCTTAGGACTATTGATATCAAGAGATGCTTGCACCACTAGAGGAGATTTGCATTCAGACTTAGTAGCCACAACACTAGGTGGTTCACAGCCAAATCCTTGGCATTGCAAATTGTTTGTAGGTTGTTCCTGTTGACTGAATACCTTAGGAGATAATGGGAGTTGATCAACATGAAAGATATATTCACTGCATCCCAGGTCTTTAACCTTGAATTTTTCTTTGAGCTCATCTTGTTTGGATGTAGAAGCTTTTAAGGATTCTGGATCAACATATGTTGATGAAGGAATAGCTTCGCAATTGACTGGGATTGTTATTTCTGATCTCAGTCGTAGATTGTTGCAATATATGAATGGATTTGGGTCAGCTTTGATAGTCACTTCAACTCCATTGTGTGGAAACTTGATGCATCGATTATATGTTGATGGTACTGCACTCATTTCATGAATCCATGGACGTCCTAGCAATATGTTATAAGTGAGATTTAAATCTAGGACTTGACAAACCACATCCTTTGTAACTGGCCCAACTTTGAGAGGTAAGGTGACTGTGCCCTTGGATGAACGCTCTTCGTCATCATATGCCTTAATGGTGATTTGATTTGTAGAATTCACAGCTTTATTAGAATATCCCAATTGTGTAATAGTGCTTAATGTGCAAATGTTTAGACCTGCTCCTCCATCTATCAGGACTCTTTTTATTCGATGTTTGTGTATGAAGGCTTCAATGTGTAATGGTGCATTATGTGGCTAACTTACAGAGGCGTCATCGGCTTCTATGAAAGTAAGGGAGTGTGGAATGGAAAGGTATCCCACCATGGCTTGAAACTGGTCCACGTTCAGATCAGTAGGAACGGCAGTATCTCTCAAGATTTTGTCAAGAATGGCTTTATGAGCAGGGGATATGCGTAAGAGTTCAAGTATGGAGATGAGCGCGGGTGTCTTCCCTAACTGTTCTACAAGGTCATACTCAAGTTTGGTTGATGAGGAAGCGGTGTTTTTAGTTGGAGCACCTTGCAAAGTAAATTTACCTTGATGGGTTGTAACATGACATTCAGAGGTAGGTTCGGAAGAAGATCCAACACCTTTTAGGACAATCTTGGGTCTCTGGGTAGAATTCTCAGGGTTTTTGTCCTTGATGATAATGGTAGAGACATAATTGTCCATCGAGATGTGATTGATAGTTGAATCATAGTTGTAGGATGCTCTGGTATAGTTGTTTTGATCCTCTGTGGCTTTAGTTTTTCCCTTGTCATATTTTGGGAATGGTTCCTTAAACATCTCATGTTCTTGATTGGAGGAATGTCTCTCAATCTGAATGTCACCTCTATCAATGAGATCTTGTATGATGTTTTTCAGTCAATGACAATTTCCTGTCTTATGACCCTTGCTCTTATGAAATTCACAATACTCATCATCGTTCCACCAATTTGGTTTAACCTTTGGTTCATATGGAGGAAAATCTGGAACTATGATTACCTTGTTTGCCACTAGCTTCTTGAAGATTGTCTCAAGTGGTTCTCCCAATGGGGTGTACTTCCTTCATGATCTAGAAGTTGTTTGAGTATTCACTTGATTGTTTGTAGAACTTGATCCAGAAAAAATGAATTTGGGTCGCACTGTGTTGGCATCAACAACACCATCATTGACTGTGTTCTTGTTTTTATCCAAAATCTTGGCTTGTCTTTTCCTTTAAAGTCATCTTTGTTTTCCTTGAATATCTTGATGACTCCTTGTTCAATTAGGACCTTTTCTGTCGCTAAGCCTTTTTCAATAACGTCCTTGAAGGTGGACAAACAAGCTTTTCTTAGATCATAGCCAATGTCTTTGTTAACATTCTAGGTGAACATTTCTACCATTTGTTTTTGTGGAATTTCACAAGAGCATCTGCTGGCTAGATTTCTCCATCTTTGTAAGAATGATGCAAAAGATTCTCCCTCTTTTTGCTTGGTGTTGCACAAAGTAGTGACTGATATGTATGTCTCTATGTTGTAGGAGAAATGTTGGATAAATGCCTCTGCTAGATCACCTCATGACTTAATACCAGGTGGGAGTTGGGAGAACCATTCCATAGCTTGATCACCTAAGCTTTGTGGGAATAATCTCATCAAATATGTCTCTTCTACTGCTATCTCAATGCAAGCTATGAAAAACTATCTTATGTGTGCCTTAGGATCCCCTTTTCCTCTATACTTATCAAATTTAGGCGTCACAAAGTGTGTAGGAAAAGGAGGCAATGGAATGCTCTTGTCAAATGGATAAGGACAAATGTCTCTCATTGTGTATGTTGGCTTCGGTGTATTTATGTCCTCCATTTTCTTTTGTAAGTCCCTGATTTGTTGCTCCAAATTGCTCTTAGGTGGAGTCGACTTCTTGGACCATACCCCATGCTCGAGGCACCAATTGGAGGAGGAGCATGTTGCATATATGGATGATATTGATCATACACATGTTCATATGGAGGAGGTCTATAGTGATGCTGTGTATATGGACCACTTGGTATAGATTTATGTTGAGGAACACCATATCTATTTTGTGCATGTATACCATACTCTATAGGCATGTCATGTTCTAATGTGTTGCCCCCAAATTTGACGTGGGGTTTCCTTATGTCCAAATTTTGAGCATGCCTTTGAATATCCAATTGCTTTGGTGGTTGATCCTTAGCATTGATATGTGATTGAGCATATTTCTCTCCATAAGATTTCCATAATGGTCTGCGAAGGTGAGTATCATATGTTTGACTATGTGTATGTGGGACCTCTGGTTTTTGAAGCAAAGATGATGGTGATTCAGGTACCATATGTGGTCCTCTATTGCCTCCACTATTAGGTCTCCTTTGATCCATGTTGGAGTGAGGTTGTTGCAAAGGCCAATTTTCCATTATCTGAAACATGTCAAAATCATGAGGTATCTTTGCTCCACTTTGTGCCATCATTTGTAAGAAGTATTGTCTATCCCTCCTCATTATTTCCTCAACCAATCGATTGAAATGGGGATTCATAATGGATTCTTCCACATCTGCTGAATGTACGGAAAAGTTATCCATATTGTCATTGTGTGTAGCATTATTGTTATTTGTAATGTCCATGTTCTCAACATTTGGAATGTTTCTATAAGCATCCATGTCAGGTAATGTAGTATGATCAGAATTGAAAAAGATATCATTGTCAAACTCATAAGAACTCATGTTTGCGGACTCTTAAGCCTCTTTAGTTTCTCTCCTAGATTTTTGAAGACGGGTTTCAACCATGAACTAGGTATTGACCAAGATGTGTGAGACTAGATGAAAATGGAAAAAGTATGGAAGACCAAGAGTTGGATGGAATGTAAATGAATCTGAGGTGTACTTGCAATGTCCAAAGTGTAAGACCAAGTATGTATGTAGTAGAGTAGGTGTGACTTCCAAAGAGAGGATAGTTTCTCTTGATGAGGTAAGTTAACCTTGACTCTAAGTAAGACCAAATGAGACCCAAAGGTAAGAAACCTTGATGAGGGACCACTTAGCAAAGTGTTGTTGTATGTAGTGTGTTGACAAAGTATAGTGAGGACAAGCAAGTGACCTTTTGACTCAAGTTTAGACAAGTGTGAATGTAAAATGAGATGTGAAGAAATGATGGATTTTGTGAGACCTAAAGACAGGTTGAATGCTAAATGAAACCCTGGAGAAATGACCTAGGAAGCTCAAGAATTCTGAAACTGACTGTGTTTGTTTGCTGGACTGTAACAGTTTTTCAATTCTGAACACAAACGCGCCTGTATACTTCACAGACGCGGTTTCCTGATGCAGACGCGACTCTATTTAACACAAACGCGTTTCTGAGATTTTTTTGCAAAGTATAATGTTGACTCTTGGAACACAGACGCGTTTCTGCCCTTCACAAATGTGGCTATACAACACAGACGCTATTATGTCCGACACAAACGTGTTTCTGTAAAATTTGTGCAAATTTTTCCAATCTGTGAAGTCATTTTGTTGTGACCAAATCTAACTGTTTGACTATTTTTTCGTGACAAGAGGACACAGTGTTGATGAAGACCCAATGTTTGCAAGTGTCTAGACTCAAAATGATTCCAAGAAAAGTGTGTTGTTTGATAAAAAAATGTTTTGCATACACTCGAAGACACAAAAGACACAATGTTTTGTTGTTTGGTCTTGAATGTTTTGAATGTTTAAAATAAGTCAAGCACAATTCTTATGGCTGGCCAAGACAATAGTTGTTGATCCCACATGGGGTTTTACCCCCAAGGCTACGCTATTCAGAGCGGATACTTAGATGCTTGACCTCACTGGCTCCGCCCTCGGCACTCACTTCTCGGGTCAGCCAAGCATCAGTCCCCACGAAAACTCCCCGTGGTGAACTTTGTATCTCTACTAAGAACCGTATGTGTGTGGGCCGCTACCAGAGGTCCGACCTCCTGCCCCAACAACTAGAAGGATTTGGGCTTCTAAAAAAAAAAGGTGCTAGTAAGGGCATCCGCTCATGTGGTCATACATGCGGCACTTTCAGCTCTGTAAATACAGAAGGCTCCTAGCCGGTAGGGGTTACGCCCTACAACTGATCAAATAAATTTGATCAAACAGGTTTATGGGGAGACATAGTGTCGGTATGAACTAATCAGCACACGTTATCCATAGTTTTCACCATGAATACATTTGTTTATAGTGGTTCAGAAGAGGTGGGTTTTCCTCGCTACCACTTGGGTCGTTCTCTTCTCACTAGTAGTCCTAATGACCACACGGGAAGACAGGCCCTCTAAAGATTAGACAAAAAGAGCCTATTGCTCAAGACACAAAAGACAATGATTCAATTTTAGTGCACCAATTGAAGTGTTTGCTAGTCTATGAAAACAAGGCACACAATAAAAATCCAAAAACCCTTGCCAAGGACCTGCAACAAAGATTTATTAGTAGTTTGGATTGTTTCAAATGATCACCCCTTCCTGCAAGCACACAAGTTAGGTAAATTTTAAACCCAAAAGACTTTGTGAAAATAGGGGCCTTCAACCAAATGATTTAGCTTTCAAGACAAGCTACACCAATTTCATTAGCTAGATTTGAAAATGTTAGCTCAAAATAAACCAGATCTGAAACCCTAAATGCAAAATCCGAAAACTGAATCAATAAAAACCCAAAATTTGAAACTGGTGAACACAGATGCGATTACCCTCAACATAGACGCGACTTCGTGACACAGACGCGACTACAGAATGCAGACGCATCTTTTGGACACATACGCGGCTAAAAACAGCGCAGATGCGACTTTATAACACAAACACGCTTTTATGGAACCTGCAAAATAAAATATTGCCAATAACACATACGCAACTCTAGATGTCGCAAACGCGATCCGAAAGTGTGCAGACGCGAAAACATCAAAATGCTGCCGAAAACGTCAGATCTGCAACTTCAAAATACAAAATCTGCAACAAGGATGTTAAATGCAAAAGGGACAAGAGTCCCACCGGGCGTGCCAAAATGTATATGGTGAAAATGGATAACAATAATAACAATATTGAAAGGCTAAATGAATTCAACCACAAAACCCTAGCCTAACAACAACAAAGATCCACCATAACATATGAAGATTACCTAAGACAATGCAAATCAAATGAAATCACAAAGATTATACCATCACATGTCCAATAGGGTTTTGATCTCCATTCTTCCTATCTCCATTGATCTTGCTTGATATATTTGCTCTCAGATTTTATATGCACAAGAGCTCAACAAAGAACAGAATGTGGTTGAAAGTAGGATCGTAGTGTAGTCCAATGTATAAGATTCATTAGAATGTATCATTAGGATGAATCATTAGGGTTTGATAATGAAGGAAGCATCTCCTTATATAGAAGACACTATATGAAATGGAGGGATAAGATTGAGAGGTGTAAAAGGAGGTTAGCTATGATTAGAGGGTAGGTAAAAGAAATAATAAAATAATGAAAGGGGTAGGTAGTGTATGAATTAAGAGATGAATGACATGTGTCATGGGTAGAAAAGGTTAATGACTTAATTAAATAAATAAAGATTTATTTAATTAATAGAAGAAGTGGGATAATTAAATAAATAAAATATTTATTTAATTTAGGAAAAGGATAATTTAAATAAATAAATGTATTTATTTAAATGAGAAATAAGGCTGGAAGAGGATAAATGAATTAATTAAATAAATAAAGATTTATTTAATTAATAGAAGAATTAAGCTTAGATAATTAAATAAATAAAATTTAAAGACTGGACAATTTTGGGTGTCTACAATAGTTTCTTTAAATTATTTAATTAACTAATTAATTCTTCCATTTCCAAATCCCCAAATTATAATTTCATTTAGTTTCATATTCTTCTAATTCCTTCCAAATTCAAATACATGTGCATGATTTCGAAAACCAAATTGAAAATCAAAGTCAAGTTCTAAATATATTCAAATGCTAAATTGAATTAATAAATTCAATTATTTGAATAATATCTCATGCAAAGATTAAATTAATAATCTAAATCTAAATGCAAGCACATGCTAAATTAATTAATTAATTCAATCAATTAATTAATTAAATCACTTATCTCTTCAACTTCTATTTCAATCTTTCAGTTAGCTTTTTCTAAATTAAGTTCTCCGTGTCATCCTCTTTATTTCCTCCAATCATTCTTTTTCTTCCCTCAATCAGCTTTTTCTCAATCAGTTAACTCAATTAATCTATTCAATCTATTGAGTTTCACTCCTACAATCAGCAATTCAACTATCAACTTGCATTTGAGCTCACCTGAGTTCACACCTCTTGATCATTATGTTCCACCTTTCAATCAATCTCATCCAATTTTCTATAAATTGAGCATCCAATCTCCATTTTCAATCCTCCTCGATCTTTACTCTGAATCACGAACTTCAAATCTTTGTGTCACTTGCAGGTTACCAGCGCAATATCTAAGAGCCATCATACCACGAAGAGGAGAAGAGCAATGGAAGCGATATGCCATCTTGGGATAGGGAGTTTTATTGAATGATTTTAATTCCTATTTCTTAATTGCATCATTTCATTGGTTTTATGTTTGAATTGCTTAGATAGTTAAGGATTTCGTGATTGTCCTTATTTCCTATTTAGCAATGGTATCTTTGAGCATAGCACATTTTGGTGAACCCGATGTGAACTAACAACAATTTAACCTTTTTCTATGTTCTTTGTGATTTTTGCAGATTGTGTGGATTTTTTTATTTTTTTTTGCAGGTTGCATGAATTTCGAGAAAAGATTTGCCATCACACAATCGCATAGACAGAATCACGCATTCGACCCTTCGGGGTCACGCATTCGTCCAGACAGGGTCACGCAATCGCCCTGTCTGAATCACGTAATCGCCCTTTCTGGGTCACGCATCCGTAGGGTTAATTGTTGTTTTATTTTTCTTCTGTCTATTATTAATTTTGTATAATTCTGTCTTAAATTTGGTTAATCAGGGATCAAAATTACTTTTTTATTTTAGGATTTGATTAACAAATTTTATGGCAAGAAAAGTTCAGTTCAAAATTTCAGGTGTGAGAAGGACGAAACAACAAGGGAGGGAAGCTAAACGATATCAGAAATTTCTCCAAGAAGAAAAATTAATACAAGATTCAGAAGAACAACTGGCCTTAGATAGATATAATAGCCTAGTTCTTTCTTATACAGTTAAATATGATCTAATCAATATTGAATGGATGATGAGGGATTTGGCTAGGGCTTCACAATTGGTTTCACAAGTTCCTCATCAGGTTTAGTTTTCTTGTTTTTTTCTTTCTAATTTTTGTTGTTGTCTGTATTCTGTCACACAATCGAGCAGATAAAGTCACGCATTCGCTATGTCAGATTTACGTATTTGCTCTATCAGATTCACTCATTCGCTAAGTAAGTATCACACAATCGCTCAGGTAGTATTACGCAATCGCCTCTGTCAAGTTCTCAGTTTCTGTTTTCTGTTGGTTTATTTTGCTACTAATCTTTTGTTTACAGCCTGTGGCGGATTCGCAAAGAGGATTCGATTAGTAATTTTGCATGCACATCTCACAACAGTTAAAATTGACATGCATGGATAATATCACACTTCAATTTTTAGTGCTTAAAATCAACATCAGTTAAAAAGGACATGCATGGATAATCTCACACTTCAATTTTTAGTGCTTAAAATCAACAGCAGTTAAAATTGACATGCATGGATAATCTCACGCTTCGTTGTTGGTGCTTAAAATGAACATGGGCTAAAATTGACATGCGTGTATCTCACACTTGGTCTTTGGTGCTTAAAAATCAAACAAATGGTTAAAATTGACATGTATGCCTTCATTCTTGGATTTGGTGTTTAAAATTGACATGCACATGTGGATCTAACGCCTAAATTTGGGCTATAAAAAGAACGTGAATTAGGCTGCATTAGATTAAATCATTTTTCATTTTCTTAAGGGAAAAGAACTTTTCATTGTGTATGGGGTGGACCTACTGTTGCACTAACTGACTTTCTACCCGCCATCGGGCCTAAGGGAGAAAGAAGGGAGGTGACAACGACATCCAAATTTTATTTTATTCTACGTAGTGAGGGGTATCTTTGACTGGGGATTTCATCACCCCACAGAGGTACTTCAAATTGGGATGCATTGGGGATATCATCTCTCCCAGCGTACTCTCGAGCGGGTTTTTCGAGCCGCTATATAAATATACTGGTCAGGCGGCTAGAGTGTTGAGTGAATTCGACATATGTGGGGGCCTTCCCTGCACCAATAAGCTCAACTAAAGCCTTAAGTGGCTTGCTCTGAGAATCCATCGTTGGATCGGGATCCCTCGAAATCTAATACTAAGAACCAAATTAGCAAGTACCTTATTGGGTGAATTGCCCATTCTTTCTTGGATCAGAGTGCTTGTTTTCTCCCCAAGCCTATCTCATCTTCATCTCCAGGGTATCCCATCCTAGTTCTGGCTAAGCATATAAAAGGATAGCTCGGTCAATAGTAACGGTCAGATTTGAGGAAAAAATGAATTTGAAACACGATCTTCACGGGCATGCAGGTGAGTACGCTTCGGCATGCCAAAAATCCTACATTCAGTGGTTCCGGGAGTGCGGATCGTACCCCATAGATACCCCTCATGTACCTTACATTATGAGAGAGAAATCCCTCGGTGATAAGATCTTTGGATCTTCAGGGTAAGAGAGACTGGCATGCCCGAGAAGTGTGTGCCATGGAGTGGAGCCAGTGCTGCCAGACTCTCTATTTGTCCATCTTGTTTCGGTATTTTGCTGCGGGGGCCTCACTAAATGGTGTCCAATATCCAACCTAAGATTGTATTCCGTGCTTTTTTATGTATCGTTGTGATAGACCAATATTGAGTCAATCCCTTGGGCTATTTTAGGCCCTATCCCACATATCTCTGAATTTTCTGAGATTGTATGAAAATTGAGTCAGTCAGCTATACATACCTACCCACTATTGTTCTCAGATTTGGAAAACTACAAAGCATTGTCCTACACACAAATCTACAGAAAACAAAGTCCATTTTGAAACCAAAACTCAAAAGTCCTTACATACTTGTGACCCTAGGCAGTCTTTTACATAGTCTTTTGCATAGTCCCACTCACGTCCTCATTATCGTCCTATGCCTTTTGCATAGTCCCACTTACATCCTCATTATCGTCTTATGCCTTTTGCATAGTCCCACTTACATCCTCATTATCGTCGTACGCCTTTTGCATAGTCCCACTCACGTCCTCATTATCGTCCTATGCCTTTTGCATAGTCCCACTTACTTCCTCATTATCATCCTAAGTCCTTGCATAGTCCTCACTTATGTCCTCATTATCGTCGAAAGTCTTTGCATAGTCTTCAATTGCGTCCTCATTATCACCCTCATATACGTCCTTCTCTAGACCTCATATACGTCTGTCTTAGTTCATCATCAATTGCAAAATCATCCTAAAAAGTCATACCCCAAACGTCCAAAACACAATCAGAGGATCAATCAAACTCAACCTCAAATCAAACAAGTTGGTCAAGTTTAATCAAACATTATCGCATCCAGAGAAATGGAGAAAACATCTTACATGTTGTGATCCTAGGTCCAAACCAAACAAGCAAACATCATGGATTGGAATTATAAATTTCACAGGGAAGGTGGAGGATTCATCCCTTCCATTCCTATTTCATCACCATCCATAGAAATATTAGCTCAACAAATCAAAACTTTGCAACAACAAGTGACAGACATGGCTAGTCCTGACAACCATAGGGGCTAGTTAGAAAACATGATGAGAGAAGTGATGGCCGCGAGGGGTGAGACCATTCAAACATGACAACCTTCATTCTTCAACAAAATTATTCCTACTTCAGTTCAACCAACATTAGAGTCATGTAAACCTTCTTTTTCTTTCAACCCACTATATCAATCATACCAATCACATCAAACCAACATTCAAACCTCTTTCAACCAAAATCAAACCCCTTTCAACCAAATTCCAAATCAAAATTCATATCAACCCAACATTCAAACCTCGTTCAACCAAAATCAAACCCCTTTCAACCAAATTCCAAATCAAAATTCACACCAACCCAACATTCAAACCTCTTTCAACCAAAATCAAATCCCATTCAACCAGATTCCAAATCACAATTCATTCAACCAAAGTCCAAATCAAAATTCATTCAACCAAAATCAAACATCTTTCACCCAAAATCATACTGCTTTCAACCAAAGCCTAAATCAACCATATCTATCCACCATTTCATCATCCCCTGAAGTCACGCAAGACCAATCCACACCATCTTTATCTAATAACACAACCTCCCAAGGGGTATCCATAGCACAAAACCAATCCAATCCAAGTCATGATTTAGAGAGTCTCATTCAAAATCCTTTCTCATCAAGTCAAAAGGTTGAAACATTCCAACAATCTCCCATGTATATCCAAACTCCTTCCCTATGTCAAGAGGATCATCCAAAATCAGAAGAAATGAGTCCCAAAACAAATAAAAATCAAGAACAACCACTTCCATCCTACCCAATTTTCGATCAAGATCCCACTGACCAATAATCTTATGATGATCCCCTCACTCTTTTCTATTCCATTCATAATGACACCCTTCCATCTCAAGAACATAGTGTCCTTTCAAGTCCCATCCAACATCCACCTCCTAAGCAAGATCAAGACATCCCTTCTATCCTTCCTAATAATCCCTTTACAAACCAAGATCAAATCATACCTTTACCTTCATGTCCAAAACAAGATCCCATTATTTCTCAAAATCCTGATCAAGGTCCCTCCATCCCTTCATCTCCATGTCATAATCTTCCATGTTCCTTACAAGGTTCCCTCTTAAATAAGCTTGCCATTTATCCTAGTGATCCCAATCCATCTACACAAGTTGTTCATAAACCCCTCGTCAATGAAATCACCAACCCAAATCATACTACACAAAGCAACTTGTCAACAATTGTTTCATCATCCTCTTCAAGTGCATCAATAAAAATAGACATAACACCTGCTCATGTCACAACTTTGAAACCAAAAACAATTTGTCTCATACACTCACACTTGATAGATTGGGGGCAAGAGAACCTACCACAATTGGATTTCTTTGAAAATGATAACGCTATAGGTGAATTCAGGGGTTCCAGAACTAGATTTCCTTACGATGATCCACAAAATCCAAAAAATAAGAAAATCAAAATTCAAGATGCTAAACATGTACACTTAGCTGAGTCCTTATATCCTATTGGAAAACACATCTTTATCCGACTCTTTAAACAAAGACCAATGAACTACCTACACAATATTATACCTAAGGGCTGGGTTAGTTCAGGTTTTACTTTCCGTATTGCATATCATATCATTTAAAACACTGCATAACATGTAGTTTCCTTTTTAGACGAATTGCATTCTTAAAATTCTGCATTCTTATATAGAAGCATCAAATAAAACAAGGCAACTGTTCGAGTTTATCATTCGTTGGCATCTAAAGAAAATGAGGGTCATCGCCTTTCTTAGATATTCGGACATGAAGTCTTTGAGGTTCTAAAGTCATTCATTTTCAACATTACCCTGTGACGACGCTTTACTTATGGTTGGGTAGTGGTTTCATTATTTGAAACTTGTTAACCCAAAATCTATCAATTGCTATACCTCAAACACAATAAATCTCTAAATTCATTCTAAACACCTAGTTGATCATATGACTAGCGAAAAATCTAAAATTCTACTTCAGCACCACTGTAATTGTCACACCCAAGTAGGTTTCATTACTTACAAGTCAAGGCAAGAAAAAAAAAACTTGCAATAAAATGTCTTGTGAGAAACAAATACCCTAGCAGATATCTAGCAAACACTTCGCACGAAGTTAACAAAGGATACGACTATCTAGTCAAACATCTGCAATCAACTAATCAAACTGTCTTATCAATGGTATCATATCCATATCAACGTGATCATTATCTTGTCTTAAACATAAGAGGATACACTCAAAATCAGACAGGTCAGTCTTAAACGGGGTCCGCAACTTTCTGAGATCAGACATTATCAACCATCACATCAAACAACTGAGAACAAAGGCACAAGGTCAGTATAGCTGCTGAATTTTGTCCGGGTCAGTCTTTATCTTTTTATCATTTGGCGACAGATATTATGCTACTCAAGGATGTCCACAAGTGACTAGAGGAGCTGTGATGAGCATTATCTTTTTCTTTGTTTGCTATTTGTGGTGTGAACCGATGAAATGCAAGGGAAATTGCTCTAGTGGGTGTCTATGATAAGAGCCTTCACATCAAGGTGAAATCGCCACACATACCTCGACCCCTAATGCAATTCCCATAATGGAGGGTTCACTCCTTGTCTGCTACGTGTTTGTTTCTGCAATGAGATATCTTTGCATCTTGGTTCCTTATACCCTGATGTGCTAAATCTTCATTGTTCAATAATAAGGCTCAGTGATGAATATATATTGACGCAATAAAATATGTGACACAGGTTCATGATTCATTCAATTTCATTCTCATCTCATCTGCTTATTGATAGTATGTTGATTTCCCATCTTCTTTCTAAACATTCTTCTCTCATCATCTCTTTCTTAATCATTTTCTATCATCTAACATTGTTCTATTTCATTCTTTCATCAATCTATTCTCTCATATTCTATCTCAATGTCATCTTCACATCACCTATCTCTATCTCTAATCAACTAACCATTCTTCTATCTTTAATCTCACATTCTTCTTTTTTTTCGAGAGATCATTCATGTCTTTAATGCACAAACAATCTCTTGAGGGGGCATTACACCCTAAGTATCACAGGGGCATACTGGGGCAATTATTTGTTTTCTTTGAAACAACATCATTTCGACATTGTCTCAAAGAGGGGCAAATGTAGACACCTAAAAATGTCTCATTGATCATGTACTAATTATTCCTCTAATTGATTAAATAATCTTTATTATTTAATTAATTTAATTAACTATTTCTTCTAATTTCATATTTCTTCATAATCTTACTAATTATTCTATTTCCTATTCTATCATCATTTAATCATTTTCTAAATATTAATTAAATATTTATTATTTAATTAATTCTGATTAATTTCCCAATTTAAATAATCTTTATTATTTAAATAAATTACTAATTATTCAATTTCTATCTCTAATCGTCTAATCATTCAACCCTCTTCTAAATATTAATTAAATATTTATTATTTAATTGGTAGTGATTTAATCCTTTAAATTAAATAATCTTTATTATTTAATTAAATTCCATTTCTAAAATAATTAAATAGTTTCTTTAAATTATTTAATTAACTAATTAATTCTTCCATTTCCAAATCCCCAAATTCTAATTTCATTTAATTTCATATTCTTCTAATTCCTTCCAAATTCAAATACATGTGCATGATTTCAAAAACCAAATTGAAAATCAAAGTCAAGTTCTAAATATATTCAAATGCTAAATTGAATTAATAAATTCAATTATTTGAATAATATCTCATGCAAAGATTAAATTAATAATCTAAATCTAAATGCAAGCACATGCTAAATTAATTAATTCAATCAATTAATTAATTAAATCATTTATCTCTTCAACTTCTATTTCAATCTTTCAGTTAGCTTTTTCTAAATTAAGCTCTTTGTGTCATCCTCTTTATTTCCTCCAATCATTCCTTTTCTTCTCTCAATCAGCTTTTTCTCAATCAATTAACTCAATTAATCTATTCAATCTATTGAGTTTCACTCCTACAATCAACAGTTCAACTATCAACTTGCATTTGAGCTCACCTGAGTTCACACCTCTTGATCATTTTGTTCCACCTTTCAATCAATCTCATCCAATTTTTTATAAATTGAGCATCCAATCTCCATTTTCAATCCTCCTCGATCTTTACTCTGAATCACGAACTTTGAATCTTTGTGTCACTTGCAGGTTACCAACACAATATCTGAAAGCCATCATACCACGAAGAGGAGAAGAGCAATGGAAGCGATATGCCATCTTGGGATAGGGAGTTTTATTGAATGATTTTAATTCCTATTTCTTAATTGCATCATTTCATTGGTTTTATGTTTGAATTGCTTAGATAGTTAAGGATTTCGTGATTGTCCTTATTTCCTATTTAGCAATGGTATCTTTGAGCATAGCACACCTATAAATATCCCTCATTTTGGAGCAATAAGGATCCCATCTCATATCAATTTAGGCATCATTACTATAGGCAATTTGTATTTCAATTATCTAGTAATTAGATTTTGGATTAATCATACCATGTTAATCTAGTTTCTTAAATCATGCATTTCATATCATCTCCATAGTCAATCATGATCAAATAGCTACTCAACTCTTGAGTTGTCATTTTGGATGTCATTGCTCCGCTGAGAGCCCATCAATCCAACACCTTCAAGGTCCTCAAGAATAGAGGAAAATGGGACATTTCAAGGAAGGCTTGTGATTTGCATTTCTAATCTAGTTTTGAAATTAAGCTTTTCAATTACGTTTATTGTCTCATTATATGTGTATGCCTCTTATACTAACAACATTTTTAGCATCACATTAATTGGCACCCACCGTGGGGCCTAGCCCCTTTGATCTTTAACAAGTTTGCTTGTAGGAAATTTCATTGACAGATTGATTAGCTCTTTCGGAGTGCAGATTAGCTCTCTTGGGCTCCTGAATCACGTTCTTGGCCTCTTTTGTGGCGTTCCAGCACCTCAAATGATGTTTATGGGAGATTCCTCAACTCTGTTTTTATGCTTTTATGTACTTTAGTGCTTTCAGTTTGTACTTTAGCATTTTTGGTACATTTGGCAGCATTTTCAATCTGTTTGATAGCGTTTTTGGTTTGCAGAACAGCGTTTCTGGTGTGCAGAGCAGCGTTTCTGGTGTGCAGAGCAGTGTTCTTGGCACATATGATGGCATTCTTGGTCAATTTGATGGTGTTTTCAGTTTTTTATTAATTTTATTGTATGTTGCATTCCTCATTTCCGCTTTTGGACTGTCATTTTCCCGAACCTAATTTGCAGATTGTTGGTTTTGCAGGTACTTATTTTGCTGTGAAAGATCGAAGTTATAAACTATTTCACCAGCAAAGAATACAATATAAACTACTAACTTTGTTTGCAACCGCGAGATTTTGCACTTATATTTGTTAAATTAGGCACATAGACTAATTACAATGGAAATGAACAAACATGTCTTATGTGTCTTGATGATAGGCGAGTATGCTCTCACCTTTCTTAGGTGATCAGAAAGCTAGACTCATCCTTTGCTTTCAATAGTGCATATCTTTAGCGGGCTTGTCACAGTGGGAAAAAGTAATCACCCTGTGAGAACGACCCAAGTGAGTACAACTGGACCTGAGCATTCCAACTCACTATAATAAATAGGTCTCTGATGATTAAAGTCTCAGAGGATGGGATTATTTGAGTTTTCTCTTTGAGATCTCTCATATCATGCATTTTGTAGGGCCTCACGGTCTCAATCACGTTTACGTGACTACAACTTGTTTTGGTACCTTGTCGGGCTATAGGCCTCAATCATGCTTGTGTGACTTCAAGGGGTAATTTCACATAGAATTCCTGACTAAGAACTATAAAAATAGAAGCTACCTGATGTTAGGTCCCGGAGACAACTGAGAGGGGGGGGGGTGAATCAGTTGTCTAATAAATTCAGATCAAAAACTTATTAACCAACTTAATACTTAATATCGGTAAACCAGTTTAGTATGCCGGTAGACAGTGTTAACAGTAAATTGTTATACCGGTAAGAATTAATGCATAAAACATAAACACAAAGTCATCCACAACACATGACACCAATATTTTTACGTGGAAACCCTGTAAGGGGAAAAACCATGGTGGGAAATGTTAGAGCAAAGTAATTAATTAACTTTACTCTCCTCTTAAGATTTCTCTTTATGCATACATTAGTCATTTAATAATTAATATTTAATTATTAAATGCTCTCACCTTAGGGTTAGGTTTTCCTTTTGGTGTTGATCTCCTTTATAAGGATTGATCTCTTGTATTATTGTCATTCTCTTGATTCATTTTTCTCTGATAATAAATCTTTTCACTTTGTCAGAGCCAAAACCCTTGTATTCGTTCTCTCTCTTTCTCTGTGACAGGTTTCTTGCATGCAGGTTCCTTTGGGTTATGTGGATTTGTATTTCTCAAATCCTATATGGTATCAGAGCCATATCTGCTGCAGCTTGTTCAGACTTTTGAAATATTCTGAGATCTAGGTTTTGGTTGCATCAGATCTGTGTTTGTCTTCTGTTTTTTATTTTGGAATAGGGGGTATTTTTTTCGGTGCACTTTGATCCCAAACGGACCTCACCGTTGAGCTCGTAGCGCCCAAAAACCCTTATTTTCATATAAAATTTGTCTGATTTGGACACAGTTGCTCCAGAAGGCAAAAAAAAAATTGCCCCAAGGCCGTACGGCCCCAGGGCACGCAGTTTGAGATGGAAAAATTATAAAATAAAAATAAAAAAATAACAAAAACCACGGTTTTTTTTAAAAACCGGGCGCAGACAGTTTAACGGCAAGCGCCGCCGGTGTGCAGCCCGGCGGACACTGCCCGGCCACCGCCGCCGGCGGTAACCACCAGTCGCGGCCAGGCAGCCACCGTCGCGCCGCCGGCGAAGCCCGCAGCCCCCGCGCCGCCCGCGCACCTCCCGCGCGCCGCCCGCCCTCCGCCGGAACTAGCGGTGCCGCCTCTGAGCCGCCCACGCGCCGCTAGCCCCCTCCGCCCAGAGAACCAGGGGCCTCTTTTTTTAAGCCCTTGAGGGCTATAAGGGCCCATCTAGGCCTTTTTGGAGCTGTTTTACAAAATCGGGCATAAATCAAGCGTCTGATCTCTGTTTTTTAAAAACGAATAGGCATTGGAAAGCTGACTTCGAGCCCGTTCTAATAGTGTAGGAATTTTTTCATATTTCTCTAGTTTGATTGCATTTTTTCTTAGTCAAAGTCCAATGAGCCTTTTTACACTCCGAAGGGCATAACTTGCTCGTTTTTGCTCCGTTTTTTGAAAGCGAATAGGCGTCAGAAAGGTGGTTATGTGCTCTTTCCAGATCTATAGTCTATTTCATCAGTAAATTATTTAGGTACTCATAATTTTGTCTCAACCCGTTACTGCTTTCTCTCATTTTCAGGCTTTCAGTTTGTACTGGGGATTCATTTTTTTTGCATTGTGGGGGGGTGTTTTTTCTTGCTTTTTTTTTATTTACATCAGAAAACCAGAATCTACAAACACCAATACAAAACAATCAAACCCCTTCTGCATCTTCTGTCTAGTTCTGAAAGACCACTTAATAATAATTAAAAAATTCAGAGCAGTTGAGGCACAGTTCACAGGATGGCCGACAAACCTATTAACTCTCTCACACCGCACAATTACCACACTTGGAAGGGTTGCATGATGACTCTTCTCTAGTCTCGAGGGTTATGGTCCTGTTTGGATAAGATTCAACCTTAGTTGACACGTCTCTTTGAGGTTATGCAGCATAGGAACAATATGGATCAGGCTATGGGATTGATGGCTTTACACATTTCCGACAGTCTCCAATTTCATCTTGAGGGTTACTCACTCCTCGAGCCATTTGGACCAAGTTTGAAGGACTTTTTGGTACTGTCAATGAGTTCAGAGCTTTGCAGCTTGAGGCAAAGTTAACTTCCTTGGTACCTGATTCAGTTCCCTCTATTGAGGACTTTCTGATGAAGTTCAAACAACAAAGATCTATCTTGCAGGGTTGTGGTAAGACCAAGACTGATACAGAGTGCATTTTCCTGATCCTCTCCAAGCTTCGGGGTCCATTTCAGATCTTCACTTCGACCTTCTATTCCACCATGGATGTCTTGGGTGCTCGACATGTCATGCCTTCTTTTGAGGTCTTTTGTGATCGTCTAACTCGTGAGCAAGCTAAGCTTAAGCAGTTGGATTCACTTTCAGGTTCACAGAACCAAGCATTGGTAGCCCAGTCCTCCAAAGGAAAACAGAAGCAGAAACTGAAGCCTAAGAAAGATTCAGAGGCTAGTGAGAATCCCTCCAAGCCACCACCTAAGTCTGATTCAAAACCACAGTTCAATTCTAAAAAGGGCAAATCTTCAAAGTCTGGTGAGTCTTCCTCCAAGACTAAGAAAAACTCTGGTGATCCTTGTAGTTTTTGTGGCAAGGAAGGACATCCCGTTTCCAGGTGTTGGAAACGTTTAGAGGCTTTGGAGGAAGCCATGCAACAGCATAATATCAGTGCACCTCAGCTTCCTTCACAGCCCACAAGGAAAGGTCATGCTCTTTCTGCATGAGCAATGTCCTCCGCATCCACTTGGATTCTAGATTCTGGTGCCTCTCACCATATGACACACATAGAGGATTTGGTCACCACTCTTGCTCCTACAGACACTAGACATATTGCAGTTGGTGACTCAGCACAACTTTCCGTTCAGGATTTCGGTACTGTTTCATTGGATGGTGGTTGTCTTCAAAATGTGCTTTTGGTTCCTAACATTTCGACAAACCTTCTATCCGTTTATCAGATTTGCCACTCTGGCTCTGGTAAGATAGTTGAGTTCTCACCTCATGATGTGGTTATTCGAGATATTCATGATCCTGACTTGGTTTTGGCTACTGGGAGTGTGGATTTTGTATCTCACTTATATAGTTTTGATGGCTTTGAGAGTTCAGACACTGTTGGTTCCTCTCTTATAGCACATGCAGATTCAGTGAGCAGGCTTTGGCATGAGCGTTTTGGCCATGTCAATTACAGATATCTACAGTAGATGAGTACACAGGCACTTGTGATTGGGCTTCCACAGATTTCTTGTACAGATGGTGTATGTCGTGGTTGTGTCCTTGACAAACATCATCGAGATCCTTTTCCTAAGGGTCGAGCCTCTCGTGCTAGGGCAGCCCTAGAGTTGGTACACAGTGATCTTATGTCCTTTCCGACTCTTTCTTTTTTAGGGGCCCGTTATGTGCTCACTTTTATTGATGACTTCTCTAGACGTACATGGGTGTACTTTCTTAAGTACAAGTCTAATGTCTTTGACTCCTTCAAGATTTTTAAGACATTTGTGGAGAAGCAATCTAGACTTTCTATCAGGAGGATACACACAGATAATGGGGGGAAGTATGTTAATCAAGCTTTCAGAGATTTTTGCACTGAGCATGGTTTACATCATCAATTTACCGTTCCTTACAGCCCTCCGCAGAATGGTGTTGCTGAGAGAAAGAATAGAACCTTACGGAAGATGGTAAATTGTATGATACATTCTCGAGCTATGAGTTCTTCATTTTGGGCTGAGGCAGTCAATTGTGCCAATTATATTCAGAATCGGATGCCTCATAAGGCATTGCGACATATGACTCTTGAGGAGGCTTGGACCCATGTCAAGCCTGATGTTTCTACATTCTGAGTTTTTGGTAGTGAGGCTTGGGCATTTATTCCTGATGCTCAGCGGAAAGCCATGGAGAGGAAGAGCCGACCACTCATATTTGTTGGCTACTGTGAGGATGTTAAGGCATACAGGTTGTTTGATCCTGATTCCAGAGAGGTCCTGTTTCGGTTGGATGTCCAGTTTGATGAGCTCTATCCTCAGATGGATTCTCCATCACCAGCTTCTCCCTCATTGCCTACTCCTTCCTCTTCATCTCTTGAGGATTACTTATCTCTTGAGGATGATGTAGATGATGATCCACCTTCTCCACCACCACTAGTTGCTCCGTCTTTGCTGAAGTGGGCCCGTGATACTGTTGATGCAGCCGGTTCTTTGGCAGGTGATCCTTCAGATACTCATCGCACTCGTGCTCAGACATCTGGTTCTAGTCTTTTGAGTCATGCCATTTCAGATGATCCTCAAAAGTTTTTAGAGGCGACATGACACCTTGAGTGGGATAGGGCCATGGATGAGGAGTATTCTTCTTTGATGAAGAATCATACTTGGGATCTTTGTCCTCTTCCTAAGGGAAGAAAGTTGGTTCGGTGCAAGTGGGTGTATCATACCAAGTATGCTACAGATGGTTCTATTGATAAGTATAAGGCCCGTCTTGTTGCGAAGGGGTTTTCTCAGGTAGAGGGTATTGACTACTCTGAGACTTTTGCTCCTGTCGCCAAGATGAATTCTATATGCCTGGTACTTTCACTTGCAGCTTCACAGAGATGGACAGTGTTTCAGATGGATGTGAAGAGTGTCCTCTTGCATGGAGATCTACATGAGGAGATTATATGGAACAGCCTCAGGGATTTGTGCAGGACACTTCTTTGGTTTGCAGACTTTGTCGTTCATTGTATGGTCTCAAACAAGCCCCTCGGGCTTGGTATGAGAAGATGGACTCTTTTTTGCTTTCCTCTCACTTCACACACTGTCATTCCGATCACACAGTGTATATTCAGCGTCAAGAGGGTGATCTTTTGATTCTTGTGCTATATGTAGATGATCTCATTCTTATAGGTAGCTCATCCTCCATGATTCAGAGTGTTCAGAGAGCTTTGATGGAGCAGTTTGAGATGACAGATCTTGGTCTCTTGCACTTCTTTCTGGGTCTACAGGTTATTCAGTCTTCGGATGGGATTTCCATATTTCAGGAGAAGTATGCTCTTGATATGCTTCAGCGATTTGGCATGCTTGATTGCAAGTCTGCCCCCACTCCATTTCAGTCAGGTGTTGTTTTGTCTTCCACTTGCTCTACTCCTTCAGTAGACCCCACTTTATACAGGCCGTTGGTTGGCAGTTTGTTGTGCCTGACACATTCTCGTCTTGATCTTTCCTTTGCGGTTGGCCTTGTCTCTCGGTTCTCCCATGATCCTCATGACAGCCATTGGCAAGCAACCAAACGTATTTTGAGGTACATTTGGGGTACCACTCATTATGGCATTCACTACACTTCAAGATCCTCTCACATCATTGGCTTCACTGAATCCGATTGGGCTGGTGATGTCAATAATCAGAAGTCTACTTCTGGCTTCATTTTTTGCCTTGGTTCTGGTCCTATTACATGGTCTTGCAAGAAGCAGTCTGCTATTGCATTATCATCTACAGAGGCTGAGTATCATGCAGCAGTGTTAGCCAGTCAGGAGGTTTTATGGCTTTGGTAGTTGATGACAGAGTTTGGGTTTCCTCTAGATTGTCCCACTCTTCTTTGGTGTGACAATCAGAGTGCCATTCACATTTCTCGCAACCCAGTGGAGCATCAGCAGACAAAGCACATTAAAATCCACATGCACTTCATCAGACAGTTGATTCAGGATGGTTCTCTCATCTTGGAGTATATTCCTACACAGGAGCAGGTTGCAGACATCTTCACTAAACCTTTGGCATCTCCGCGCTATCTTCAGTTGTGCTCCATGGTTGGGGTGAAGGAAGTTGTCCTTGGGGGGTCTCAGTGAGGCCTTCCTTCCTTCATGTTTTCTTTTCAGCATGATTCTTTATCTCCTTTTGGAGAGGAGTTTTTTCCCACTGGGTTTTCTCCTTTACTCCACTTTATAGAGATTTTCTTGTATTAGGGTACCTAATCAGGCCTTGTTGTCGGGACCCTCTTTTGCATTGTAGTTCCTTTGCTTTCTTCTGCATTGTAGCTCATCTTAAGGGGGGGTGTTAGAGCAAAGTAATTAATTAACTTTACTCTCCTCTTAAGATTTCTCTTTATGCATACATTAGTCATTTAATAATTAATATTTAATTATTAAATGTTCTCACCTTAGGGTTAGGTTTTCCTTTCAGTGTTGATCTCCTTTATAAGGATTGATCTCTTGTATTATTGTCATTCTCTTGATTCATTTTTCTCTGATAATAAATCTTTTCACTTTGTCAGAGCCAAAACCCTTGTATTCGTTCTCTCTCTTTCTTTGTGACAGGTTTCTTGCATGCAGGTTCCTTTGGGTTCTGTGGATTTGTATTTCTCAAATCCTACAGGAAACCTTACCCACAATTAGATGATACTACTGCAGATAGTAAGTGTACAAAAGGGGTCTGCACATGCAGAAAGGCCAACAACCTAGAGCTCACTACTCAATCACAAATGGGAGTCACACTGACTACAGTTGGATAGTTAAATCCAATAAGAATGTACTGCACAAAATAGCATCTTCATATGCTGGATTTAGTACCGGTGTAATGTTGATATGCTTCTACAAAAACCTAACTTCACCTTCAAATGATGTCTTCCTATATGCCTCTACTTTATCTCACATATACCTTTACTTAAATCTTTTTCGCATTCCACACTTGATCTTACAAATAAGATCTTACATTTATACCATACCCTAAGACCAATTTTAGTAGGTCGGCTCTACAAGATATTACAATAAAAACATTTTACAAATAATATAATAGCCGATGCAATAACCGATTAATATGTCGGCTTAATGCATTTACAACAATAATAAATCATCTCCATAGCGTGCCATGCTGATCTGGAAAAGATAAACCTGTCGGTGTAACCCTAGATAACCTAGACCTTTTTGCCGGTAAAAGCAAATATGCAAATATGAATATACCAATGATTATTACTTCAAAATAAAGTGTCCACATGATGTCTTCGACATTACCAAGTGTCTTCCATGTCATTCCAGGTATCGGTGAGCATTATATCCTGTTGGTTGACCATATACCAGTAACTGTTGCACAGATTACTGCTTGTCGGTGAATGTTGTTGGATCTCCAAAGTAGGTGTATTTAGTAGGTGTTGACATCAATGACAAAACCATACCAAAATACCAACAATCTCCCCCTTTGGCATCGATGGCAACACAAGATGGAAAACCATCACAGTGCCAAAACAGAAATGCCAAATACAAAAACTAACAATCTCCATTTCTCCCCCTAGGAGTAACAATCTTTCATACCAATTTCTTCTTAAATGTGTTTTTCAAAATCTCTCCCCTAAAATCTCTTTTCCTTACCAAAAAGATAATGTGTTTTTCCATAGATATCTCTCCCCCTTTGACATCAAATGCCAAAGTCACAAAAGGTCAAGTTCATACAAAATACCAACCAATTCAATATACCAACTACTCCCCCTTTGAAGTAGCTTCCTCATCAAATACCAGAATAAAGATTTGTCCATTTAATTATGCCGGTTGATGACAATCATCGACTATCTAAGTCTCTACCGGTGGTGGTATGACTCCAAGCTGATCTCTGAGATACTCAAAAGTTTCCTTAGGCAAAGGTTTTGTAAAAATATCTGCAAGTTGTTCTTTAGTATTCACATAAACCAGTTTTATCTCTTTTTCTTCAACTTTTTCCCTTAGAAAATTCAGTTTGATAGAAACATGTTTTGTTTTAGAATGTAATACCAAATTTTTAGATATATCAATTGCTGCAATGTTATCACAATATATAGTAGTAGGTTCCTTGCATTTTACCTTTATGTCTTTCAACATTTGCTTAAGTCAAAGTACTTGTGTATAATTTGTTGTTGCTGCAACATATTCTGATTCTGTTGTTGATAAAGATGTACAACTCTATTTCTTACTTAACTAAGAAACTAATCTCTTTCCAAGAAAGAATGCTCCTCCAGTGGTGCTTTTTCTATCATCCACATCTCCTGCCCAATTTGTATCTGTATATGCACATAGATCAAAATTTTCATCTTTAGGATACCATAATTTGATGTGCCTTGTAAGTACCGAAAAATCCTTTTCACTGCCGATTCATGATTTTCCCTAGGATTACTTTGAAATCTAGAAACTATACATACTGCATTCATAATATCAGGTCTAGTTTGTGTCAAATACAGTAAACCTCCTATCATAGATTTGTATCTAGTTGGATTAATAGGTGTAGATTCATCCCTTTGAGATAATTTGTCATTTGTAGTCATAGGTGTGCTTATCGGTTTAGAGTTCTCCATCCCAAATTTCTTTAGTAGTTCTTTCAAGTACTTGGATTGACTCAAAAATATACCTTTATCAATCTGTAAAATCTGCAATCCTAAAAAGAATTTTATTTCTCCAATCACAGACATTTCAAATTCTTGTTGCATTTCAAGAGAAAATTCTTTGCATAATCCATCTTTTCCTCCAAAGATTATATCATCAACAAATACTTCAATAATCAAGATGCCATCATTAGTTACTTTGTAATATAAATTGCTATCTGCATTTCCTTTAGTAAAACCAATATTTAAAAGATACTTATCCAATCTTGCATACCAAGCTCTTGGGGCTTGTTTCAATCCATACAGAGCTTTTCTTAATCTGCAAACCATATCATTGTCATCTGTCAAAGAAAATCCATCAACTTGTTCAATATAAACTTCCTCTTCAAGATCTCCATTCAAAAATGCACATTTAATATCCATTTGATAAACTTTGTAATCCTTGTGAGCTGCAAAAGCGAAGAATAATCTAATTGCCTCAATTCTGGCTACCGGTGCAAAGGTTTCATTGTAATCAACTCCTTCTTTATGAGAATATCCCTTACACACTAGTCTTGCTTTATTTATGACAACCTTACCATTTTCATTAAGTTTGTTTCTAAATACCCATTTGGTTCCAATTACATTTTTATCTTTAGGCCGGGGAACTAATGTCCAAGTATTATTTTTCTCAATTTGTCCTAATTATTCTTCCATGGCTTTAATCCAAAATTTATCTTCACATGCCTCATTGATAGATAATGGTTCAATTTGAGAAATAAGACATACCTCTTCATTTGTCAATCTTCCTCTTGTCATAACTCCTTTAAATTTGCTTCCAATTATCTGATCTTCAGAATGATTCAGTCTTACATATCGGGGTGTCTTAGTCTGTTGTTGTTCTTTGATTACTGTGGAATCCTCTGATGATATTGGAGTAACTGGATCATCATTCTGTACTGGTGGATTCATTGTAGGTTCATTTGTCATAATTTCTGTTTCCAGTTCAGAGTCTATATATCTTGAAGTTCCTCTGAATTGTTCATCAATCTTTACATTTGTACTCTCAACAATTTTCTGTAATCTTTTATTGAAACATCTATATGCCTTGCTTTTAGATGAATAACCAAGAAATATTCCTTCATCACTTCTAGGATCAAATTTGCCAATATATTCATCTCTTATAATATAACATTTACTTCCAAAAATTTTGAAATACTTAAGAGTAGGAATATTACCAAACCATAGTTCATGAGGGGTCTTACTGGTTTCACCTTTGATGTGAACTTTGTTGAATGTATAGACAGCGGTGCTTACTATCTCTCTCCAGTACACATGTGGTAGATTTGCTTCTGATAACATACTTCTTGCTGCATCCAAGATAGTTCTGTTTTTCTTTTCAACAACTCCATTCTGCTGTGGTGTCCAAGGTGCTAATAACTATCTTTTGATTCCATTCACTTCACAGAATGTATTAAAATCTTTAGATGTGAATTCTCCTCCTTGATCTGATCTTAAACATTTGATTTTCTTATCGATCTCATTTTCAACCATTGCTTTAAATAGTTTGAACTTCCCAAGTGCTTCTGATTTTTCTCTGAGAAAAGTAACCCAACACATTCTAGAATAATCATTAATAATTAGCATGAAATATCTATCACCTTGTAAGCTTTTAGTTCTAGCTGGACCACATAAATCAGTGTGAATTAAATCAAGAGCATTATTGGATTTTTCTGGAATACTTTTGAAACTACCTCTAACTTGTTTTCCAAATTGTATTATGAGGTTTCACAATTTAAGATAGATCTCTAACTGCCTTAGAAGTACTGATTTTTACCATGCAATCAAAATTTACATGACATAGTCTTTTATGCCATAACCAACTTTCGTCTATATGTGCAATTAAGCATGCCTTTTCACTGTTATTCAATTGAAAGATATTTCCTCTAGTCTGATTACCGGTTGCAATTTCCAAACCAGTTCTATTCATGATTTTGCATTTTCCATTTTTAAATTGTAACTGAAAACCTTTCTTAACTAATTGACCAACACTTAAAAGATTATGCTTTAATCCTTCAACATAGTAGACATTGTCAGTGTTATGTTTACCATCAAGAGATATTGAACCCTTACCTTTGATTGAATAGGCTTTGTCATCTCCAAATCTTACTAAACCTCCATTGTATTCTTGAAAGTTCAAGAATTTACCTTTGTCTCCAATCATGTGATGTGAGCATCCTGAGTCAATAATCCATTCATCCTTTGATTCAACTTTAGCTGCTAGGGCTTGTTCTACCGGTTGAGCAATTGGTGTCGGTTGATCTTTTGTTATAGCAACTAAATCCCATCCATTGTCTGTTGGATTCTCAAACAGTCAAACATAGAGAGTAGGTCATCTTGTTGGGTCATTCAATCAGGTTATCTTCTGTCAAAAATAGATTCAAGAACAAGACACACAAAGGTCTCAAGTATTCACCTCAAACAAGTTAAAGATCAAACACCTTAAAGTGCAACATCACATTGTCTTTGATAAGCTGATCATTCAAACATAGTTTCCCATCAAGATCTATCATCCTTTAATCACGAAACAACAACGTTTGGTCAGAATAACCTCATTCTTTATCATAGGATATATCATTCCTATTTAAACTTGGTCATATAAAAAATCACAAAATTTGCACTCCAAAACTAAGATCGAAAAACTTGCAAACAAACAAATACTTGAAAAAAATCATTTCCTGAACAATTGATCACTTATTGCGACAGATTAAGCAAGATTTAATGAAAAAAACATTCAAAACACAATGCCCATTTTAATTGCAGCGCAGAGACATAAGATCGCTGAAACATTGGAAATACCTGAAGATCATAGAAACATGGCATACCAAAGCAAAAGACAAGAACACATAACAAGCCAACATATTGGAGAAATCAAACAAGTCCAGAATCAAAATCCAACCATGTCAAAACTTAACAAGGATTCAAATACATATCCAAAGAAAGGTGGCTCTTTTATGCAACTATTAAAAAGATCCTTAAAAGATTTGGATGAGAAAGATCACAACCACGCACCTATATGTAGCAATGGTTCATCCCCCCATAAGCAAACTAACTCTCCAAAGGCATCTATTCTTACACTTCTTAAAAAAGTGCAAAAACCTTCCATAACATCCTCACCAGACAATACACCCTGATGTTCCCTAAGGGATATTCATAATGACCATCAAACCTATTTCAGAGGATCCTATTCAAAACCCATCTACTTCATATCCAAGCATTGATTCCTTGCAACATCCCCATAGCACTTCCTTGCAAATTGAAGTCTTCATTCATAAAACGCTCGTTAAACATGTCCTAATAGATGGGGGAGCTAGCTTAAATATTTGCTCATTGAGTCTTGTCCGTGCTCTAGGTTATTCAGAAGATGCAGTTGATCCCCTAAAAAAAATCAAAATCAAAGCACATAATGAAGAAGAGAATTCCTCTAAAGGAGTTGTGGTATTACCCATCAGAGTGGGACCTTTGTAGAAAAACATAGCATGCCAAGTCCTAGATTTGGAACTACCATACAACATACTCTTGGGAAGACCATGGATACAGGACATACAAGCTATTATATCAACATGTCATCAGTGCTTAAAATTTCCATACAATGGACAGGAAATCACAATATCAGCCAACTTAAATCCAGTGCAGTGTGGTAATAAACTGAAATCAGCTCAAGAGATCATTGTTTCACATAATAGAGAGGAAGCATATTCAAACACACAATCCAAGGAACAATCATTTGCATCAATTTTGTCAAACATGGAAGAACAAATGCAACTAAAAGATCAAGGGAACAAAGAATATTCATTATCATGGAACAACAAACAAGAGCAACTTGAAATTGAAAGGGAAGAAGCAGATGTAGGTGTTGATGTGATTCACACGTATGCAGAACAAACATTAGGAACTAGCCTACTTGAATCAGAATCACATACAATTGACATGGACTTAACTGAGGACGATCAGAATTTTCTTGTACGAGGTCATTCTGATGAGAGTATCATCCTAGACATGGAAATACCTACTGAAAGCTTCGAGATCTCTATCATGACCTCTAATATATTTGACATAATCCAACATGAGGATCCTTTATCCTTAATTCATCCTGAACCTATGGACTGGGAAAATGAAGGACATACTGCCATTGATACCTTACCTAATGACCATGCTATATCCTTATATCTTAATGAAATCAAACCTGCAACAACTTTCACCAGGGATTCCGCTAACGTATCTTCTAATCGAGTGGGTGCCAAATCTTCTAGTCGCAAAATTGAAAATAAAGAAAACAATATCAGGTCTAATGTTGAAAACCACTTATTGGCAATATTAGATCAAGAAAAGGTAAAAATAAAGGACACATCTAACGGTGAAAACCTCCTCGAGGCACCGAAAGATGGGAGATTTGACATGTTACCTAAATACTATCAAGAAAGGTCATCAATCTTGATCAAACCAACAAAGGCAGTTATCATTGGCACAATTGATTTACATCCAGCAATATCTGTATCAGAACTAGCAAGGCAAAAATATTTGGAACCCTTCAAAATATGGCAAATCAATTTCGCCTGGTAATATACAGACATTCCAGGGTTGGATCAAGATCTTATAATACATCACCGGAATATCAGTCTAGGAACAAGCATCAACAATGGAACACGACATGAATCAGGAGCGGATATTCTATTCATCACACCACAAGGTCATACAATCCCCAAAGCATACAAATTAAGCTTCCCATGCACAAATAATATAGCAGAGTATGAAGCATTGGTTACAAGTATCAAAATGGTTGTAGAATGGAATATTACACAACTTCGGGTCTTTGGAGACTCTCAGCTCATCATCAATCAAATCAATGATGACTATCAAACAAAAGATGACAAACTCATGCTTTACAAAAAGATGGTGGATGATTTCAAAAAATATTTTGTCGAAATCACTTTTGAGCAAATTCCAAGAAATGAGAACAAAGCAGTAGATGTTATGGCAACACTTGCTTCTCTATTGCAAACACAGGAAAATCAAGAGCGTTATGAATTCCTAATTGAAGAGTTGTCATACCCTTCTCATAATTGTCCAGATTCCCAAACCATCTGCCAACTTATTGGACATAATAATTCTTCCCGCTATGGCCGAACTTACACATATCTGAAAGATAACACCTTACCTCTTAACCTATCAAAGAACCAAAAGAGAAACTTTATTCACCAATCCTCCCATTATACTCTCGTCGTGGATACCCTATTTAAACGAGGTCTAGACGGTACTCTCTTAAGATGTCTCGAACAAGAAGAATCTGAGAAGGCCTTAAATGAAGTCCATAATGACATTTGTGGCACTCATTCAATTGGTCTTATCCTTTCGAAAAAAGTCATACGCTTGGGCTATTATTGGCCAACTATGGAACGAGATTCTTTTTAGATAGCTAGAACATGCAAACAATGTCAGATCCATGGAAATTGGATCCATGCACCAACACAAGAACTTCATGCTTTAACAACATCTTGGCCTTTCTGCCAATGGGGAGAACTAGTACTAAAGGAAAATCCACGAAATCAGTTAGATCGAGAAAAGAAGGGAAATTTTGAACCAAACTGGTTAGGTCCATTTGTGGTCACAACAGTATTTGGGTCAGAGGCATATCAGCTATCAACACAAGACAAAGATCAACTCGAGGAACCCATCAATAACATGCATCTAAAGAAGTTTTATGTCTAAAAAAAAATCCAAAAACAGTGAAAAAGCAAAAAAATTCAAAAACAGTGAAAAAACAGAAAAATCCAAAAATAATGAAAAAGCAAAAAAATTCAAAAATAGTGAACAAGCAGAAAAATCCAAAAACAGTGAAAAAGCAGAAAAATTCAAAAACAGTGAAAAAGCAAAAAAATCCAAAAACAGTGAAAAAGCAGAAAATCCAAAAACAAAAAAAAAAATCAAATATGAGAAAAAGTGCAATAAAAACAAATGGTGAAAACCTGGCAAACAGGAGCTATCTGTCAGCTAGCTCTGCCATCTATTGGTTCGCGCTTTCTTCCGCTTGCATTCTTTTCTGTCAGCGCTGTTCATATTCATCATAAAGGCTTTGTACATACGCAGGCATCCCGGGTGTTTTCTCGTCATGGTTTGGATCATTGACTATATCATAAGAAAGGTTTGTTTCTAGGCTGGGGGCAAAATCTTGAACCTGGCTGAGGGCAAAAAGTTTCGATCATTTTGAGCTAAATCAAGCAGGTAGAACAACAGTTAGACAACACTGATCAAGCAAAAAACTCAGACACATCCAACGTTGAACATAAGATCACATTGTCAACCATTAACTATCACATATCAATCTAAACATGACAAAACACATATCAATGGATGATATATCTTGACTCATGATTTTAACACTTTGGTAATAATGGTTCAATTATTTTATTTGGATTTTCGCTATCATCATTTCTGAGTAACTCCAGGATGTCTTTGACTAGAGGAACGAGGAAAGAACATGATATTTTTCTTGTCTACTGTCTGTAAATTAATCATTAATATGCACAAAGTTGTCTAAGAACATGATCATCAGAGTATCATGGAAGACATTTCGGACTTGCATATAGAAATGGTTAATACTGCCTGTTTTACGCAAGCAACACTGTGGTCATCTTGGTTCAATTATACCTCAATGCTTGTGCTAACTTGCAATATCAAAACCCAGGAAAGTAGTGCTCAGGTCATCATGGTTCAATTATACCATTGATGTTTGCACTCACTTCCCACATTTTAGAGGCTCAATGATGAAACAAAGCAATGACTCCATGACCGGTCTGATCATCGTATTGCATTTCATGTTTTGCATTTGCATTTTAGGATAGACTTGCATTTCATTCTGCATGGGATCACAATGCTCATCTTTTCCAAGGCCAAAGCTAATATAGTGTTATCTCTCTTATTACGTGATTAAGTACATTGGAGAATAACAAAACAATCAATTCATTCATCCTGCATGATAAGCTAGTTCATCTCATGTAACCATTGCATACCAAGGCATCATTCATATAAAACATCAAATCATTCATTCATTTAGTAAGATCATTGCATGGCATTCATCAAATCTCAAATCAAATCAAATAGCACCATTGCATTTTTTGCATCCATCTCATATTAACATGCATGAGAAAATCATAAAAATATCATAAGCATAGAAAGCATTGCATTGCACATGTATCACATAACAATTATAAATATCACCATGCATATTTACATCAAGCATACATCATGTAAATACTACATCATCATATATCCATCATCTAGAATTCATAAGCATATAGAAATTAAAGCATACATCATGAAAGTGATTGCACATCATAATCATATGTCAAACAAAATGCATCCATCATCTCATAGGTCATATAGAGCGAATAGGATCGACTGCATATCATATCATCAAAACAAGATCAAATGTCCAATGTACAATGATATAAAAAATCGAAAAAATCGAAAATAAATAAATAAATAAATAAATCAAAAAAAAAAAAATAAAAAAATTCAAAAATCCTCAAAAAAAATTAAAAAATTAAATTAAAAAAAAAAAAATCAAATCAAAAAATCGTCAAAATCAAAAAATCATCAAAATCGAAAAAAAAAAAAATCATCAAAATCGAAAAAAATAAATAAAAAATCATTAAAATCGAAAAATCATCAAAATCGAAAAAAAATAAAAAATCATCAAAATCGAAAATAAAATAAAAAAATCATCAAAATCGAAAAAAAAAAAAAATCATCAAAATCGAAAAAAACAAAAAATCATCAAAATCGAAAAAAAAAACAAAAAATCATCAAAATCGAAAAAAAAAAAAAAATCATCAAAATAAAAAATCCTCAAAATCGAAAAAAAAAAAAAAAAAATCATCAAAATCGAAAAAAAATCAGAAAAATCCTCAAAAAAAAATTATGTATGCAAAAATAAATTTTTTTGAGATGCGTATGGATTTTTTTTTTAAATCTGGAAAAACCCAATGCAAATCTTATGCTACCCCCTCAAATGAACCCACATCAACATATATGTATCTTCCCGCAACATGATATCAACAAAGTGTCAGTTCTTTATCCAATCAATCTTGTCAATTCTATCAATCCATTTTATCTGATCCTTTCTATCATGTCTTATACAGGATGAATCCTTCTTGGAACCAGACGTTTTGATCAAGTCTTATACAGGATATATCGTTCCTGAAACCAGACGATTTGATCATCTTTGTCTTATACAGGAGGTGTCATTCCTGAAACCAGACTTGATCTTGATCTCATCAATATAATCAATCTTATCAATTCAATCAAACTCTATCAATCATCACATCAAGAACCACATCAAAGTGATTGAAGAACTCACACTTTCATCAACCATAGTTGCAGGAATCATCCAGTAGTCTGTCGGGAAATCAATTTCGCAAAGATCCAAAAAACTCCAAAGGTCAAACATCTCAATTGATCTCCCAAGGGGGCATCCTCGCATCAATATCTATCAATCAACGTCTGGGGCATCATATCGAGATTTATCATCTTCAAGATCGAAACCGCATCATATCGAGGTCTATCATCTCCAAAATCGAAACCGCATCATATCGAGGTCTATCATCTCCAAGATCGAAACAAAATCATATCGAGATTTATCATCTCCAAATCAAATCAATATCGCATCGAAACCAAATTTGCATCAAATCAAGACCGAATCTACATCCTATCAAAATCAAATCAACAACATCATCGATCAAGTTTTCTTTGAACCAACATGTCGTCACTCAAAGAGGGGCAAAATGTATACACCTAAAAATGGTCTGAAGATAGTTAATTAAATACGCAGTTATTTGATTAATTCCCCTTCCCAATTAATTGAATTCACAAGCAATTTAATTAATTTCTCTATTCATCTACTAGTAAATAAATCTAAATGATTTATTTATATAGTTCATCTCATATCCCCCTTTGATTAATTAATTCTAAATTAATTAATGTCTCCCCATATTAATCAATTCTTCTAATCCCTAATTAAGATTAACAAACTCAAGTTTGTTGAGATTAATTACCATTTCCCAATTATTTGAATTTCTAAATTCAAATGAGCACATGGCTCCTAACTTAACCACCCAACCTAACCATCCCCTAACTTAACCCATTCAATCTAATCTTGGGTCTAACTAACCCTATCCAATCTTGCACATCCTAACCTCCTTATCTTAACCTCCCATGGTGTGGATATTCTCTTCTTGAGACACATGGCACTTTTTCCACATGTCTCCTCCCTTGGACACTTTCCCTCTCATGAGCAAAGCTCCTTGACACTTGTCACCACAAAGATGACAAGTGTCTCTTCCTCCATCCTCTTCTCCAACTTCCTCAATCTTGGCCCTTGATATCTTCAGATCAAATCTGGACCGTCAATTCCTGCCACCTCAGCTTTGGCCTTGGAATTCTTATAAATATCTCTCATTTTGGAGCAATAAGGATCCCATCTCATATCAATTTAGGCATCATTACTATAGGCAATTTGCATTTCAATTATCTAGTAATTAGATTTTGGATTAATCATAACATGTTAATCTAGTTTCTTAAATCATGCATTTCATATCATCTCAATAGTCAATCATGATCAAATAGCTACTCAACTCTTGAGTTGTCATTTAGGAGGTCATTGCTCCGCTGAGAGCCCATCAATCCAACACCTTCAAGGTCCTCAAGAATAGAGGAAAATGGGACATTTCAAGGAAGGCTTGTGGTTTGCATTTCTAATCTAGTTTTGAAATTAAGCTTTTCAATTACGTTTTATTGTCTCATTATATGTGTATGCCTCTTATACTAACAACATTTTTAGCATCACAATTCTAATTCAAGTAGGCTAGTTCCTAACGGTTTCCCTGCATACGTGTGAACTATTTCGACTCCTACATCTTCTTCAAAGCAATTTTCTTTAGTTGATTCTTCTGAGTGATAGGAGCCTCATTCCCATTCATTAGAATTTGTCTCACTTGCAGCTTGCAATCTACAGATTTGTTCATATAGTGTTTGATTTGTTTCCTCTGCTTTTCTTGCTATATCTTTTCTTCTTTCATATTCAACCTCTTCTGGACTGAGATTGAGTTTTGTCAACCTTGCTATGAGTTCTCCTTGAGTAGTACTAGGTTCGTGCTTGTTTTGATTGAGAGTTAATGTTGCTTGGGAGGTGCTTTTAGTTTGTTTTTCCTGTTGATTTGAAGCTTGCTTCTTTTGCCATTTCATGTTTGCTTGTGCTTGTTGCTTGGCAGATGCTTCTTCCCTTTCAATTGTAATTTGTTCTTGTCTGTTTTCATATTCCTCTTGTTGTTGGCTAGAAGATGTGTCTTCTGGTAGAGTAACTTGACCATACCCTAAGTCTGCTTTGTTTAGAGTTTGATGGTTTTCCATAGGACTTAGGAGATAGTGGTAATTGTGATACTGAATATTATTTGTTCCCTCGATCTCTTAGTTGCATTTGTTTTTCCATACTTGACAAAATTGAGGCAAATGATTTTTCTTTGGATTGTGTGTTTGAAGACAATGCCTCCCTGTTATGAGGAACAATGACCTCTTGAACTGGTTTGAGATTACTACAGTACTGAAATGGATTTGAATATGCTAAGATTGTGATTTCCTGCCCATTGTAGGGAAATTTTAGGCACTGATGATATGTTGATGGAACAAATTGTATGTCATGTATCCAGGGTCTTCCCAAGAGTATGTTGTATGATAGGTTCAAGTCTAGAACTTGGCATGCTATGTCTTTCTATAAAGGTCCCACTCTGATGGGTAACATCACAATTCCTTTAGAGGAATGCTCTTCTTCATCATATGCTTTGATGGTGATCTTTTTGCGGGAATCAACTGCATCTTCTGAATAACCTAGAGCACGGACAAGACTCATAGAGCAATTTTTAACTTGCGTCTTATGAATGACTTCAATATGCAAGGGAGCATTATGGGGATTTTGCAAGGACATGTCGTCTTCTTCGGTGAATGATAAGCAGTGAGGGGTTGTGAGGTGTCCCACCATGGTTTGGAATTGATCTATATCAATATCTTTAGACACTGTTGTATCTACTAATGCTCGTTCAAGAATTTATTTGTGTGCAGGTGAAAGCTTTAAAAGTTCTCAGATGGATATTTGCATGGGCATTTTCTGTAATTGCTCCACTAGATTATATTGTTTCGCAGTGGATGACATGTTAGTGGTAGGACCTAGCAAAACAACTTTAGCTTTGCTTCTTGTGATAGCATGAGCAGGTTCTTGATGCTCCTTTTCTTTTACTACAATCACATTTACCACATTATAATATGTATGAGCATAGTGTTGGCATATGTGCAAAGTTTGATGACATGATGGTGTATGTTGTCATTGATGTCAATGTGCTGAACTGGTATATCAAAGAATGCAAACTGGCAAGTGAACCGGTATGATGGTATGAAGTGAACCAGTATGATGGTATAAACCGGTATATGCAAAAAGGTGAACCGGTATGTTGGAGTGTGAACCGGTATATGCAAAGTTTGTATCAGGGTTTCATTTCATATGACTAGTGGTTGGTAGTCTCAGCTTCAGGGTTTTTGGTTGATGCATTCCAAGTCTGTGTGATTCGACCGATGACATCCTGTGATGAGTTAGCATTGAAATGAAGATGAGATCGTGTTGCCACATCAACCTTGTGCACGTGAAGAATCTCCTTGAGGATCTTGTATGAAGAAGATTGATTCTATCTACCTCGGGAATGTGCAAAATCCTAGTAAATGGTGGAGAGTGCGTGATGGGTTATCAACTTCCAGAAGTGATGAAGAATGGATGATGGATAACATCTTGAGATTTGTTCAAGATTGGTTTATCCCATGTAATGTGATTAAATGGTCAGGATTGGACTGATTGTATTGTTAACCTAGATGCTTAGGGTTTAGGTTTTGGCCACCGACCTTATTGTTGTATATAAGGTCGATGATGATTCTCATTTGAAGTTATTGGCAAATGATTGTATGTGAGGTGATTCTTGCCAGACCAAACAAGTGAGTAGATACCTGTAGAGTGTAATTGCAGATGTAAAGGAACTGAAGTGGATCTACCTTGGCATTAAGTGTTGTTATCAGATCAGTGTATTACCTGTTGATTTCTAACCATTTCAGCAGTTGGAAAATCCCTTTACCAGGTAGCTTTAACAGGCCTTTTATTAATCCTTTAACAGGGTAACTCAAAATCATTGGGTTCTTTAAATCCTTTGACAAGGTAACCTTTAATAGGGTTTTAAACTCTAGCCAGGTATTTAGCCATCCCTTAATCGGGTGATCCCTAGCAGGATCGGTTTCTAGCAGAACCTGTTGTAAAGTCTTTAACCGGACTAGGCTCCTAACAGAGTGAACTTCATAAGAGTTCAAGAACAACTTGTGGGTATTCATCCCCACCGTGGTTTTTCCTAGTTGGGTTTCCACGTGAAAAATAAAGTATGTCATGTGTGATGCTTTTTCATGTGATGTTTTAGTGTTTTTTGTTAAGCGGTAATGCATGTTGATCCAGTGGTCATTATATTTCTGATGTATTACTTGTTTAAGCATATGGGTGAAGTTGAGATGAGATGTTAGGTCTGAAGATGATCTAGATGAACCATTTTATGACTTGTACAGTCACTGTGTTTTACCGGTATTGCCTTGATTTAGATCGGTGATGTTGTTTACCAGTTAGTGCGGTCTTTGCAGTTTAAATTGTTGAAGAAGTTTTTGTCTATACTGATTCACCCCCCTCTTAGTATTTGTTGGGTATTTACTATTCATCATTACTCATCAATTGGTATCAGAGTGTCCTTCAGGTCCTCTGTGCTATAAGCTCAACCACTTGAGGAAAAGATCCTATTCTAATGATGAAGAGGGAAGGTCCTAAGTTCAACAGAGATAACTTTAAGATATGTAAGGATAGAATGAAGATATACATTAAAAGCATGGGTACTCAACACTGGAACTATGTTGAGAATAATTATGTTGTCCCTACCGGTACTCTCACCGATGATCAAAGAAGAGAAATTCAGGAGAATGGGCAAGTCATGGAAGCTCTTATCAGCAGTCTATCTGATATGGAGTTTATAGATGTTCAAGACAAAGACAATCCCAAAGATGTATGGGATACTCTGGAGTCTATCTATGGTGGTGATGAACATGTGAAGCAAGCTAAGGAAGAGAGCCTTAGGGGAAAGTTTGAAGACATGCAGATGGTTGAAGGAGAGAGTATTCAACAGTATGGGATAAGAATTAAAACTGTTGTTGGAGACATCAAGAGTGCAGGAGGTACAATGGATGATTCCACCGTTGTTAGCCAAGTTTTGAGAAACTTATTATCAGTCTATGCAATAAGGGTTGCTGCTATTCAGGAGTTGAGATCTATTGACAAGACAAAGGTATCCCTCGATTCTATCATTTCTAAGTTGACCGCATATGAGCTAAACAATTATGATGGCAGTGTTCAAAAGACTGATTCAGACTTTAGGGCATCTGCTGCACTATCTAGAAAGGGAAAAGAAGTTGGTACCAGCTGTGAACCCAGACAAAGCAAGTATATGGATGATGAGGAGATCCTGATGGAGTTTGAAGCTCTTCTTGCCAAGAGACTTCCTAAGGGAACTGGAAAATACAGAGGTAAGCTTCCTTTGAAATGTTTTTCTTGCAATAGGATAGGGCACATTGCTGTAAACTGTCCCAACAGTGATAATAAGGACAAAATGGAGAAGTTCAAAAAGTTCAAAGGAGGAAATAGGAGAAACTGTCTTGTTGCAGTTGATGAAGGTGTCACTGATGATGAATCAAAAGATGAAGAAAGCGAAGACATGGTGTTTGTAGCCGTTAAGGAAGATGTGTCAGATAAGAAGGCTCGTCTTCCGCTTTGATAATTCTAATGAGTGGATTATTGACAGTGGTTGTTCTCACCACATGATTGGTGACTAGAGAAAGTTTCTATCTCTGGAAGAGTATGATGGAGGTGTAGTCCGATTTGGTAATGATGCACCATGTATGGTAAAAGGCAAAGGGTCCATCTCTCTAAATGGAAAAATCAATGCTGATAATGTGTATTGGGTAGAAGGTCTCAGGCATAACCTTCTGAGTGTTGCCTAGCTGAATGATAAAGGACTCACTCTGGAATTCAAAGATGGAGTATGCAAAATAAAAGGAAAGAGTGGTGAATTGATGGCCACCGGTATGCAGACCAAAGGTAACTTATTTCAGTTGAATACAAATATTAGTCAATGTCTAATGGCTAAGTTTGATGACAGTTGGATATGGCATAGGAGACTGCCATGTAAATTTTGATAATATTGTGAAGGCTAGTAAGATCAAGGCAGTTAGAGGATTACCTGTGCTGAACAAATTAGAGAATCCTTTGTGCAAAGAATGTCAACTAGGGAAAATGTCTTCCTTGACCTGGAAAGGTAAATCTTTCACAACAGATAATTTACTTGACCTTTTGCATACTGATTTGTGTGGTCCTATGAAAACTAGGAGTGTTTAGGGAGACGGGTACTTTATGATTCTTACTAATGATTGCTCAAGAATGATGTGGGTCACATTCTTGAAAGACAAGTCTGAAGCTTTTGGAAAGTTTAAAGCCTTCAGAGCACTAGTTGAAAAGGAAAGAGGTAAGAGGATTAAATGCCTTAGAATCGACCAAGGAGGAGATTTCACTTCTAGAGAATTCAATAAGTACTGTGAAGAGAATGACATCAAGAGGCAATTGTCTTCCCCCCAGACTCCACAACATAATGGCCTAGCAGAAAGGAACAACTGGACTGTAGTTGAAGTAGCCAGAATGATGTTGATTCAAGGGAAGGTTGCTCACACTTTTTGGAGAGAAGCGGTGAGCACTGCAGTCTACACTATGAATCGAGTACTCATCAAGAAAGGTAAGGATAAAACTACTTATGAGTATTGGACTGGTAAGACTCCAGTAGTAAGCTACTTTAGATTGTTTCGTAGCAAGTGTTATATCAAGAGAAGTGAATACCATAGCAAGTTTGATGCAAAATGTGATGAGGGAATATTCCTAGGGTACTCCACCAAGAGCAAAGCTCTCAAGTGTTTTAACAATAGGACTCGGAGAATTGTTGAAAGTATCAGTGTTAGAGTTGATGAAACCTCTGAGAAACCTGAGGAAACCGACAGTGAGCGAGCAGTAGATGAACTGGTTGTAACCTTCTGGGAACCAGTTGCAAAACAACCAAGTACAAGTAACAGTGCTCCTACACTAGTAGATGCTGATGTAGATGAAGATGAAGAGGAAAAGCAAGAGGAATCAACCAAGATCATTCCTAGGTATGTAAAGTTGCATCATGATCCAAAGCAGATCATAGGAGATAAGAATGCAAGAATTCTTACAAGAAGAAAGGTCAGAGAAAATTCTTGCATGATTTTTGAATTTGAGCCCAAAACATTTAAAGAGGCACACAAAGATGAAGACTGGATTAAAGCTATGGAAGAGGAACTTGACCAGATAGAAAAGAATGGTACATGGTCTTTGGTACCCAGACCTAAGCACAAAAATGTTATTGGCACCAAATGGGTTTTTAGAAACAAGCTGAATGAAGATGGCACAGTGGTAAGAAACAAAGCAAGATTGGTATGTAAGGGATATGCTCAAGAAGAAGGAGAAGACTATGGGAAACCTTTGCTCTAGTAGCTAGATTGGAAGGTGTTCGAATGCTACTTGCATTTGTAACATTTAAGGGATTCAAAGTATATCAGATGGATGTAAAATCTGCATTCCTGAATGGAAGACTTGAAGAGGAAGTGTATATAGAGCAACCAGATGGGTTTTCCCTATCAGAAGACAGTGATATGGTGTGTAGGCTACATAAAGCCTTGTTTGGATTGAAACAAGCACCTAGAGCATGGTATGAATGTTTACACTCCCATCTTGTGAAGATTGGATTTAAAAGAACAAGTGAAGACAACAATATCTATTTGAAGTCAGAAGGAGATCAGATTCTGATCTGTGAAGTGTTTGTTGATGACATAACTTTTGGTGGAAATGACAAGATGAGCCATGCATTTGCAGATGAGATGAAGAATGAATTTGAGATGTCACTAATCGGAGATATTAAGTTATTCATTGGACTACAAATTTAACAAATGAAAGATGGTATCTTTATCACTCAGTCCAAGTATGTCAAAGAGGTGTTGAAGACCTTTGGCATGGAAGACAACAAACCGGTTGGTACACCGATGATGACCGGTTGTAAATTGTCAAAAGAAGATGACTCAACGTTGGTGAATGAGAAGGAATACCGGTCAATGATTGGTAAGTTGCACTATGTAGTACACAACAGACCGGACATAGCACATGCAATGGGCATTGCTCCTCGTTTCCAGAAAAGTCCAAAATAATCCCACTTGGTAGCAGTCAAACGGATTCTTAGATATCTGAAGGGAACTATAGATTATGGATTGTGGTATCCATACAATAATGATTTCAATCTCAAAGTATCTACAGATGCCGATTGGGCTGGTAATGTGGACGATCGGAAGAGCACAATCGGTGGTGCATTCTTTCTTGGTGGTAGACTAATCTCATGGATGAGCAAAAAGCAGAGTTGTATCTCTCAATCCACAGTAGAATCAGAATATATAGCAGCATTTATGAACTGCACTCAGACAATTTGGATGAAGCATGTATTAAGTGGTTTCAAAGTCCCTGTATCTGAACCGATGAGTATATTTTGTGACAACACAAGTGCAATTAATATTTCCAAGAATCCAGTATTGCATGCTAGAACCAAGCACTTCGAGCTCAAGTATCATTTCTTGAGGGAGAAAGTTTAGAACAAAGAGGTTGTATTGGAACATGTTTCCAGTAAGGAGCAGTTAGCAGATATTTTCACCAAGCCTCTACCGAAGGCTACATTTACCTGTTTAAGAGGTGAATTAGGGGTGTTGCCCCTTCAAGAGGTGAACTAAATGTATGTGCTCCACATCAGTCAGGTATTGCATTGTCAAATCTTTTCAGGATTGATGTGTTGAAGGATGCTACTCCTCAGGGGGAGCAACATAGTAGATTATGGATGTTTGTGCCTCCACTTTGGCATTGTTATCAAAGGGGGAGAAGATGTGAAGCAGAGAAGATATCTGCAGTATTGAAGACATATAATATGGAAGAAGATGTAGAGATATCTTTGTGTATTGCCATCAATGCCAAAGGGGGATATTGTTGGCACATGTGCAAAGTTTGATGACATGATGGTGTATGTTGTCATTGATGTCAATGTGTTGAAGTATGAACCGGTATATTGAAGAATGCAAACTGGAAAGTGAACCAGTATGATGGTATAAAATGGCATATGCAAAAAGGTGAACCGGTATGTTGGAGTGTGAACCGGTATATGCAAAGTTTGTATCGGGGTTTCATTTGATATGACTACCAGTTGGTAGTCTCAGCTTCAGGGTTTCTGGTTGATGCATTCCAAGTCTGTGTGATTCGACCAACGACATCCTGTGATGAGTTAGCATTGAAATGAAGATGAGATCGTGTTGCCACGTCGACCTTGTGCACGTGAAGAATCTCCTTGAGGATCTTGCATGAAGAAGATTGATTCTATCTACCTCGGGAATGTGCAAAATCCTAGTAAAGGGTGGAGAGAGTGTGATGGGTCATCAACTTCTAGAAGCGATGAAGAATGGATGATGGAGAACATCTTGAGATTTGTTCAATATTGTTTTACCCCATGTAATGTGATTAAATGGTTAGGATTGGACCGATTATATTGTTAACCTAGATGCTTAGGGTTTTAGGTTTTGGCCACCGACCTTGTTGTTGTCTATAAGGTCGATGATTATTCTCATTTGAAGTTATTGGGAAATGATTGCATGTGAGGTGATTCTTGCTAGACCAAAGAAGTGAGTAGATACTTGTAGAGTGTAATTACAGATGTAAAGGAACTGAAGTGGATTTGCCTTGGCATTAAGTGTTGTTATCAGATCAATGTATTACCTGTTGATTTCTAACCATTTCAGTAGTTGGAAAATCCCTTTATCGGGTAGCTTTAACAGGCTTTTTATAAATCCTTTAATAGGGTAACTCAAAATCATTGAGTTCTTTAAATCCTCTAATAAGGTAACCTTTAATAGGGTTTTAACCTCTAACCAAGTATTTAGCCTTCCCTTAACCGGGTGATCCCTAGCAAGATCGGTTCCTAGCAGAACCTATTGTAAAGTATTTAACCGAACTAGGCTCCTAACAGAGTGAACATTCAGAAGAGTTCAAGAACAACTTGTGGGTATTCATCCCCACCATGGTTTTTCCCAGTTGGGTTTCCATGTGAAAAATAAGTGTGTCATGTGTGATGCTTTTTCATGTGATGTTTTAGTGTTTTATGTTAAGCGGTAATGCATGCTTATCCAGTGGTCGTTATATTTATGATGTATTACTTGTTTAAGCATATGGGTGAAGTTGAGATGAGATGTTAGGTCTGAAGATGATCTGGATGAACCAGTTTATGACTTTTACAGTCACTATGTTTTACCAGTATTGCCTTGATTTAGATCGATGATGTTGTTTACCAGTTAGTGCAGTCTTTGCAGTTTAAATTGTTGAAGAAGTTTTTGTCTATACTGATTCACCCCCCCTCTCAGTATCTGTTGGGTATTTACTGTTCATCATTATTCATCACATAGTTTTCCTTTGCTTTACCATTACCATTATGTGTTGCTAATGATTCCACCTTCTCATAGTTTGGAAGCGAAGTTTTAAAAGCTGTATGAGATTTGTTTGTCGTATGTCCATCCACAGTTATTACTCAATTATCAATCAAATGTTGGATGACATGTTTCAACCGCTGATAATTATTTGTGTGATGTCCCTTGTTTCGATGGAAATCACAATAATGGTTATTGTTCCACCAAGAGGGTTTTACTTGAGGTTCGTAGTTCCTTCCTTCTGGAAAAGTAATCAATTTGTTTGCGAGAAGTGTCTTTAGTGCTAACCCAAGTGGTTCACCAATGTTTGTAAATTTCCTTCGAAAGAAATTGTTGAAAGTTGATTTTTGGTGATTGTTGTTTTGTTGAGTTGCTGCTGAGTGAGTGGATAAATTGAAAACTAGTTGTTTTGGTTTTACATTGTTGTTATCCACTATTCCATCATTGACGACATTTGGATTTCTATTCCAAAATTTAGGCTTATCATTGTTATCGCTACTAACATTGTTGTTATGAGGATTAACGTTTTCTTTGTATAGCTTCAACTCACCCTTCTTTACCATAGCTTCTTCCATTATGATACCGTTATCGATCATCTTTTCAAAATTTTGATGGCATTGCATTTTTAGATGATAACTTATTTGTCTATTTAGGTTGTCAATGAATATGTCTATCTTCTCGTATTCCGACACTGTTTGAGGATATCGTGAAGCTAATCGTCTCTGTAGAAACGTCATGAAAGGTTCTCCACTCTTTTGTTTAGTATTACATAAATCGAGCATTGTTACCTCATGTTGAATGTTGTAAGAGTATTGTGAAACAAACTTATCCACCAATTCTATGAATGATCTAATTCCAGGTGGAAGTTTGGAGAACCATTCCATAGCTAGTCCACTTAATATTTTTGGAAATAATCTCATCAGTTAGGTATCCTCATGTGCAAATTCCATACTTAGCATGCAAAGTTCTCATATATGATCTTGGGGATAAATGCTTCCATTATATTTATCGTATCGAGGAATTTCACAACCTGTAGGAAATGGTATCATGTTTAGATTTCTATTGAAGGGGTAAGGACATATTTCTTGAAGCGAGTATCTTCTAACAGTTCCTCTCTGCATATCTTGAATTTGTGTTTGCAACATTTGTATTTGTTGTGTAAGAGTTGTGATAGGATTATCAACATGATTTGTCCTTGCATAACCATGAGTGTGTGTTCTAGTATGATCTTGATCTCTTCTTGTGTCATCTTGACCCCTTCTTGTATCTTCATTAGATTTGACATGGTTGAGAATTTCTACATCATCCTTTTTAGGAATGGAAGTTTCCTCATTAGTTTTTGTGTTATCAGGAATTTATGTGTCATTAATTTTGAGACCAAAAATATCCTCATGTCATTCATTATCAGGGGAAGAGTCACTTCTCCTTTGTGCTAATTTTCTCACATCAAAATCTTGGGGGAGTGTAGCACCAGATTTAGCTAACATTAGGAAGTATTTTTCTTTTTCTCCCTCCAATATTTTCTCCATAAATTTATTGAATTTAGGATCTTGTTTGATTTATGGAAGATATTTCTCTTTTATTTCCCCTTCTTCTTGTATTTCATTTTTGGGTTATGTTTCTATAATCTTCAGTTATTTCCAATGTTTCGATTTTCGTTTCTACGATCTTCCATCTCTGCGTTCTAGTTAAAACGAGCATACACGTGTGTTTAGATATTGTGCTAGGATTCAATTATCTAAAAGTTTGATAAGTGATCAACTGTCAATGTAAATGTGATAAAGTGATATGACACGAAAAGATGATTCAAGTGTGTAAAAGTTTGCAAGTTTTTTCGATCTTCGGTTTTGGAGTACAATGATGATGATTTTGATAAAACCAAGTCCAATAGGAATGATATATCCTATGATGTGGGACAAGGTTGTCCTGACCAAACATTGTAGTTTCATCATAGAGGATGATAGATCCTAATGAGAAACTATGTTTTGAGTGATCAGTTTATCAAAGAGGGTGATAATGCACTTTGAGAGATTTAGATCTTGAACTTGTTGAAGGCGAATACTTGAAAATATTGAGGTGTCTATTTCTAGAATCCAATTTGACAGATGATAACTTGACCAAGCAAACCAAGGAGACAATATAAGCACAAAATGACAAATATCAGGTGTTTATGCTCACTATAAATTGACCAAGCAAACATGACGGATCTGAGAAGACACGCAAGAAGACAACTCTGGACTAACAGAGACATAAATTTGTACGATAGTTTAGACAGCCCCAAATGACAATTTAGATAGGCTCATACGACAAACTAGAATTCTTGGACAAAAAAGGTATAAACTCGTACGAGCTTTCTCTTAGAACAAGACAACAAAAGATGACACAAAATTCTCTGCTAAACTGACTCATACGACAATTCTCACCGAACCAGATGATAAACTAGATGCTTCGTACGATAAACTAACAAACTCATACAACTGAGGACAGAACACAGACAAAAAAATTATTTGGACAGATTTTTTATTAAATGAAGTTTGATGTTTTGCTTCTGTTTTCCAGTTTTAGATGTCTAATTTTTTTTGTTTTAGGGATGAAGACACAACAAACACATGATATGATAATTGATCTCAAGCACAACACGCTAAATCCTAAGGAAGTTGGCTGAGAGAGAAAACCTTTGCTTGCAAACTTAGGTACACACCCAATAGCTAATCAAAATACGACCGCTGAGTCTCACGCAATGGATTCTCAATGTCGTATTATCCTAATCCAAACGCTAATGGGGGCACGATATGGCAAGTGTCTTGGGCGAGTTACTATCTCTCTTGCACAAAGATTATCCCCCTTTCGATGGTGAATTGGGTAGCTTCTATTTTAGGGTTCGTAGTAAGGGTTTCCATTTGAAATTACCCCTTGCAGTCGCGCAAGCACGATTGAGGCCTATAACCCTACAAGGTACTGAAACAAGAAGTAGTCACGCAAGCGTGATTGAGACCACAAGGCCCTACTAAATGTACGATATGAGAGATTTCAAAAGAGAAAACTTAAATAATCCCATCCTCTGAGACTTTAATCCCGAGAGGCCTATTTTTTAGAGTGAGTCAGAAAGCTTAGGTCTAGCTATACTCACTTGGGTCATTCTCATAGGGTGATTACTTTTTCCCACTGTGAAAGGCCCGCCAAAGGTAGTCAAATCTCAAACATAGAAGCGCTTCAAGGGTCAAGATTTATGATTGTCCAAATGGACAAGAGCATACTCTCCTACCTTTAGGCAACTTCTAAAGCATAGAAAACAAGATGTTCATTTACCATTAGTAAAATAAGTGTGCCTAGAAAAATTAAAGAAGACACAAAGTTTGGTTGAGTCCTCCTAGGCAACCTGCAAAACAGATATGTTAGTGGTCATGTTGGTGTTTTGATGAAATGAAACTTTGACAAGCGTAATATTCGACAATCGTCTTGCAAAAACCAGTTAGGCTGTTGAAAAACTCACAAACAAACCAAGGTTAGCATTAGTAGTAATCAAATTGAAGCATGAAAACCTTAAAATGCAATCTATTTTGAAAACATGGAAGCAGAAATTCGTACGACAATTCTCACCTGCTTGTATGAAAATTCTCATATACTCATACGAGGGCACAAAGGAGCTCGTACGAGATAGAAAGGGAACTCGTACGAAATTTTGAATCAAACCCGGCTAGAAACCTGCTAGATTGGAAATTTGATGATGCTAAGAGGCCAAAAATGAGATTTCCGACCCCACGGTGTGCCAAAATGTCGTGTCTGTGAAGTGTGATACCTGCAGTTGCAACACAAACACTCAATAGATCATTACAAGAATGGTTAGAAAATTAAAAGCAAATGAAAGGTGAACCATGACAAAGCGACCTATCGCCTCCTAAGAGATGCGAGTGTGGATTTGCTCTCAGATCCGGATACGCAATCCCAGTGACTTGACTACACCTAGACAAAGGATTTGAAATGATAATGATATGCAAACTAGATGAGATTGATTATGCTAGATTTATCCAAGAGTCTAATTAAGCTAATGATATGCATGATTAAGCTATGATGATGATGATGATGATGCAATTAATCTAGAAAAGAGATTGATTAAGCTACATGATTCAACAATTATGCTAGAAAATGATCAAATTAAGCTAATGCAATTGCCTATAACAACAACGGTCAAATGACTATAGTAACAATGCCTAAATTGATAATGAGATGGGATCCTTATTGCTCCAAAATGGTGGATATTTATAGGATTTCCAAGGCCAGGGGTGAGGTGGCAGGAATCAATGGTCAAGATTGAGCCTGGAGATATCAAGGGTGAAATTGGAAGAGGTTGGAGGAAGGGACACTTGTCATCTCTGTGGTGACAAGTTTCAATGAGCCTTGCTCATAAGAGGGCAAGTGTCCAAGAGAGGAGACATGTGGCCAAAATGCCATGTGTCTCAAGGGGAGAATATCCACTCCATAAGAGGTTAGGATAAGGAGGTTAGAATGTGCAAGATAGGACAGGGTTAGGAAAACCCAAGGTTAGGTGGAATGGGTTAGGTTAGAGGAATGGTTAGGTTAGGTGGTTAGAAGTTAGGAGGCATGTGGATAATTTGAATTTGAAAATTCAAATAATAGGAAAAGACTAATTAATTTTCAACAGCTCATAAATTAATTTATTTTAATTAATTAGAGGATTAGAAGAATTGATTGAAATGGGGGGAGGATTAATTAATTTGAATTAATTAATCAAAGGGGACCATTGAAATGAACTTATTAAATAAATCTTTAGATTTGTTAATAAGTAGATGAAAGAGAGAATTTAATCATATTGCTAATGAATTCAATTAAATTAGGAAGGGGGATTAATTAAATAATTGCTTATTTAATTAATTATCTTCAGACCGTTTTTAGGTGTATACAAGACTAATCACTGAGCAAAACCATTGAAGGGGACTTTAGTCAGCCTCCACATTTGATTATAGTGGGTTGGAACACTTGGTGATAAATTTGTTTCCCACTTAGGTCGCTCCCCTCTCATTGACCATTAATGGCACCCTAAGGGCAACTCGGGAGGGCAGGCCTTTTAAAGGATTTAATTGCTTGAAGTAAAAGAAAGCATAAGAGTGGTTTGAATTTTTAGTCACCCAATTAAGGGGGGAGCATATACTTTCCACTTTCGAGACAAGGTAAACAACTTTCAAGGCAATGATTTGCTAAGATCTATTTGGAGATGTTGCTCCAACAAGCATGGTGTTCTTTTTAGCTCTTCATAGCAAAATGTGTGTTTCAATTTTTTTGGAAAATAAACCCGGTCAACAAAATGAAAATCACGCTACCAATCGCCAATGAGGTTCTTTTTATTTTGTACCAAAATGAAAGTGAGATCATTTTTAACTTTGCAAAAATAAAGGTTTGTGTGTAGTTTTTTTTAACCTTTTGCAAAATAGAAAGTAAGGTTTTATTTTAAGCACCAAAGAAATGATGAGGTTCCTTTTTAACTTGCACCCAAAATGAAAGTGAGATCCTTTTTAACTTTGCAAAAATAAAGGTTTGTTTGTAGTTCTTTTTAACCTTTTGCAAAATAAAAAGTAAGGTTTTGTTTTAAGCACCAAAGAAATGATGAGGTTATTTTTAGCCAATGGGAAATGAATTCTTTTTAAACCAACTTGAAAAGATAGGAAAAAAAAACAATCAAATTCCCAAATCTAACTCCTCTAATCTGCAAGAAATGATTAGTACCCTGCAATAAAAGAAGGTTAGTGAAAAAATTAAAACCTTCTAGGTGGGCTTACACAAGCCTAATTTTATGACTCTGTTACAAACTATACTTTTTCTCTGTCAGAGAGTTATGCGCTAAACTTCTGCACATATGCGCTACATAAAGGTACAAAAGCGCTAAAGGATGACTCCTATGCGCTACTCTGACTTCCGAATGCACTACAGTGATACCTCAATGCACAAGAAAGAAACAAAAAGTGTTATGCGCTAAAAATAAGCTCCAAAGCACTACAAGAAGGCTTCTATGTGCAAAAAAATGTGATGAATGCGCTATTGTTTGCCACAGATGCGCTAAAGTATAATCCAGACGTGCTAAAAGGGTATTTCAGTGTGCTTGTAATCCTTGTCCTACACAAAAAATGATGTTATTTATGGGGACGTGCCCCACGGTGGGTGCTAGAAATGTATGTGGGAAAATGCGGTGATCAAAACAAATAAATCGAATTCAAAAGACCCACACACCAATGAGACCCTTGGTGCAAGTATATGAACTGATTCAATTAGTTCAATTTCCCAAGGGGTGTCCCATTGTTTTTTATCTCACAGGATCCCTAAAGTCAATATTTTGCTCTCAGATCATTGAGCAAAGTGACTTAGGAATGACAACTCCAAGAATGAGTGATGTTTGATTTATGTGCATAAATGCATTCTAAGATGTATTGATATTAAAACTATGATGATTAAGCTAGCATAAAGATGATGCTATTATAAAAGATTAGCCAATTATCCTAGCATGATATACTAGTCTAGCATGATTTACTAGTCTAGCACGAATATTCTATGATATGAAAATGCTTCTAAATGCTATTATGATGATTTAACAAAGAGAGGCTAAAATGCTTAGTAAATTAGACTATAATGCAGATGCATGAAAGATTGTTGATATGAAAAATGAGGAATGAGAGCTCTATTTATAGGGAAAATAGGGCAATGGATGGTTAAGATTGAATAATCTTAACAAGGGTCAAGATTGAAAGTTAACCAATTCATGTTTACAATTCTCACCAGTGAAATGGTGACAATTGTCAACAAAGGGTTGTTTGAAAGGAGATGTAAGAAGCATTAAATGCTCGAGAAGACATGAAGGTTTCCCTAGGAGGTAAGGGTTAAGGTTAGGTTAGGGTTATCTAATGAATAAAGCTTTTACCCAAGGGGTAAACTCTTGTGCAAGGGTTAATAGGATAACCAAGGTTAAATCCATGAATGCTTGATGAGACCCTTGGGTTAGATGAGGGTTAAGTTAGAGAGAAAGTCTCTAACCATGCAAGAAGGTTGAGTTAACCATTAATGATTAGGAAGACTTTGAGGGTTAACTTGTTGAAGACATAAAGCCTTTAATGCATTTCAAAGACTTTGGAGGCTTTGAGAAGTGACTTCTCTTCGCTTAAGAATGTGACCTTAATTAGGAGATGAATTAGGCTAAATTGGAAGTGAATAGAAAAATCTAGAAGGGGTTTAGGAGGCAAGTGGGAGATGTAGGAAAATGCAAGTGGAGGAAAAGAGATTTTAATTAAAATAAAATTACTTTATTTCAACTACAAAAATACGCAACTTGCATGAATACAAGTGGGGGGATTTAATAAATAATTTAGATTTATTTATTTGCAAGTATTAATTTAATTAAATGTAAATTTAATTAAAAGGGGAGAAAGAGGATTTAATTAAATAAAGTGATTTATTTAATTAAAGGCTAGAAAAGGTTTAGGTGAATTTAATTAATTAAATTGAATAATTCATTTAATCAAATAAATGAAAATGAAGAAATTAATTAAATAGAATTTAATTGATAGGAGTAATGGGGTTAAAATAAATATTAAATATTTATTTAGGAAATTGGTCAGATTTATACGTCTACAATATTATTTTATTCAAGGTTAATTCATAAACCAAGGTTTGACCTAAAACAAACCCCTATCCACAACCCCTTTTGCTTCTCTTTCTATGTACATATAATTGACTCGAGAGATATGGCTAATGATTCAAACAAAGTTAACGATAACGAACATGTTTAGATTTTGGTGGAGCGAAAAGCAGAGGACTAGGATGACTTACCATCCTGGTCTCAACATTTTTGCCCGAGATTTTGATAATGGATCTAGTGTGTCAACCTGATCTGAAAAAGATCCCACTTGCCTATCTCGGAGTTACGGGACTAGGGCGACCTACCATCCCAATCCTGGAAATTTTGCCTAAACTTTCAAGAATAGATTTTGATCTTATTCTTCTGCTCAAATCTCTATCTATGGCTCTATCTGATACCTATTGCTATTGTTTCACTTCAATTATCCATTGTTTTACCTTAACTTCACAATCTACATCCAATTTCAACTAAAAAATGAGAGACAAACAAAACCGATGAATCTAATTAGTATTTCAGCCCTTCTCATAATTGAATTGTGGCTAGATTATTTGGATTCACCGCCCTTTTTAATGTAATGGTCCCTTAGATAAGATTAGTGGTTTTATTATCTTAATTGGTGAAACCCTAATTTTCCCAACCAATTACACAAATAGTACAACAAAAGATCAACTAGTATTTTATGGAGTATGTGGTGAGTGAGATGATCATGAACTAGATGATTGTCCATCAAGGAGGTTCCAACTAAAAAATCAAGAAACAAGCTATCAACCTTGTTGCCTTATAAATCATGGATATGATAGAGATAAAAATCAAATCATGGAATGGATTAAGGGACTTGCAAAACATCTCCTTTACACATAGGAGAGTGGGTATAGATTACCACCTTGGAGAGGCAAAAGGAACACAAATTCATTGTATAATACCCCTCTATAAACCTACAATTAGGATAACATGTCCTTTAATTATCGAGGAGGCAAAGGAGGGGAAGAGGAAATTGTAGGAGAGATGATGACAATAATGCCTTGTCAAAATAAAATAGTGATGAACTTCAATGACCAAATAGAGGGCCCAAATCATGAGAAAAATACAATAACCCATTGAAATGAGCAATGAATTGTCAAAAATAAGATAATTGGCCATCTAACATATCTATTGATGAGTATAATAAAAGAGAAGATTTCTAGGAGGAACTAAAAATAAAAAAAAATAAAAATTAAGATAACAAATAGTAAGAATTTTTCTATGGTAATGACCTACCAAGGGACTGATACCACAAAAAATAAAATCATTATTTACATTAAAGAAGATGAAGAATATTACGACGAAGAAGAAAAGACTAAATACTTTCAACCTAGTAAACAAAAACATGGTATAATTGTTGAGAGTAAAAAAAGACAAATCTATCAAAAACAAAATGAGGAAAAAGGTTGTTGCAAATTTGAGTTTATGTTGTCATTGATGTCAAACTTGTTGATCTAGTTGCATAACTTAGTAATATTATTGGTCTGAATGTAGTCTGATATGGTGCAATAACAATGACTTAGTACAATGATCATGTGGATGTATGGAGCTTTCTTGCAGATGCTTGTGATGGCATGTCATGATGTTTTGTGGTGTTTTTGGAGCTGTGTTGATGGTTTTTGCGGTCCGTAGTGGTTGTTAATTAAATGTGACTATTCTAGTGAATAGTATGTTAGTCAAGTTATATTCTGGATTGTGGCGGATATGCATCATTTATTCATTCTATTTTTGTATGATGTTGGTGAATGTGAAGTCTCATTATATTTTAGTTTTTAGATGTTCAAGTGTTTTACAATTAGAGATAATTGGGTTTGAGTTCCATTTGGTATAGTAATAGAGTAGTAGTCTACATTAATATGTTGCATTCCTCTGCCTTTAGTTGGTTAGAGTGATGTGGTTCAATGGTTTGGTTTCATTGATGTCAAGTAGTGCTATGTTGGTCATCCACAAGTGTGTTTAGTGGTACACATTCAAGTTTGAGTAAGATGTGTTGGTGTGCGTTAACAGAGTTATCATTTGAGGCCAACCTAAGGTGTTTTGGTTCGAGCAGTAGCCTGCGATTGCATAGGAGTCAACTTGGATGTGTTTGGAAGGTGTGTCGACATGGTCTGATACCTCACATATTTCATTTGCTTTCCACATTACATTGGAGACAACTTTTGAGGTCGATTATTTTTTATTTGAATGTTACATCTAATTAGGTCGACCTAATTAATGTTATTGGGGTTGCATATGATATATAAAGGATGGATTCATTGTGTAGATATATATGAAGTGTTTATGTGTTGTGAGGAGATAATATGACGTAGTACAAAAGTTAGGAAGTATAGCAGAGTAATAATGGAGGTGATTTTTTTATCTATTTTGAATGGTGAATTGTGATTAGCATTTTAGTGGATGTAGTTCCTTACAACTCAATCCTTTTGATGTTTCACTATCATAAGTTTTGTATCTTGCCTTGAAAAAGTGATCTTCAATGTTTCGCAAGTCCTTATTATATCTTTCCCTAAGGTTGTGGCCTTAATCTTGCAAGTCATCTCAAGGGTAGTGAGATCCTTGGCCTCTGACCTAAACATAGTAACTTATTTATCATATAGTGAGATAGTTATCACCATGGTTTTTCTTAGATTGGGTATTACATGTAATGTAGGTCCCAGGGACAACTGAGAGGGGGGGGGGTGAATCAGTTGTCTAATAAATTCAAACCAAAATCTTAATAACCAACTTATTGCTTAATACCGGTAAGACGGTTAATTGTGCTGGTAAACAGTGTTAACAGGAAATGCTGTACCGGTAAGAATTAATGCATGAAACATAAGCACAAAGCCAACCACAACACATGACATGAATATTTGTACGTGGAAACCTTGTAAGGAGAAAAACCACGGTGGGAAACCTTACCCACAATCAGATGATACTACTGCAGATAATAAGTGTACAAGAGGGGTCTGCACATGCAGAAAGGTCAACAGCCTAGAGCTCACTGCTCAAACACAAATGGGAGTCACACTGACTACAGATGGATGGTTAAATCCAATGAGAATGTACTACACAAAATAGCATCTTCATATGCTGGATTCAGTACTGGTGTAATGCTGATATGTTTCTACAAAAAACCTAGCTTCACCTTCAAATGATGTCTTCGTGTATATCTCTGCTTAATCTCACATATACCTTCTTATAATTCTTTTTCGCATTCCACACTTGATCTTACAAATAAGATCTTACATTTATACCATACCCTAAGACCAATTTTAGTAGGTCAACTCTACAAAATATTACAATAAAACATTTTACAAATAATAAAATAACTAATGCAATAACCGATTGAGCATGTCGGCTTAATGCATTTACAACAATAATAGATCATCTCCATAGCGTGCCATGCTGATCTGGAAAAGAAAAACCTGCTGGTGTAACCCTAGATAACCTGGACCTATTTGCCGGTGAAAGCAAATATGCAAATAAGAATATACCAATGATATTACTTCAAGGAAAAGTGTCCACATGATGTTTTCGACATTACCAAGTGTCTTCCATGTTATTGCAAGTACCGGTGAACATTATATCCTACTGGTTAACCATATACCGGTGATTGTTGAACAGTTTACTGATTGCCAGTGAATGCTGCTGGATCTCCAAAGTAGGTGTGTTAGCAGGTGTTGACATCAATGACAAAACCATACCAAAATACCAACATGTAAAACTCTTGGTATTCATGTGTGGTTATTTTTGTGGTTTCAACTATTTACTTTCATGCATATGGTAGATGGAATGAATGCTGAGTGAAAAGTTAAATTTGATTTAGTATTTGTTGATTCACCCCCCCGCTCTTAGCATCCATTACTGTTCAACAATTGGTATCGGAGCAAGGTTCCTGAATAAGCAGTCTAATATTGAGGTAGAGGCGTGATTTGAACACTATGTTTAGATCTAAAAAGGATTTAGATGTTATGGAACAACATGAGTGGTATATTGATGTCGTGATAGATATGGAAGGAGAATTGAAATATGCTATTGCTAATGTAGATGAAAGTAGGGAAAAATGCAAGAAATTAGAAGAAAGATTAAATAAAAAAGGCCACTAATGATTTTGAAATAGATGAAGAAGAAGAAATTGACAAGGGCTTGAACCTTAAAGGTGGCAGTGAAGTACTTGATGTAATGTTGAGTGCTTAGAAACAAAACAAAGATAAAGGTAGACTTGGCTTTAAGAAAGATGAAAGTTATAAGACTCCTAACAAGAAGATAGAGGAAAGGAAAAGATAAAGGATGAATTAAAGGGCCCTAACAAAGATCAACAAGGTTTCATTCTAGTCCAAAACGAGAAGAATGTCAAAAGGACTCCTCCTACTCAAACCAAGTATTCATCAACCTTCAATGGTAACTGTTTTTCATACAATAAGTTTGGACATAGAGCTAGTGAATGTGGAAGCTAAATTAGATCTCAATTATTTAATGGTCGATGTTATAATTGTAATAAGTTTGAACACAAGGTTTTTGAGTGCAATTCTAATATCAAAAGAAGTGGAAATGGTTTGCAACAAGGTCTGACTTGTTATAACTGCAATAAACTAGGACATATCACTGGGTTTTATTGAGGAAAGAATGAGAAGACTATTCATCTGATAAAAGGATTGATATCAATGAAGAAAGGGAAAAGATGAAGATGACATGGGTGAAGAAATTAGATGAAATGGTGGAAGAAAAGACTAAGGATGAGTCTGCACCTATTGGTGGTGCAGATTCCTCTTCCAATAAATAAACAATACATGCATTATCTGAGGGGGAAAATTGATTCAAGATCATATGCCCCCCCTTGCGATTTGGATGGTGAGTTTTTTTTAGCATTTAGAGTTTCTCAGACTATTCCATCCTAATCCTACTGATAGGAGATACTGAAACAAATAACATGAAAGGAAATAATATAATGTAAATAAACCTAATAACCATTAACTACTCTGTATTAAGGCAAGCGTTGCTAAAACATGCTCAAGTCTAATAAAAATCTAACCAATAAAAGAAACAATTTTGTTCTGACTTGACTGCAGGAACAATCACAAAATAGAGTTTTCGTGGCTGCAAGAATAGTCAAGTATTTAAAAATATGCTATGAATAGAATTGGGAACAACTAAAAACTAAAAAAATGGAATCCTCACCTAGTGGGCCCCCTTGGGCGATTCTTCCTAGTGTCTAACTTGAAACTTAAGTACTATGCATTCAAAATTCCATCATTCACTCACACGGACAATAGAGATAACAAAAGCTTATTCTTTATTTCTAATACTCAGTTCAACAAAACAACCAAATTACATATATTTTCAACTAGCCTTCTTGAGAAATACGCTTGATGAATTTATAAGAAAGTAAAATTATGATTGACTAACTACTATAGCTGCTCCACTCCTTAGAATTAGGAGGATGGTTTTTATTGAAAGCATAACAACTAGGAACAAAAAGGTTGAAATGGAGTAGGACTCTTCTCATGACAATTAGTCTTCATTACATTCCCCTCCTATATTTAGTCCACCAGCCGATATGGTGAGTAAATGAGAGGACAATTGATCTTCAACTGAATCAAAGAGTCCTCAATTGCCATAACAATTGGCTAGCTATTTGTAATAGTATATACTCCTTCTTGGTCTACTGTCTTTGATCTCCTCAAGGCTCTTTTGTGACTTAGCAACTGCATTTACTGCTTCCTCAACAATTTGAAATATCCTCATAATAGCTGCACTCAAGGGGTTAATCGTGCAAAGATCCTTGTTCATTCAAAATCACTTAAAACATAACATTTACCATCATTCATAACCAAAAACATATTCATTTAACATCTGTGGCATTCATTAAAAAAGGCTTCAAGACATCAAAGATTTGCTTAAAGTTATGCTTTAAAACAAACATAAGTTATATAATGCCATATCTCTTAAAAATAGAAAGAAGTCTCAAACAACATAAAGGGTCTAAATAAAACATAAAAAATAGGGCTCATCAGAAGGTATTGACTTTGAAAAAACTTTTTCTCTAGTAGCTAGGATGAAATCTATCAGAATGTTTCTTGCTTTTTCTGCCTACAAGAATTTCAAGGTACATCAAATGGATGTTAAGTTAGCATTTCTGAATGGAGAACTAGAAAAAAAAGTGTGTATTGAGCAACCAGATGGATTTAGATTGTTAGAGGATCTGGATGTGGTTTGTGGGTTAAAGAAAGCATTGTATGGACTCAAACAAGCACCTGAAGCATGGTATGCGAGATTGGACATATATTTGTTACAATAAAACTTCAAGAAAGGTACCGCAGATAACAATCTTTATTTTAAGGTTGAAGGCATTAAGCTATTGATTGTTGTTATTTATGTTGATGATATTATTTTTTGAGGAAGTGATGGTTTGTGTGAGGAATTTGCAGAAGAGATGCAAAAGGAATTTGAGATGTCTATGTTTGGAGAAATGTCATTCTTTCTTGGTATACAAGTTATTTAGTTGGATATTGGAATCTTTCTTTCTCAAGCTAAATATGTCAAAGAAATGTTTTAGAAGTTTGATATGGAGAATAGTAGTACTGTTACTACTCTTTTAGCTATTGGTTGCAAACTAGGCAAATATGATACATCTTTGGATGTTGATCAAAATAAGTACAAATCTATGATTGGAGGACTATCTTATTGCCTATAGACCACTAGACCAGATGTTATGTAGGTTGCATGTTTAGTTGCAAGATTTTAGGCTAGTCTGAAGCAGACTTATGGTCAAGCAATGGAGAGGATTTTTAGGTATCTGAAAGGAACTTGAGATTTTGGCCTATGGTACAAGAAGGATGGAGATTTCATGTTGAAAGAATATACATATGTTGATTGGGCCAGAAACATTGATGACAAGAAAACTACTAGTAGTGGTGCACTATTTTTGGGAGATAGATTGGTTTCATGGACAAGTAAGAAACAAGAATTAGTGTCATTACCTACTCTTGAAGAAGAATACATTGCAATAGAATCTTGTTGTACTCAAGTTATGTGGATGAATCAGACTCTTAAGGATATTATAGTGATACATGATGAAGCTATTTCTATCATGTGTGATAATACTAGTACTATAAACATTTCAAAGAATCCAATTATGTATTCAAGAGCAAAACATATCTCAATCCATTATCATTTCTTAAGAGAGAAGGTTATAGAGAAAGAAGTCAAATCAAAATACATTTCTACAAAAGAACATGTAGCATAATTTTTTATTAAGGCATTGGTGAAGGATACTTTTGAGTATCTCAAGAAGAAGCTAGGGGTTGTTGCCCCCCTTTTTTTTTAACTAGATGCATTTTAGTGGTGCATCTTTCCAGGGGGAGATTCAACGCTTATTATTTATCTGCTAGATTGATGTTGTTGTTGCTCTCAAGGGGAGAAGTGGTGTGTATTGATCAATATGTTGTGCAGAGCCCTTTTTCGTTATTGTCAAAGGGCGAGAGAGTTGTTGTGAAATTGTAGAAGAGAGTTGTTGTGAGATTGTGAGAGAGAGTTCTTGTGAGATTTGCTAGATTTGTTCAAGTTATTAAAGTGTTATCATCACCGATAAATGGGGAGATTGATAGAAACATGAGCTTGTATGGCTGTCATTAATGTCAAACCTGGTTATCCGGATGGATGTTGGTTTCGATATTCTTTTGGTTGTTGCAGTTATGCTTTGTGTTGCAACTTGAGTTCAATACTTTTGGTGTTGGTTGTGGCATTTTATTTTGGATAGCTATCTTTGTTCTTTGACGAGGAGTTTGTCTGTCAGAATGGTCTGAGAAGCTCTTGGTGCCCTCTAAATATGATGTAGATGGGGTTGTGGTTAAGTGGATATTGTTTCAGGCATGTGTAGTATTCTTAGTATGTTTTTTAGATGGTTTCTTTGTTCCGTAAGAGAGTTTTGTTGATTTGTGTTCAGGGTATTCAGTTATGTTGTGACTTGATATGTCTAATTAAGTTATCTTAATTGGATCATGTTCTTTTAGTTCAGATATGAGTTGGAATCTATATTGAGATTGTTTTGGGTCTCACCTTGGCATGTGGAGATCCACATGGAGTATTTTGCATTAGAAGATGTTTTGTGGTTGATTGATTGCTATATCTACATGTTCCATTTGGTAACAACTTTGGAGAATGTATTAACATGTGTGGACCATTGGATTAATCTTGGAAGGATGTATTGTAATATGTTTTAGTTTCCTCTTTCTTCTAGAGTACACCATTTTGAGTATTTTTGGTTCGGGTGGCTTATTTTGTGTAATATGGTTTATTCTGTTTTGGCCAAACTTCAATTAGGCTTTCAATAATTTATCTCATATTTAAGGAGCGTGTGAATGTGGAAAAGTTAATTGTATGTGAATTTTATGTGAATTATATGTAAGCAGATTCGAGATTGTGAAAGTGCGAAAGTCAGATTCAGTAGAGCTTTGAAGGTGGTATACTCAGTGAGACAGTGTGTTGTGACAATGGAAGTTATTAAAGATGTTTCCCATGATGTTAGTCGCTTGATCCAGTTGTTCAAGGATAATCTCATGTTTAAGAGAATCCTTTTTATTACAATTCAACTATTTCCTCCATCGTTGATTGATAGTGAGTCCTTTGGCAATAATGTGCATCTTGCCCTGAATCAGCGAGGCTCGATTGTACAAGTCCTTATATCTTTCCCTATGGAAGTGTGCCTTAGAATTGAAAGTCTTCCAAGTGTTGTTTCTCCTTGGTAGTTAGCCTAAAACTTTGTAACCATTCTTGTTTATATTGTGAGTTAGATTCTCACCGTGGTTTTTCCCTATTTGGGTTTTCCACATAAATTTGGTGTTCACGTGTTGACGATTAATGCTTATGTGTTGATGGATGTTGTGTTGTTATTAAGTAAGTTGGTGTTGTTTATAATTAATCTATTTTGAAGTTCTGGATTGATTCACCCCCCCTGTCAACCCTATCGTGTGTTCAACATATATTAATGGAATGTAAAGGAAACCTTGGAATTTAATTATTATATGTAGTATGAAGCACTTTATAAGCTGATAATGTAGTAGACATTGTGGTTTCCCTTGGTGGATATGTTGAAGTGAATGGTTGATGATATGAATGGGATAGTGAAAATTGTAAAATTTGTTGTGGATATAGTGTGGGTGGAATGAAGTAAGATGGATATGGAAGAGAAGGTATTATATGATATGGGTATTGTGGTTGTTATGGTATTCACTTTGCCATTCTTGGAAGTATGGGGATTTTTTCATTTTACCATAACTACTAGATGGAGAAGCATTTTCTGAAAAAAATATTAGCTTCCTAATCCAATAGAATTACAAGACATGTTAAAATCATCAAGCATGCTTGGATCTTCCTAATTTTATGTGTGAAGTTGCCCTTGGGTTACAAAGAAGAATTATTCACTTCCATCTTTGTTTTTTTTAGGCTCACTTATAGTGTGTATCTCATTTACCACATGTCATCTTGAACAATTTGACACGTGCACTTATCTTCTTCCTTGCAACTATTAAAACAACAAATGGTCAAATCGTCATCTATGTGTAGCACGTGGAAATGGGGTTCATTACTCTAAACATGCAAACTAGGAATTAAACCCATTCACGTAAACATACATTGGGAAAATAATCAATAGGCCCAACTACAAACCCTCGAGAGAGTTGGGCACAATAATTGATTAAAGATGTAAATTTGACAATACACAACTAATAAGCTACAAAATAGATATGTAAACTCTAAGAACAAATTTGGAAATAGAAATAATAAAGAAACTCATGTTTGCAATTTGAGCCTAAAAGTGTTGGACTATGTGGTTAGGTGCCACTATCTTAGAGATGTCTAATGCGGGATGTCGCACAATTATCTCCCTGAAATTTCATCAGAAAAGTGTTAGATGCTTAAAATAGTTGCTAGTGGGATTTATGCTTCTTCAAAGTCTCGATCTCTTTGTCTCATTTTGCACTTCCTAAATCTATAATTATTCTCCATCATATTTGAATCTTACACATAGAAAAGAGAGAGAAATGGTGTTGGGTTGTATGGGGGTTTACCTAGATCAAACCTTGAGTTGGAATTAACCCTATAACAATGATTTACAGAAAAAGAGAGCTTACCCTTGTAGGGTAAGGTTGAAAACCTCAAGGAAATGCAAACTTCAAATGTTATACCTTTGCTATGTATCTCCTTGCCCTGAAGTCTCATGAAAGGTTAATGTTACTAGGTGGAATATCATGTATTCCTTCACACAAACTTTATCATGGATGCCATCTTGAATGCTTAAAACTATGAATACTTGACCTCTCCTTCACTACCCTAAGAATGCTACATTACTTTCTCAATTGAATTTATTGATGTGAATTAAAAATCGCTTGATGAGAGATGTTTCAAATGAGGGGGTAAGAATTTATTTTATACTCAACCTCATGAAGAATGTTGAAATTTTTGAAGAAGGCTGACATCAGGAGCACTTTCCCATTCAACATTTTCTAATCTTTAAAGGGTTTAAACTTGGGCCCTTTTTGGCTAGACTATGTTGGAGTAATAAGGTTCTTTACTCAATTAATTAAATCATATCGATTTATTAATTAAGTCACCTTTTACTTTATTTTCACTTAAGCTAAATTTAGGAAGCTAAACTTAGGCACATTAATAATTAATAAATTATTAATTATTAATTATTTTTTAGGGTTTTTATATTTAGGTTTTGATCTCCTTTTATAAGGATTGACCCCTTTGTAATCCTTAACACTGATTATTATTATTGCATAATTTTTCTATAGGGTTTCAAAGCAACTTTTATGTTTTGTGTGAATCTTTCATTGTTGTGACAGATTATTTGCATACAAGTGTTCACTAGGTTATGTGAGGTTGTATTTCACAACTTTAACATGGTATCAAAGCTTTAGACCTGAGGCTTTTCTATTCGTTTGATTGAGAGATTCTACCTATAGTAGGTTTTTTGTGCAATTTGGGTTGATTTGGACTTCACCATTGAATCCAACACATGCGAAATAGTCAACATTGACCTCTTGTTTGTCAATTTTTGATTCATGGGGCCAGATCTGTGAGGGTTTGAAGATCCAACTTTTTTTCTAATCTAGGGGGCACCTGACATTTTGGAGTAATTTGGACAAAAAAGACCTCATGGTTGGATTCAGGAGGTCGATTCCATAAATTTTGATATAAAATTTGTCTATTTTCGGTGATGGGAGCATCAGGGGCAAAATTCTTCTTTGTCTCTACCGTACAATTGTACCGCCGCCTGCATGCACTTTGAAAAAAAATTCGAGTTTTTTTGTTTTTTGTTTTTCTAAACAAAAAAATTAAATTGTTCAAAAAAAACAACAATAAAAAAAAATATGTAAATTTTTTTTTTTTTAAATAAAGCAAAATGGGGGGAACTACGTAGGGTATTGACAATACTTGCGCGCGCTGTCAGCCTTGCGACAGGGTACTGTGGGGCACCCTCGCCATTTTTTGGCGGTTCTTGCCGCCCCCCTGCACCAAAGTTTTTCCGGTAGCCGCCAACTTTTGTCGGCCCTAGCCCACCAACTTTTGTAGGCACCCGTTCGATTTTCCGGCAACCAGATTTTTTTTCGACCTGTGACTAGTTTTCCGACACTTTTTTTCCAACAGACAGTTTTTTTTTTTGGCAGGGAGAATTTTTTTTGGTTAGTGAAGAAATATTCTCGGCATATTTTGCAGACATCAGCATGACATCATGCTGACATCAGCGGTACAAATGTCTTGCATGGCCCCTGTGACCCTCTTTGTGCCCTTGAAAAGGTTTTTTTTTTTCTTTTTGCCATGACTTGGACATACAATATCATTTTTTAGCAAACGAGATATTGATGGACAACTTTCCAAATATGTGGCTCTCATAACTTGTTTTTATTGTTGGTACATTCTACAACCATTTGAAGTCAGAGGTGCTATTTTTAGTCCCGAGCTCATAACTTTTCACCAGTTTCTCTATTTTTCGCGATTCCAACGGTGTTGGGATCACGTTTCAGAGCTCTTCACAACCATCCATGTACTTTTTTTAGATTTTACTCCAGGTACATTTTATTCAGTATTTTGTATTTTCACACTCTAGTGAATTACTTGGACATATGAGCTCGTGGAAACTTCTCGTTTTCATGTGATGACTCATTTTTTGGCTATTCTTCATGTATTTCCAGTCTTGTCTTTTTTTTGACATTCCAAGATTTCATTGTAAGCACTTATTATTTTGTAAACGCATTGAGATAAAGTGCCTCTGCATTGCACATGTATTATGGGATCTTGCACATCATTTTTGTGCCTTATTGTACTTGCACTATGATATAAAGTGCCATGGGGGTTTGATGTTTGCCTTTGTTTTGCTTTCATACCTTTCTCATGCGCGTGTGCCTTGGTTTGCACACCCTTTGTATTTGCTTATACTTTCATGTTTGCAAGGTCAGATGTTCTTGGTTCTTCTTCATGAACTACATTATGGCTTTTAGATTCAGTGTACCAATCATACCTTTCCCTTGTTAGTGTTATGGGGGGGGGGTTTCTATTGTTGGTGTTAATGCTTCCTTGGTTTCGCATTATAGTGAGCTATGTATTCAGTATTTGTTCCTATGTACTAGGCAGATGCAGCGGCTGGTTACCCATGCGTTTTGGTGAGATATAGCACTTACCATATGGACACTCTTGCATTCCTATTTCTAGAGGCGACCTTCCATTTTTCACTCGATTAGTTCTTTAGACTATTGGCACCTTTATTTTCAACTAGCACTTTTCTCTTGCATGGTTGAGTAGTGTCGTTGGGGTCACTCATGCAGATTCATGTGCCATCTGTATCTTCTACTACTAGATGCTTTGCCTTTGTTTGCCATTCGATTATTCAAGTAGTGTTGTTGGGGCCACTCATGCAGATTGTTGTCTACTCGATCCTGATCATCTTTTGTTTTAGAGGTAGTCATTCTACGACAGTGTTTGCAACTTCTTCATGCTTCAATGTTTCTTCATGCTCGTCATTTGTTCCTATCTTTTGGAACATTCTTGTTTGGAGGCTTCTTAGTCCTTCATTTTTTATTTCTCTTCTTGGAGAGAAGTTTTGTTCCCACTGGGTTTTCTCTTTTTCTCCACTTTACAAAGATTTCATTGTACTTGGGTATCTCATTAGGCCTTGTTGTCAGGACCCATTTTTGCTTTCATGCATCTAGTCCTTAGTTTTTTTAGCTTATCCCTAACTTCATCTCAAGGGGGGGGTGTTGGAGTAATAAGGTTCTTTACTTAATTAATTAAATCATATCGATTTATTAATTAAGTCACCTTTTACTTTATTTTCACTTAAGCTAAATTTAGGAAGCTGAACTTAGGCACATTGATAATTAATTCATTTTTAATTATTAATTGCTTTTTAGGGTTTTTATATTTAGGTTTTGATCTCCTTTTATAAGGATTTATCCCTTTGTAATCCTTAACACTGATTATTATTATTGCATAATTTTGCTTTAGGGTTTCAAAGCAACTTTTGTGTTTTGTGTGAATCTTCCATTATTGTGACAAGTTATTTGCATACAGGTGTTCACTGAGTTCTGTGAGGTTGTATTTCACAACTTTAACAAATTATGGTCTTACGTACCCTAGTCTAGGGGGACTAAGACACTAGGTGCCCTAGTCCAGGAGGAGTAGTGTGCTAGGTGCCCTAGCCGAGGAAGATAGTCCAGTCCTCCTAGACTGGGATCTAGGTTAGAGAGCCAAAATCAATGCAAATAACTTATATTTGACATTGGTGTGAGTAGAATTAGTCAATATTAGGGGCAAGGAGGGAGAAACACCAAAGTGAGCCCCAAATGAGTATAAATTTAATGAGGATATAATTTATGACACTACATTTAGCCCCTATTTTAGCAGGAGTATGACCTCACTCTCATACTCTTGGTAGAGTACATGATAACATCAAAAGACTTTCACCAAAACATTAAAGAGATAAGAAAACACCAAGCCCCCAAGGACTTAGGATCTCATTGGTCTAAAAAACATCAAGATAAATGGAGCAATATGATCAATAAATGAAGAATGCAAGAATGAAGAAGTGATATGGCTTTTGGGTCTTTTAAAGAGTTGCCCACTATGAGCCGTATGAGAAGAGAGAAAGAGAAGATACATGACTTCTTGGTCTAGTAAGGGTGGGTTGCTTACGATGAGTCATGTTACCAAAACGAGAGTGAAACTAGTCTAACAAGGTGTGTTATACTAGTTGACTCTAGAGTTACAAAGCAAATCTTTAGTTTGTTAGATAATATAACAGAAATCGTTTGCAAAATGTGTGTTGCAATGTGAATCAAACACAAAGATTACAAAGCAAAGCCTCAACTTGCAAATTAATCCAAAAAAAATTGACTGCAAAATGGGTGTTGTGGTGGGCAAATTAATTTACGTTGTTCTTTTTAATTTTATGGCTTGTGCACTTTCATGTTTGAATGATTAAGTCTATTGGGAATTTCTATTTCATATCTCTAGTTTTGTATGATGCTCTCCTCCATTCTATACTAGCCTTAATGGGATTTTTTTGGGTAACCTACTCCTCTTCCCTTCTAGTTTCTTGGTTCTCGTGTTATCTTTCTTCTCTCTTGCTAACAATGTTGGTCTGTTGATTACTAGTTTATCTCTTCTTATGATGTCCACTTTCTTCATCCAAATGATGGATCATGGAGTGTGATCTAACACATTGATGGAAATAAAATTACGTAGTCAAATCCAAAAACATTTAAGCTAGTTTACACATCACCAAGCTATGATTGGTTCAATTTGAGCTTGCAATTTTGTTAGATTGACAATGGAGAGCTTTAAATACATATTTTAGATTCCATATTTTATTCATGATTTTAATAACACATTAAAAGATATTGAGAAGATAGCTTGGGTGAAAATAGTGTTGATTGAAGGTAGAGATGCACAAAGGTTTGTTTGCAACCACCATAAATTATTTTTGGTAAGGAAAATTTCAAACTACAATATAATAAATATTCTAACTATTTCATATTGTTAGAGATGATGTTGAAAGTGTAGGAGGCTCTATAATATATAGTGAATTGTGATGAAATGTAAGAGTAGGTTGGAGCCAACTAATCATAAATAATGATAAACCCACATTTTATTTATACATATAGACACGTGTACTTAAACTATATATTAGTCAACATCCACAATCTCTAGTTATTCAAAGACCTAATAAGTATTGAAATCGAACAAATAAAATCTAAGGGTGAATTGAATGTACAATAGTATCTTTCTTATTACATGGAATCATCTATATTAGGGGATATAACTACATGCTTGATTTAATTTGGCTCATTTTATGCCAACTAATAAAAAACTATAATAAATCAATAACTATAATATCATGTCTTCAAGAACTACTTATAACTACTAATTGAAGTCACCTTGAGATTATTACAATAATAGTCAAATCCCTCAAAATTAAATGTGAAGTAGAAAGCTTGATCAATTCTTGCTTAAATGTGTCTATTCTCTTCTCACAGTTGGTTCATCCCTCTATAAATACCTCAACTCGCAATGGAAGTGCACATTCACTCAAGAAAAATGAAAATCACTTAGTGCAACACTTTGGAAATATAACATAGATGCTATATCTTAGTCGAGGACTTGAAAACTCCTCCTTCAAAAGCTTCCTATAGGAGATCGCATTCGCTATGTTGACATGGTTTCTTTCAAATGCATTGTTTGTCACAAAATGAAATCAAAAAGTATATATTTCGGGACTATAAAATTAGAAAGTCCATTTGGTTATTTGTGGATAATGGCATACCCATTATTTCAATACAAAAACTTCACATAAGCAAAAACTTGTAAGACTACCAAGTTTTCAATAAGATGCTAGTTGAATCATCTAAATAGACAATTAATAATAATTTATGGAAGAACGTAAACTCTTGCTCTTATTTGGAAGTTGATCTTTATAAACTTTTAACACTAGTCTCCAAATCTATATCTTCTCTTCACTTGTAGGATTTTTCTAAAAGTGAGTGTCAACCTTACCCAACAAATGGAGATGATTTGGAAGGAAATTGAAAAATTTAAAGCTAATCGAACCCACCTATCCTAGTAGTTTAAAAAGATCAATTTTGATACTATACAATTATCCTTAACAAATAACAATTTTTTATTAAAAACAAACTAAACCAAACGAATTTGTGATATCCATTGCTAATAAAATATCTTTTCACTAGTTTTATATTAATTGTTCTAGTTATTCAATTATAGTATTACCTTCACTATACTTTATCAATAGACTATTATTTTCTATTAAAATATATTTAAACTTAAACATTAATTTTTTTTTATTTCCTCTCAAATTGTCAATGAACATAAAATACCATGCAAAACACCTTCCCATTAAACATATTCACACTTGCATTTCACAAATAACCTAATGAGAAGGTTAAAAATATTGTTGAGCGGCAACAATAATGAGAGCTACCTAATATTTAATAGTATTTATCACTACAACCAAGGAGAAGGCGTTCAACAACTCTAGACTTCGTAATTAACGATGCCCACAAGAAAAGTTTATACAGAACCCTAGCTTACCAGATGCAATTCAGGCGGAAAATTAAAACGAGTGAGTAAAACGCGCATTCTTCTCTGTTTCAATGGCTGCTCTCTCTGTGTCAGCGAGTCTGCTGAAATGCTCAGTTGCACATAAGAACAATAACATCAGGTCGATGCCCATTAAAGTAGGGCAAGCGAAAAAGCCCTCATTGCAATTGCAGAGAAGAAGCTTTAAAGTACATGCTGTTGTCAAGGAGAGAGAATCGGACAAGGAATATCAAATCGGTAGATCTCTTTCCGAGGGCATAGACAAAGAATTGTTGAGCAAATTTAGGGCGGATGAATTTGCAGAAAAGGCGTCCTCAGAGTACAACTCTGCCATTGAGATTTTGAGCTTGGCCGGATTCACGGATGAGGCCATTGAACTGAAGCAATGTATGGAAATGAAGAGAATTCCCCTCACTACAGACACATATGTTCCTCTGATAATTGGCCTATGTTTAAAGAAGAAAACAAAGGAAGCCATGGCTCTGCTCGTGGAGACCAAAGGTAAGCCAGGCTGCGAGCCCAATGAATTTGCATATGGCGCCATAATTGAAAGGATGTACCAGGATAAAATGAATGATGGCGCTCTTTTGCTTGTGCGGGACATGATTAGTCGTGGCTTGGTGCCTCTGGAGGTTACTGTTGCTGGCCTCATTAATGCAATGTGCAAGCACAAGTATTTTTCAATGGCTACTGAACTTGTTCATCAGATCTTGCAGCCTAATATCGTTTACTACAATTGTCTCATTGAGGCTCTGGGAAAGTATGAGGAGGCTGGCCTTGCCAAGAATACATTGACCCTTATGGAGAAAAGAGGGGTGGATGCTGATTATGAAAGTTATTACAGTGTGATAACGAGCTGTGCTTCCAAGGGCTTGGTTGATGATGCTACACGGGTTGTTCTAGAGATGACAGCAAAGGGATTTGGTGAAGTTCCCGAGATTGAACCTGAAGAAATTGAGGAATTAGAGGCGGAGATAAAGAAAAAAGGCTTTGAATCTGACAGAATTGAGGAATTAAAGAAGGAAATGAAGAAAAAAGGCATGAAGTTTTAGATTATTGTATCAGAAAGAGTTTTAAGACTTGAATTTTGAATTCCTTGAATGCGTAATTTGAACAATTTACTGCAGGTACTTTGTTTTATGTTAAAGTAATAGCTGTCCTATAAAAGTTAGGTAAATGTCGAGAAAAAACTACAGCTCCATGTTAGATCACAAGTTTGAATTAAGCGAGACTATAACATTCAACGGTGTTTTTGTTAATGTTATTTATTTGTCTGTCTCATGCTATATATATTATCCTTCGTGTGATACACAAGAAATGACTGGATATAGCCATGTACTTTGGAATGAGGAAGTTTTATACAATTTAAATGATCCTTTCAGCACAATTATCTGGCTTCTGAGTGTAGGAAAAAGAAGTTTCGTAGGTCCCAATGGATACCAAGTAGCAACCTGTCATTTTTTATTTTTTATTTGTTTGTTTGTTGGGAGGATAAATATCGCAATTTTTTTGACAGCCTGTTGGTGTTGGGTTCTTCAAATGCATGGATAATCAACCTCCTCCAGATTAGTTGTAATGCTCCTTATAGGAGAGATCCTGGTCTAGGTCCTGCACACAATATTAGTAACCGTAAATTGACAGTAAATGATCCATGATAACATAAATCTTACTAATCATTAGTAACCATCATGACATCCATAAACATCATTCAAATTGAATTCCAAATAAGCCATAGCTATTTCAAGTAGATGCTTATAATAGTCTAATTAGGAATTTGTTGAAATGTTTGCAAACTGTAGTCTCAAGGTTGGTAACCATTGTACTGCGAGAGCATGGAAGGTGGGCTGCCCTTCCACCCCTCATCTCACCTTGGAGGCTGCCTGTCCTCCTTGTTCGGGCCCAAGAGCATGGAAGTCGGTCTTCCATTCCATCTCATTGCCCGCAGGCATGGAAGGCTGGCTGCCCATTCCATCCCGGGGTGGCATACTTGATGGGATCTCAAGCCCATGGGTACTCTAAGCTCTCTGGCCCTCGAGCCTAACATTCATCTCGGGTGGCATACTTGGGTCTTGTGTAACTTAGAAGGCTGGCTGTCCTTCCTATTTGCAATCCGTTTCTCTACATTCAGAATGGACTATCATATGAATCCTTCCATGTCTATAATTAAAAGAAGCATTTGGATTACTTACTAATATCAATAATTTCTGCCCGTATTTTTAATGCATGAACGCATATGCATACATCCATAATTCTCCTTATTTATCAGATTTTCTCTTAATAGAATTGTTGCTAGATCAGTTGCAGTTCTGATTTTAATTCTTTTTCTGCTTATTCCTTGATCATCTGATTTCACTTGTGATTGATGGATTGTTGTTGAAATGATTGATATTTGTATGAATGATCAATTGATTGAATGAGTTCCTTTGCTTGTATGATTTGGGTTATTGGTGAGTGACGGTTAAGTGATTGTTGATTAGATGATTGGTGTAATGCCCCCTATTTGTGAAAGCCCTAATTTAGTCTTAAATTTCAATTCCCAAATGGGCAAGAGCAGGGTTAGAGATATCTTTCACCTGGTTGAGGCCTTGCAAATCAGGTTAGGAAACCAATTACAAAAATCACTGATAAAGAAGATCTTTTTAGTTAGAAATCATTGAAGCATATAGCAGAAATATCAACTTAATCATAAGATATCTCAAATATGTTTGAGGAAGCTTAATCATAGGAGAGCTAGGATAAGGTGACTTGATAGGGTGTCCTAGAGATCCTCTACCTTAGGCCCAAGAGTGGATATACCATCCCTCTTGGCTTCATGTGTCCTGTGCCATCCATATGAGGTGGTGTACCTAGTGAGGTGTCCTATAACTGCTCTCCCTTCATTTTGCCATCCATAACTCACTTCCTATGATTGGACCTTTTGGTGTATTTATTCACCATGATTGTAGGGATGAGGTGTATTCACAATAGGGTGCCTCAGAAGGCCATCTCTTCTAAGCCCAAAGGCAGTACCCCTCATACATCCTTGGGCTCATGGGATCATTCAGGCACCACCATGAGGCGGTGTACTTAGAAGAGTACCCCATCACCATTCCCCTCCTTGTAATATAATATTCAGAAAGAATATATATATATATATATATAGAGAGAGAGAGAGAGAGAGAGAGAGAGAGAGAGAGAGAGAGAGAGAGAGAGAGAGAGAGAGAGAGTCCTATATTATGTCACAAATCCTATATTAAACAGTCATAAGCAATAACATAATATGAATCAGCAATGAACAGATTAGAAATAACATGCATTATGCTATACTAAATAATAATACAGCAATGTGTTATCAGTCAGTAGTATACAGATATTAATAGTATTTATTATGACATATATGGGGAACTCATGCCACAACCAAAGTATAGAATCAGACTTTTGTATGTTCAATCTCTTGTAATTGCCAAATGTGATCTTATTTGATGATGCTTCCTTGAATGCTGCTATGTCCCTCTTATACCCCTCTATCAGGTTTGTAGGGTGGTGACCTTTCTCCAGGGTTTTGACCGATGAGAGGGAAAGTGTCTACTTGTTACCCATTGCACCTCCTCAGCATCTAATCGCCTCCCTTAATCCATGTTTGTTAAGCTTAATTACTCCACTGGTTTAGGGAAGATCGCTGTTCATAGAGAAAAGGGAATGCAATCAAGGCAATCTCTCCTTGCTATGACCATGATATGCACTCAATATTAACTACGATTTTTTCCCAGTTGGCTATCACGATCTGCTGTTATTACCCAAGTTGATGTTAGGAATAAGAAATTGTGAAGTCTCACTATTGTGAGACAATTTCTTATTGGGCTTTATGCATCAGATCAGGGCCTAAGTGGATGAGAAAGCAAGAACCGATCCAGACTAAGTGGATGAAGAATGGGCGTCAAAGAAATTATAAGTGAGGATGAGAGATGGATGGAAAGAAATATAAGAGGAGTACCAGTTGTTTTACTTGGATTTTCGAAAGGAAATTCATGGGTAAAACCCTCACAAAGGCAAAATCGACATCATGATGAGACAAAGTGTGGACACAATTGAAAATTCCACGAGGTAGAGAAATCCACGAGTTGCCAAAATCCACAACCTCATGAAATCTACAACCTCGTGAAATCCACGATTTTGACGTGAGGTGAAGATGTTTGCCCATAGTTTGTTCAAATCCACGACTTGAAAGGCTCAATGCTCAAGACAGGTGAGAGGTGGAATGATCAATCTATCTATGACCTTCACAAATCCAGGAATTCAGTGACTTGATGCCTAAGAGGAGGTGATCATTCCTTCAAAAGGTTGGGTGAATGCATGATTTTGATGACTTAATACTTAGAATGGCTATGGCAAGGAGAGTTAACATTAAGTGAGCCTTGCAACAATTGTATCCGCCACTTATCGAATTTGATGGATTGAGGAGGTGAGATCAAATTTATCCATGAATCCACAAAATCCATAACCTCCTATCATCCACGCCCAAGCAAAATCCACGCCTAGGCTAAATCCTTGACTTGGATGGAGGTCTTGAGGGTGATGTTGAGTGAAAGTTGCACTAGTCAAATTTTATCCTTGAATCTTTAAATTTTGCAAAGTGTGTGCTTTTAATGATCAAGACAAGAAAGAACTGAAATGATCAACTTTATCCATGACTTGAGGTGAAGATCAACATTCTCCATGAGGTTGAAGAATCCACAACTTAAGGAATGAAAGATTAATTTTTGCCTTGGCTGATTCCATGATATGAAGGTGAAGGGTGCGACTTGTCTTTGGCCATGTGAAAGCCACAAAATGATAGAATCCACAACCTTGAAGGTGGAAGGAGAGATTTGTTCATGGAATGCTAAAATCCATGGCTTGAAAGAAGAGATCTATCCATGAGATGCTGAAATGTATGCCTAGCAAGAATCCACGACCTTAGGTTAGTAAGACGATACAACCTCTCATAAGTCGGCCCTCTTGAGAACTGAAACGTTTTTAATTTCAAATTTAAATTTGAAAAGGAAAGTGAGAAGTTGGCCTTCATTAGGAAAAGAGAAACCAAAGGTCATGACCCAAGTGCAAACGCCTATATAAGATTGATTGAGCATTTCTTTTGCTTATCAATTTAATTCAATCCCTTTGAGAACAGAAGGAATTCCTTCCAGAGCAGGGCAAGTGAATAACAGATCAGACAATAACCTGAGTGAATTTCATCAATTAAGGTCACCATTGGTAGCAATCAGCATCAAGAGAGTGAATTCCTCCATCAGCACAAGAGAAGTTGAATCAATCATCATTGTTGAAGAGTGAATTCCATCAGCAAGGGGAGTTTGGAGCAGATCTTCATCATCTCCCTTGGTGTGAACTGAAGGCAACCTCCAAGTGAATTCAGCCAGCCTCCCATCAACAAGTTGCAGACCCGAAGCAACACCATTTGCAGATCATTTGCGGGGTTGAGTTGTTTGCCTTGAGTTTGTTGTTAATAATCGCTTGAAGAATGTTTGTACCCCATCTCTCAACCACGATTTGTGCCTTTTTTTCCGTGTCGAACCTTTTAATTTAACACATTCATATTTCCAGGATATAATGGGAATAATAATTTTTTTAATAGTGATTTTAGAAGTAAATATGCAAAGAATTAGAGGTCTTCAAAAGAGAGATGGAAATATTTTGTTTTAAATCAATGAAATCATTAAATCTTGCATCATCCTAAATACAGGAGGATGTTGTTCTTGTAAGGCATTCTAGGGAAAGCTGCAGTGCAGCATAATAATCTGAAAATATGAAGCAGAAGAGCTTCTTCAACCGTTAGTTAGGTTATCTGGTGATAAATTGCACACACATCCTATACTAGTATGTTTAAATTTCAATCACAATTTTTAGTAATACACCAAATTTTCTTTGTTATTATAAATTTAATGCCTATATTTAACCGTCGTTTTTTCTTGATTTGCCTCTTCTTTAGTCCTCGTGTTCTCCTTAGAATCCTTGCTTACAATTATTCTCATATTAACTTAAATTGGGCTTAACATCTACCAATTTATCAAAAAATTGGCATACCTAAGATTGACAACTATTCATTTTGTTGGGGTGAACCTTAAACTATTTGTGAGCAGGTTGCAAGTGTGGGTTATATGTTATGAACACATGCATATAACTTGCATGACACTGCTGATATCTAACCATCGTCAGCTACCTAGCCTTTTTGATATGTAATTTCCAGTCACCAAATCTGATCTATTAAAGGCAAGCTCAAAATGCAGCCTGACCAGACATCTTTATTACCTTTGATTCCTCGTTACAAATCTAGTAGCCTTATTTCACCATATCTTTCAAAAAATAACGTGCATAGTTACATAGCAATATCTTGCAAAAAGGCAGATTCTCTCTGAGAAAAAAATTCGCACCAACAAAGTAGGGATTGAACTGAAAAACCTACATATTTAAGTAAAAGCTATATCTTGCTCAATATTTAAATAACTTTTAGAAATTAATTGAGAAAAATTAATTTTACATCTATTGATTTTATCAGATATGACTAGAAGAGCAGGGGAAACACATTTTGAACATTTACTTCAAGTCCAGACAAATCTTCTGCTAGATGGCAAGGAAATTTGAACCTAACAACCAAACAGACATGGATATTAGTGGTGTTAGCTTGAGCATAATTTTCTCAGGGAATTTTTAGCTTCTTGTTTGGGTGTTTGCTTTTGTGGAGCTCCATTAGGAAAATCCTCTCTGTATGTACAAGAGTAGGTGGGACATTTAGAGAAAAGATCATTCAATTGTTTTTATAGTGTTTGGTACTGAATTGAATTGTTTTCAAATGTCCTGCTTGGTCTTGGATATTTGGAAAACATTCAGATATGGGGGAAGGGATTTTTCCGTTTTCCTCCATTTACAAGAATCTAGCGTTTCTCTCACTTGTTCATATAATTTGAATACTGTGAGGTGCAATAGTTACTTTTTAGTTTTATTGTATCAATGTAAGTATTGCAATTTTAATGACAAAAGTGATGCACAAAATGGTAGTAATATAAAAGTTCTTGAAATTGCAAATAAGGTGCTCAATCTATAGTACTTTCATGAAAGGGGAACTAAATTTACAATTGCAATGAAAAGAAACATGTATGCTTACTTAGTTAACAAAGTACAATAAAATATTTTTAGGTTGTAGAAGTGATGTAGGTGTTGAGACTCAATCTGAGAACACAAAAAAATGCTAGCCTTATTTAGCCCATTGTATATAGCTGGTATAAGAAAGCTCCAAAAGTTTCTCCCCTAGTCAAATTTGTATAAGTGTATTCTTACTCATCCCCCAGGTTCCTATCATGTGTTGGAAGGTGTAACCAATAAAAATCCGTGTGATGGTGTTTAATTCAATTTTCAAGGACTGGGCAGAATTTTAGGATTTTTGACTTTCTTATCCTTGGATGATTTTTCTTTAACCCCACTGTTTGCTTTTTCCTTGCTGGAATCATGGACTTTCTCATCCCAACATCTCAGCATGTGTAATAACCCTTGCTGTAATTTTATGTCAGATTTACCACATTCTAATAACCCAACTTAGATTTACAATTTGCAACCAAACGGTGAAATCGGGTATGCCAAAAAGTGCACCAATAAACTTATAAACACTTAAAACCCTCATAAAAACATAAGAAGAAGATTCTGCAGAAATTTTGGCATTATAACAGCATGCAAAAATATGTTTATGACAGTCTACAAATCTGCCATGAAGCATTACAAATAGACTCCAAAAATGGAGCTCAAAGCTCCACAAATCCACTTTAAAATCTAAAATACTCTCCAACTCCTCACACTTTCCCACAATAGCAAGATGCATGAAAATAAATGTCTAACAACAGCCAAGAACAACAATATATGCTGTTATTACCAGCAATTCAAATCTGAAAATGAACTAAGAAACTACAACACACTAACTATTACAACCCCTGCCAAAACAATCCACATAAAGTCTCTTTGAAGCACAACTGCAACCCCAGAATGTGATTGCCACTGGAGACTTGTAAACACACTGCCTGCAAGCCTCTATCCCCCTAGTTTATCAGCCTGGAAGATCACTCCTTCAATGGTTTCTCAGCCCCTGAAGAAGAAGAAGAACAAAACCTTGTTGAAATGATAAGATAGAATGAATAAAATTGGAGCTAAAACAATACTTAAACCCCAGAATAATTTGAATTCAAACTTGGCGCTCAAATCCAACGACCACGAGAGAAATATGTTTGTTATTCAAATTTAGAACATTCACTTGCCATTTTCAACCACCTTTCAACATTCCATTCCAAAATCCATTTCTCTTTATTTGACAATTTCTATTTCCCTTCACAAACTAAACTTTCTATTTCCAAACTCATGCCCCCTTTTTGATTATTAGTAACAATTCAAATTAATTTCCATTTATTCAGATTTGAAGAATTCCTTCTGACAATTAGACTTTCCCAGTTTATTTGAAGATTGTGATTAACTATTTTAGATAACTGGGCTTACTATAAGTAGTAAGTTGTTAAATTTAGAAAGGGGACATGACAGCATGCATTTCTCTTGACTCCCAAACTTGGGCATTTTGCACTCTGTCGCATGTTTGGACCTATCCTTATCCCTCTTTGGGTGTGGATTCTATGGTATACCTAATCCTCAACTCCTGATGCTTCATTTCATAATTAATGATGTGTGAGACATGTTTCAGGCCGAAACACCATCCATAATATAGCCTATCGACTAAATATCTTCCAACAAAGGATATTTTTGTCCCCTTAAGTACCTTTTAAATAATTGTAAGGCAATATAAAATCAACTTTCAAATGTATGAAAATGAATGACACACAAAAGGAGTGGGAAGGTTATATCCTTAACCGGACCTGTGCAGTGCTTTATTCAATGTGAATGTGAAAATCTTCTATAATGTAAAAGACTCTTCCAGATACAATTACTAACAAACCAATCGAGTACACCATTATTACAAAATAGAATCACACTTGCCTCGCCAACAAAGCTAAAGACACTCTTATTGTAATGTTTCATTGTCCTCTAAATCGAATAAAATGGATCTTCCAACATTCTATACCATCACATAAGCCTATAAAATATTAGCTAATGAATCTTGTCATGCCTTGTCTTGCCAGCTATTTAATTTTTTGAATTTTCTTGATACTATATGATGCAAATTGATGGGTCATCTATGCAGACACTGGTGGGTGGATGACACGCTATTTAGCTAAGTTTAGTTGTAAATCGATTAGGTTAGGAAATATCTTTACTTTAAGAAAAATAACATTGGGCACTACATTTCAAAATTGATAAGCTTAACACTATGAATTTTGGTCATTGATAATTGTAAAGAGTTGTAGTCCATATCTCTTGAATCTCAAACCTTATGTCTCTAGAATACTTTGGTGCAGCTGGCACAACAAATGCATGGATAAGATTCAATCCAACTAAGATCAGAAGAAATCAACCTTTAATAAATTATTAGGACACTTTAATACATGTCAGAAAGTTGAAGCTAGAAAACAACAAAGAAATAATAAAGAAAGGAACATTGGCAAGAATGAAACAAGTGGAATGTTTGTAGTTGTTCCTTAAAAAGATGGAAAGCTTACCACATGAAATAATTGCATCCTTAAAACTAAGGAAGCTCTAATATTGCTGCCCACAAATAAACAAAGTGGAAATTACATATTGTAGAGTTCAACATTTAAGCTATATCAATTTGAGCCATTGTAACATGTTAAACACAATTACCCGACTTGTATAAACTTGCAAGCCTTAACCAACTATAGATCTACCCAAAGAATTTGCTTAGAGGGGAGCACTTGCTATGTTGAAGGTATTTCCAATACTTCAATTATACATATACTAGGATGAGAGATTAGCAATAAATTAAGAGAGACTTTAAGAGGTAGCTTGTGTTCTCTAGAAGATGTGAAGATATTAAAAAATCTCTTATCAAATATACTAATGCTTCCCATGATAAGCCATGGTGAAGAGAATGGTTGTTTGCACTTCATCCATGCTTGAGAGATAGCAAGAGATGGTGACTCAGGAAGACTTGTGCTAAAGAAATTGATGTTCACGGCGAGTTCAGATTGACAACAGCCATCATATCCCATAGTGCATTTGATAGGACTGTTAATGAAAGCAAAGACGTATATGAATTGCCAACAGAATTACAAAAAATGGTTACAGAGACTGAACGTTATGTCTTTATCGCAAGAAGCCAGTAATTACAACATCTCTTATCTCTCAAATTTTTGTAACTATTTAAGCTTATATGACACTGTTTCAAGTTCAGCACATTTTACGTATGCTTACATGATGTATAGATCTTATATTATGCATATATCATCCAACTTAGGCATCTCTGCACTCATCATAAGTCTCTATCTTTGGCTATGCAATGTTTGGTTGTGCTACCCCCTTTCGTTCAACATTGTGGTTCTGTATTTTGGCTGTCTATGCTATAGGAGAATTGAATGTACCTTGAAACCAAAGGATGCACAATAATGATAAGATACTGTCATTACTTTGCCTAAATCATAAAGAAATACACAAAATCCCCCCCAAAAAACAGTGCAACAAGCATAAAATTCTTCAAGTCTATAGTCTCAAATTAACTTAAAATGGATGATAGCTAGGTTTGGGATGGGCCACCAAATTTCAATTTTGCTGCAGAAATTAAGGAAAAATATTTTGGTTGCTTGCATTTTTCTTTCCATTAATCTCTATCTTGTTTTTGATCCATTATAACCCATATTAGCCAGTATTGTTATAGCAATTATTTCTTGAATTTTGGGAATTCTGCAAAAACAGTCAGTAAAATGTAACCTCCAACAGAAAAATTACAGGCAAAAACAATATTGGACTTTGTGCTCTTTCCAAGGTTTCTTGATTGTCTGATCTAATGCTTTCAATTAAGGAACCAGTCTATCAACTGAATAAACAGTCATATTATTGATTTGAGCCAGAAATTCTCCTTACAAGAGAATAATAGAAGATCACGCATACAACAAGATACCAAGATCATTGCCAAAGTTTCCAGATCTAAAAATCACACCAGACATTGTGTTTGGCTCCACATTTCTTTCACAAAAGGATACCACACATTCAACCTTCAGCATCCATGTCCAATCTTGTGCATTCACACACAGATTACATGATTGGAACCCCCCAAAAGGTGAACTATAAATAACACTTTTAAACCATAAGCCATAACCATGGTTAAAAATCTTGCAGCTATAAAGGTCATAACAATAGAAAACAATAACAGAGGCCATAAAAGTGAAAATAAAAAATTAAAAAAGCAAAAACTATGAGCAATTTGTTAACAAAAAAGGTGGGAAGTCTTGAATTTCACTTTAACAAAACATGCAGAACATGTATTTAGTGGAGTAATTGGACTACAAAGCATGTAGGATCTGCAAAAGTGCCATACAGTTTTGAACTTCTTTTGTTATCTGAAATGCAATTCTTTGTTTTGTTGTGGACACATACCTGAATGTGTTCTGTCGTAGAGTATGGGAAAAAAGCAGAGTTAGAACTGTGAAAAGGGCATCCGGATCTCCTTCCAAAGATCCTGAATCTAAAAAACCAAGAAGGTACAGTTCCCCCTCTGAAGGCAAAGGAAAACATAAATATAAAAACATAGTGAATCTGAGCACCCATGTCAGTTCAGTATTATGAAATAGAAACAGAGCAACCTATCATTGCTCTTCCTGGGATTATTGCCACCATATTCATTGTCATTCTCTTGGAGTTTGATAAGGGCTGCTTAAGCCCCATCCTTGCCCTTTGATATGAGCTCGTCATGAGTTCCGATCTCTAAAATGCTCCCCTGCTGAACTATTACCACCAGATCGGCCTTCTTGATGGTTGACAAATGATGTGTCACAACCATTACACAATCAGACTAGTAAATTAAAGGAAGATTTTTAAAAAGGATAGGCATTAGCAGTCCAGTGGTCATGGCAGCAGCCGCTGCAAGGGAATGAATTGGTTAAATCCTATAAATTTGTTTGATTGAAATACAATTTGGTTCCGATATCTGTATGAAAAGAAAATGAAAATTTTGTTTTCAAGTGCGCAGAAACTTAAAAACATGAAACTCAGTGAGATCATGACAAGTGACTTGCCTCAAGATTATGCACAAATTGTGCCCTACCATCAACGATGCCGATGAAAAAATGGGCAGAGTTTGCAGGAAATTTTAGAAACCCTACCACTTAGGAGACAAACCAAAACCCAAATCCTTTCAACTGTTTCACAGTAAATGAGAAGTGGATCTAAAATTATTGGAGTTTTAGGGCTAAGATTTCATGACCAAAATCCAATTTGATATGGAGATCTACATTAAATGCATGGCAAAATTTTGTTTTGAGGCACGGCGGAATGAATGTTTTAAGTGCTTGGGGATAATCATCAGTTCACCCTAAACCATGATTGCAAAATTGTTTACCATCAACCTGTTTTCAGGCATGAGATAGGTTTGGGGTAAATCCCCACACAATATAGCCTATCGGCTAACTAAAAGAATAGAAGCAACGCTTTGCGAAGGGATGTATCCCATGCCACATGAAGAGGTGTGACTACACCACAATTTAAGATATAAAATATGGAGATTGATTTATTCAAGGGGGCACCAAGGAAGAATTATTCAGATTATATAAATCAGAGTAGAAATTAAGGAATAAAAGATTTAAGTGAAGAAGTAATTCAGATCCTCAGTTTAGAGTAGCAAACCAGAAGATAAATTCAGAACAGTAGGACATAAATCAATTAACCATCAATCTATAATTCAATTCATCAATTCAAGGCAGAATTCCTGAAATACACTCAGGAATACATATAATTTCAGAAATTCATTCAATTATCCTCAAGAACTTTCAAATACTATTTAAGGGATTGATTGTTAATCTATCAAGATATATCAATCAACATTGATCAAGCAAATTCATCAAACAATCAGTTTGAATGAGAGGAAGAGCCTTGTAGAAGTTGGAAGGACATAATCCTCTAATGAACTGGGACTAGGAGTTGGAAGGTATGGGGACACTTTCATGCTCCAGGCAAGTCAATTCGCAAAGCATTCACAATTTGATTTATTTTGAGGATTGTGCTTTGATTTGTTGATCTGACTATTATCTTGAATTTCTGATATTTGACAAAGTTATTATCGTTTTGAAGTAAGAATTACTGTTTAAGGGTAAAAATCAGGAATATTCCAACAGGGGGACATTAGAGGCTCCACCTGTTATGCACCTTGCCTTGATTGGAAACATTATATTTAAAACTTATAAGATTCAGACAAAATTTAACGTATAAACCTCCACCTTTTTAAAACAAAGAAAATATAAAGAAAATAATGCATTGCAATCAAACACTTCTACCTCTACAACACAAGCTTTTAAATATAATAGCTCAAGGTGTCCCTGAAGCCTCAAGGTGGAGAAGATCGAGACTGCCCTCTCCTGATAACACCTCACTGGTGGCAAATACTTGAGCATTTGCAACTAAATGGCATGGTGTGGAAACAATTAATTTACTGCAGGCTCCATGCTCATCCCCACCAACATCTTAATCCAAAGATCAATACAAAGTGGTAGAAATGATAGGTAGCCTATTGAAGCTTGTTGAAAATAGTCTGACTAAAAATATTGTATGGAAAGGCGTACATGAATCTGCAACTTTCATGTTTTAAAAAGGCTGAATTTCTATACGAACCAATGGAAATGAATGCAAACACTATAAAACCCACACAAGATTCATAATCCACTAGTCTATGTGTTTTTTATGCACATGCAAACATAGAATAAAATACCAAGGTATCTTATCCTCTCTTGAACAAAGTCTCTCATAGGCTATGCTTCGCGATCAAATGGGACAACTCCAAGGTTACGAAATGTCAGGTCTTGACGTGTGGATAAGTTGAGTGGTTTGATGTGATAATGCTGGAATCACAATGGGACTTACGTTGTACATGAATGCTCAATCTTATCATGAATTAGGATAGGTATGCCGATAACTTAGGATTTGGCAATGAAGCTCCAGACTTAATATAACAAGACTTATTTAAAAAAAGGCAAAAAGAATAGGGTTCAGGAAATCTATTCTAAGCCTAGGAATGAAAGAAATTATGAACAAATTTAGTGGAATCAAACTAGGCAGGGTCTCACAAACAGGTATTGACACAAGCTTAGTGCAATCGTCTACGATATACTTAAGGATTTTCAGACTATTACCATCAAACGTTGACACCATCCAAGTTGATGCTTGTCAAGGGACGTGTAATAGTTGAAGTTAAGCTTACTCAAATTTCCAGTCGACCACACAAGGCGCACTTACCAGTGACAAGAGGTTAGTGGTATGGATTAAGGATTCCACACAAATATATTCAACAAATCTTTCACTCAATCTAACAAACATGGAAATAAATTCTAATCTAAAATTCTAATCTAACTTAGAGGAATTGAAAACCATGAATGCAAAGACAACATTTGAAAAGCAAAATCACCAACAATTGAACAATGATTTAGATTCAAATACCTATAGCATATACCAACTATTCTACAAAAACTCTCTTACAAATGAGAGACAAGGAGGTATATATAGAGTCTCTTACAAAATGGATGACCAAGATTGATTCAAGATCAACGGTCAAGATCATGCCAACAAAACCCTAGAATTGCCCTAATTAGGGTTTATATAAAAAATGATGCCACCAACATATGGTCCAATGAAAAGATACCTAGTCTTCAAATAGGGAATCTTCTGGAAGATTCCTTCCCGCATCTCTCTCTCTCCTAGCATGCTCCAAGAATCTAGCCAATACAAAATCTAACTCCATGGAAATGCTAGGCAAGGTATCTTGCTGCGAATCAATCACGTCCAGTGAATCCGAGCAAGCGTCCAAAGTGTTCTCCCAATCTGGCATGAGCTTCTGCGAACTATGAACATGAATCAACAAAGAGACCAAATCATCTATCTGACTCTTCTTCAAAGAGTCCAACTGACAAAAATACATAAGTTTCATCTTGTCTCTTAATAAGGCCAAGTGTAAACCACTAACATCACTAACATCGACACCCAATAATTCCTCAATTGAGGCAAGGATCTTCATCCGAATGTCTTGAATCAATCTTTCCATCTCCGTACAACTCAACTGGGCATTCTCATAAGTTGATCTCTTCACGACCAATGAACAATACCATCCATGGAAATCGTATTTGTCTCCACTGTGCACAATGTTCTCGTTGATGAAAGTGGACTTAGGAATCTTCTTCAAAGCTCTGAGGCGTGGAATAGTCTTCTCTTGAATAGGCCAGAATTCTTCCCAAACTCCCTCCAAATACTGGATTCTAAACATGAGCCTTGTTGTCCTATCATATGCCTGCACAAACTAAGTAAGGAAATCATCTGCCTGCTTTCTTGCACTCTCAATCCACTTTTCCACCTCCGAGAGTGTATCTCTCGCTGCCTCATAGTGTGAATGTAGTCCATGATCAACCGCAATAGGGGAAATAATGGTGGGATTCTCACGCCTTATCCTCGCAATATACTCTCTAAGTCTGATATTCTCTTCTTTGTACTTCTTCTTCTCTTCAATTTCTCTATTTAACCTTGCGTTGATCGCCTTAAGGTTATCACCAACTTCCTGAAACTCTTGCTCTCTTGATGTACGACCAAAGGCAACTGAAGTAATCTGGAAATCCATAGGAGTAGCAATGTCCACTGTCACACCTCCAATAGGGACAACAACCTGCGCAATCCGCATTCTTGTCTCATCTCTAGCTATGTGTGACAAAATCTCAGCTCTCTTGGGTTCTTTCTCCTTATTGCTCCTAGCTAGGTAATCATCAATGTTATTAATAGGCTGTACCTCTATCATTTTCTTACTCTTTTCCATACTTCTCATTAGCCAATTAGGAATAGCGGCCATCTCCATACCATCATCGAGACACATATATCGATCAAGTCCTCTCAATGCCGAGATAACATCATCATCATAATCATCATCAAGATTACTCTTGGTCAAATCATATATCTCATTTCCCAAACTAACCTCCAAAAGGACAGTAGGGGATCCTGGCTGATCATCATTCTCATTTGGTGGAGTAGATGTCCTTGTGGCATGTAACTCCTGAATATTCTCTGGTAGTATCACTGTGTTGGAACATTGTCGGGTTTCCTTATTCTGTTCTACTATTTCAATTTCCTTAATTGATGAGACACTGAGAGGTGGTGAAGGAATGATAGGTGGAGGAATGATAGTCTTTTGTTTCTTCTTCTTGACCTCCTCAATCTTCTTCCCTCTAGCCTTGACTCCTCCTGGCATGTTTTTCCTTCTCTTGGGAGCTTGACTCTCTTCATCTGCATAAATCCTGACATCAATAATAGTCCTCTGATCATCTTCGGATGTAGACTCTTCCGGCTTCATCTTTTCATAAGTGAAGGAAACACCCATATCAACTAACTTATTCATCTGAATATCTACCCATGTACGGGAGAAACTCAAGACCTCTCTCATCAATACATTGAGATCAATCTCTTCTGATTTTGACCAATTAGGCATTAAGATTGCCTTCTTCATTTCATTCTCATATTGTGGATGCATATGATCCCTGTCATCTAACACCTAATCAGGAATGATGAAAAGTCCACACTTCCTCATGAAATCCACTGACATTTTAGACCACATTCGTCTCTTCACTGCCTGCTCGTCCACCAGGTTGGCCCAATAGTCTTCCATGTCTACCTTGTGGATGAACTTCTCTCCCCTGACCCTTCCAACTTTCTTATCTGGACCAAATCTTTCTCTTTTCTTGAAGGTTGCAAATCGATAGAATGCAAGCTCCTCACTCGTAGTGCTGGCGGCTAAGGCAGACTGGCAAACCTCCAACGTCTTCCCAACTGAAATAGGGAATGTCATGCTTGTCCTATGCTTCTCTCTTTGAATGAAATCAAACTCTAGAAGCTGTCTCACCACTTCCAACAAGATCATTCTGTCGAAAGGATACCTAGGAAGCTTGTAGGGTTCGAATTGAAACCCATGAATCCTAAGGTACGTGAAAGTGGGAAACTGAATATACCACGATCTATATTTCTCTATTAGCTCTGTTGCCTCCTTGGACAATCTTTTGTGGATTCCGCCTTGCAGCATCCGCGTGATGTACATGGTGAATACATCATTCACTCTCCTACAGTCTAAAATTCTATACATGTTCAGCTGGGGATAACACTCATGACTCCTGAATTGTTCTTACCCATTCCTGACTTCACCTCTGCATATCAATCCTTTGTATGAAACGAACCGTGCAAGTAGGTATAGCAAGTAGGAAGTCATGGCGAATGATTTGGACCGCTCTACATTCCTTAGTTGAAAGTCCAGATTGTCACTTATGATTCTAGACCAATTTATCAATGTTCCTTTGAGACAATCCTGGATGAAGTAGAACATCCATCCATCGAATATTGCACCCTACGGCGTCCCCATCACTCTGTTGAGCAGGAATACTAAATCGCTATATTCCTCTTTGAAGTCTGTGCACATGAGTGTCTTGGGAGCCTTGGAATGATGAAGCCTAGGCTCGATCATCCACTCTCTGTTTATTATACTCTTACACGCATCCATCTTCTTCATGTACCGCTCTTCATATTCATCCTTAGTTGCATTCTTCATATCTGCTCCGCGTGGAATTCCAAACACCTCAGCAATCGCATCCTCAGCAAGGTAGGCAATGACAACGCCCTTAGGAGTCTTGATCATTCGCGAGCGAGGATCAGAACATCGTGCACACTCCAAGATAAGCTCACTGCATTGTATGGATTGTGGAAATCTAGTGGCTTGAAAAATACCACTCTTTATAATGTTTACATACGCTGGGGAAGGAATTTGATTTCTGACTCCGAACATCCGCGGTTGCATCAGGTGCAGGCTCAAGAAATGCATGTTTGTATCCGTAATCTCCTTCCATCTGGATGACATCTTAGACTTTGGATAGAATCCAATTTCTAGTATCTTCTGTTATTCTCTTCTTTCCTTAAATCCGGACTTTGACATCACACCTGTACGAAGCTTGAAGTTAGAACCTAGGAAAAATATAATATTCTTAATAGAATTCTTGTCTTCTTAATGATTTAGGCTAATTAGAGCATGAAGTCAGGATAATAGTCCACACTCTAGGTAGATCTTAACAATTTAAACACAAAATGTGGTATGAAACGCTCATGAAATCAACACCTCCTTATACTTAGAAAATTCATGTAAATCATAGTGCAAAGGAGTATACCGGATTAAGAGTGACTAGGGAAAGGTGTGAAAGGTTGTGTTTTCACAAAATTAATGTCTGAAGACACCTTCCACAGTCAACAATGGAGGTCACAAATCTGAAGACAACCTGCAACTAAATGAATTAACCTCTCAAAACATGTTGTAAGCATTCACAAATATGCACAAACTTGATAAAAATCAGTCTTGATGATGAAAATAATCAATCTTGGGGGCATAGGTATGTTTGGTAAAAGATAATTTATGAGGACAAGTAGCCAATAACACTCTTGCAGACCTGAGACAGCCCTCCAATGGTCTGAAAATGATCCCAAAATGCCTCCAAAATGTCTCCAAATGCAAACTGCTAAAGTTGCAACTGGTTGGACAATAAAAGTTAAGTCTGAAAAATGAATGTATAGCCAACAATGGAGGTCAAAACCTGAAGCAATGGAGTTAAAACTCAGATCTGAAGCAAATGACAGCAAGTAGGGAACAAAGGTGGCATCAAACATGCATGGAATCCACCAAAATATGCTCCAAACACTAGCCAAATAAAAATCGAACTTTTCCAGCTATGGCGCCATCCTCCACAAATCTGAAAATGATCTTCAATGTACACCAATCTACTAACAATGGTCTGAGAACAGCAACCAATTAGGCGATATCAAGGAAAATCACCTTTGTTTGGGGATGAAACCCCAAACACAAAAAATCGCCCTACACCAAATTAATGATTTTCACCAAAAATGGCAAACTTCACCAAAATCGTGGCATGGGGGGGTCTCAATGGCAGCAAACCAGTCTGAATCAGCAGCAAAAATGGCAGCCACAAGGAAAATCGCCAACTTAGAGTTAGGAGCCCTCTAAAATTATGAAAGTTGCCAAAATAGAAAAAACACTAACTCCCCCAAAAAATCGAAAATCTGAAACAATGGAGTCAATAAGCTTCAATGGCAGCAATGGAGTGGATTGTCCTGCTGGAAAAAAAAAAGTCTCCAATACTTCACTTGAACACTTGTCCAAAATCGCCAACTATGGAGAAAATCGCCCTTGCATGGGATCCACCTGGCAAACCTAATGATAAAATAATGTTGGACTCCTCCCTTTAAACGCTTCCATCACCAATTTTCAGCACACAAGCAATTTGGGATAAAACACTTGCTCTTATACTTGCTTGGGTGAAAATAATTTGCTTTTAGAAGGTTGAAAACATTAAATGCTCATTGCAAATCATTTATTAATTGCTTTCATCTTGTAAATAATCATTGCCTTTTATTAAAAAACAATTAAAATGAGGCTCATTTATTAAAATATTTCAATTTAAATCAAAATGGGCCAATTGGGGAAAATCGATCCTAGTAAGGATTAAAAAATCCTCACAAAATCACTTTAAAAATCGTCAACCATCCCCTTAGGGGAAAATCGATCCCAGTTTGGATGAAAATCTGGACCCAAAATTTATCAAATGTGCACAAAATGGGGCTAGGGGGAAAATCAATATGAGACCGGAGTGAAAAAACTCCACCTAAAATTAAGTCATCACCCAAAATACCCCTCTGGTGGAAAAACGACCTCTGTCTAGACAAAAATCTGGACTCAAAATCATTGAATGCATTCTTAGTGGAAAATCGATATGAGTTTGGATGAAAATCCGGACAAAAATCCTCAAAAACTTGTCACAAAGACCTGGTGGAAAATCGACCCAGGTGTGGAATGAATGCAAACGTTATCCGCAACCTATCCATACCTCCGTGGTGGAAAATCGTGGGTAGTTAGGATAAATCCTGATACTTAGTCAAATTTTAATGCTTCCAGGGGAAAAACGACCCTAGTATGGATTCACAGTGGTGGAAAAATGAGGCAAGTATGGATTTCAGGGGAAATCCATGTCCAGTCTGGATTTTGAGAGGGGAAAACCATGGGTAGTCAGGAATATGAGGGGAAAAACACCTCTAGTGTGGAATTTTGACCTTTTAACCCTTAAAATATGGATTTTACTTTGGAAAATGATGATTTTTCCACTCAAAATCACTTAGAAACTTCGAAACTTAATAAAACTCCACTAGACTTAGGCAAATTCATCAGAAATTGGAGCGTAACACAAGGAAAACTATTGAGATAAAGTACGAAATCAACTTGAATAATTCTCTAGGAGCGAGAAAACAACTCCAAAAAGTCTGAAAACACCTTAACACTTAAAATCACCGATGAGGACATTTGAAAACACGTTAACGCTCCAAAAGGGTCAACACTTAGACAAACGAGGATCACTTAGAAATCTCAATTTTCACGCATTTGATTCTATAACCTTAAAAACCCTAAACGGCACTAGGCATGACCAAAACTCCGAGACTTGGGCATGGGAAACACAAAATTGCCCACTAAGTAGCCAAAACCCTAACCTAACAATGCAAAAAGTAGGAAGAAAGGGGGTCCCCGTTAGCAATGGGGCGATGTGTGAAAAGGTCACAACACTATGAAATGAATTGCTGCTTAGACATCTGTAATTTGAGTTGGATATTGCAATTATTACATACTACATACAGTTAAGGTGCAAACATTAAGGTTCTTGATTATTTCAAGATTTTGATTGTGTTATTGTAAATTTTCTGAAAAAATGTCAAGTAATGCAGAAAGCTTCGCCATTGACCTGAACTATATGGGCAATGTGGCATAGATTTTGTAATTAGAAGTCACATGAGAACCATGAAAATCCTGTAGAGCAAGAGGTATTGTATTTCATAACAAACAAGATAAACAGAATACTTCACAACATTTGACGAGATGCCTCAATTTTTGCTTTTTAGCGAATTTTTAAAGAAAACAAGTTATCCACATATTCCATAACAGCTAACAGCAATCCAGGTTATTCTTTCAGCTGATGGACATTTGGTAATGAGTCCTTATATCGAAAACGCTTAACAGTAGTGCATGCACCTACTTCACCTTGCTCAGATTTACTTAAAATTGCAAATGTAGAGAGATTATGCTGCATCTCGCTCAACAGTTGAAGGAGATCACCAATATACAAATGCTACTGCACAAGTGTGTTGATTTCTTGTTAGCCGACAGGCTATATTTGTTGGAAAAGGCCACTAGAAACGTCATGTCTCACGTGGTTTCGAGCGGTCGCAAAAATTCCGTGCCTCTTTAATAAGTGGATGTAACTGCCCTGAAGTGTTCTTGCCCTGCTGTGTCCCAATTCTTCGCTTTGATCTCCTTGTTGATTTCCATTGTTTTTGTCTAAAATTCCATGCCAATTGTTGCTTTCAAATTCGGATGGAACTCATTTCTGCTGTACCTTGCCAGCAAATTCGATTTCCCCACTGCAGAGACACCTGTCAATACAATTTTGAAAAGGTAATCTTCACTTTGATCATAATCGTAGGCCATTTCAACGTTCAAATCAAAGCTGGGGATACGACAATGCTGCTGTGGATGGTAAATTTACCATGGAAAAGCAGTGAATCTGTTCACAAATAGTACAAATCTTGATGTAGGGGAAATGTTGTTAAGGATGTGCAGCTTCATTTTGATCCCAGAATTCCATTTTTCATAACTTTTCATTTTGAGTTCGTGTGCAGTCAAGCATAGAAACCCTTGGTTGTAAATTTTGATCCAAGGGGATGAGAACCCTCTTGGCTCTCTTTCCGGAGGTGAGGACGAAACCACTCAATTTCCGGCAATGGCAAATTCAGCTAGGGTTTGAATGTTGAAAATAAATGTGAAGGGTGTGCTTATTTCAAATTTAAGATAAAGATTTGCAAGTAAATTGACTGGGATTGTCAAAATCCAGAATGATTAGGAGGGGTGGGTTCTTATTTGCATTCTGTATGTGAGTGCCACGCTTGCAAGGTTATCACATCCATCAACTGGTAAGTTTCAAGGTTGTTGTTCGTTACCTTATGCCAAATCTGAATTGCCATTCTAAGGAGGAGGTCTATTGTCACATCAAACCCTAAGTCACTGGTTTTTCCACCATTTCTGCATCTTACTACTGAATACTACCTATTTCCTGGAGTGCTTGTCTTAGAACAATCACATTCCATTTGGGCCATTATTGTGAAGTGGCCGTACACTTTCGAGGCACATTTGGAGGAGGTAATCTGTATTTTTTGCCAATTGTGAGGGGTGCCAGCATTTGGGGAGGTTTGACAGAGGTTTGCTTCTTGTTAGGGTACCTTACCAGTTGCCATTCAATTCTCAACAATCGTACAACCTCTCAAATAGCCACCATTCAAATCTGTACAGGTCAAAAAAGGTGTTTTTTTAGTTGGATCAACAATCCAAGGAAGACTTGTGAGTAGCTATTTCAATACTAAAGTTTATTTCCAGCCTTACACAGTAATATTGTAATCAATTATTTCATCCATAGCGTCGGAAGTGTTATATTGCTGCTATAGGGTTATCAGACATAAAACAACACTATATTTTGATGTAGTTGGACCTGTATGATTCAGATATGTTACGTGCTATGCAATTAATAAGCATTTCCAGCTTCGTGAGAGATTATGGTGTAATTTCCAATCAGATATAATTTTAATTAGTATTCATTTCCTAATAGGCTAATACAGATAACAGCTACATTTCCAGTTTGTTTTCTAAAATCAGAAAAAAAAAGAATAAAAATAACAGAAAGTTTCCAAAATGATATGAGGGACATCACAGACTTTCACAACAAGATCACTGAAGCCTGAAGTCCTCTATAATGAAAACCTCCAAAAGCCTAAACAACAAGGAGAAGACCATATGTGAGAAAGATAAATTGCAAAGGACAGATGTTGTAAAGATAGCCTCAACAAGTACAGAATAATCAGCTCAAATTGGCATTTACTTTTGAAGCCCCTTCAACCAAGAGAATTTGCAGTAAGAAAGAATTGAAACAGATAAATTCAGCTGTTAAGGGAGATAAACAGAAGCCCACTTACACCAAAGGCAGCTGTGATTGACCCAAAGAACAGAAATGATACCATGGAATGCCATGATTGCAGGATAGACACCGAATGGATCTGTTGAAAAGAGAAGTTGCATGGACATGGATATCGAAACAAATATGTATACGGTATCGAATACAGATACAACCATTTTCTAAGACCCTTTATGGATATGGCTGGATATGACATTCATAAAAAACACATACACATATATTTAACACAATTTTCTAAGTTATTAGAGGAAATTTTCATTACTTCAGAAGCAATATAGACACATAAATGCTACATAAATAATTATAAGTTGATTTAACAATTTACAATATGCAAAAATAGTAGAGTTGCATTGGAAGATAGCCCAAAAAATGGGTCACTGAAATAGGGAAAAAATTCATTTCTCTCCCATTTGGTGTAAGTTTTGTTTATACCAATTTTTGTTTTTTTAAATGCATTAATGAAGTATTTTAGATTAAATTTAAGAAGATTTACATCAAATTTTTTAAAAATCAAATCACAAAATCCAGTATGGTTGGAAAATCAAGGTTTTTTGGGCACACATGGGTACAGTATCCAATTTGTATCCAGGCCATATCGGATATGTATCCATTTCGGATATGGGGATATGCACGCCCAAGGAGGGACAAAGTTTCCGGCTACTCTGTCAATGAAAAGGTTTTAGAAACATTGAAGCAAATGCAATTGGCAGGTGTGAAGTCAAATTCTACTACCTTTGCTGGCATCCTTCCTGCCTGTGCCAAAATGGGAGCTTTGGAACATGGTATGGACATCCACCAAAGCATAAAGGATAGAGAAATATTGTCAGATGTTGTAGTTACAACTGCCTTGGTAGACGTGTATGCAAAATGTGGAAGCTTAGACAAAGCATGTGAAGTGTTTGATGGAATGACATGATCGCAGGATATTCTCAAACTGGATTAGTTGAAAAGGCATTAGAAAATTTCAAGTAAATGCAATTGGAAGGTGTAAAGCCAAATTCTACAACCTTTGCGAGCATCCGAAACATCCAGTGATCTTATGGCTACTAGGGACATGACACAACCTAGAATACTTACAAACGCATAGCACCAACTAGCGACTGTAGATAAACAAAAGAAAGTAGAAATCATCAATCATCAAGGATCTCGTCATAAGCACAAACTATTCTAAAACATATGGACGAACATCAATTTGAACACAATTTGGATTATTACATTATCTTACCAGATTTCATCGCATAAAATCTTCCTTTCAACAAGAAAAGTCAAATGCAAAGAGACTCCACCGTTGCCACTATATTATAAAGCATGGCTCACCTGTAAAATAGATGCCTTCACCGATTGAAAATCCTCAAATATCTCCCCATGGAAGAAAAACAACTGAAAGCAAAGTCTGTACGATGCATCTGACCATATAGGAAAGGTCTTGCGGCTTACAGAAACATACATTCAAAATTCATTTCTCTGTAATGAAAATGCACACTCTACAATGCCAAATGGGATGGGTCTAAAAGGTAAACCATTATGGTTTCCATGACAGACATGTTACATCTTAAAATGTTCAAATATTGATTGTTAAATTGAGTAAACTACCAGATTCAATCTTAACTGTGGCATATCCCAATAGATGCCAGGTGAAGTCCTAGGTGATTTTAATGAAAGAGATAACCCTTGGTCCTGGCATTTAAGATGAAGGAGACCCAGCAAGGGGACATTAAACAAATCAAAGAAGAAAGAAATGTAGACTTTGCAACAAGGTACTCATGAATAAATCCAAAATATATAATCCTATTTAGAATCAACTTAGCAAATAATTGCAGCACATGATACTCCAAGTATATAATAAAAGCAATTAAGAACTATCACTATAATTTTCAATATTAATAATGAAATGTTCCATGGAAAATCCTAGCGATTTAGTTTCCAGCCATTCAAACATTTTGTCCTAACTTTGTTGTAGCTTTAGCTTAAAACATTTTCCAACCCAATCAAATAAGAGAAAATTGTAAAATGTGTAGATATTTTATAAATTGCAATGAGATGCAGTTCATTATACAGTATCGATATCGATCTTGATCTTCATCAGCTTCATTACAAGAAAAAGAACTTTATGGTGCATCCTATAAATTAGAAATCGACAACAAGCATCTAGTCGGGCCCTACCTCAGCCAGAACAGTTGCTATAGACATGCCAAGACGAAAACCAATAGCTCCCACTAGGTCTTTAGTTTAAATATTTTCTCTTTCAGGTCGTGGTTTGATGGTGCTTGCAACTCCAGAAGCAAAATTGTCAGCTTCATTCTTGTTCATATCTACCAAAGTGGGAATAATTATTGGTCTCACCAATGCTTGAGAAGCCCACCCCTTTAATACACTGAGCAATTGAAGCAGATTTTCCACTAACAGAGCTACAAACTCTGTGCTCTCGTGCACATAGTTCATAGTAGTATTCCTGCATTTTAGGCATATTAAATGCTCAATTATAGAGGACGGAGAAGTTTAAAACGTGTTAATATCCATATATGATCAAAGTAGGTTATGTGGCTCAAAATTAGAGCAAGTTATGATAGATAATCATGAGTGCTTACCAGAACTTCAACAACCAAAACTGTACTAGATATATCTAAAACCTCGCAGAAAAATGCACCAAATATATGTACAACATAGATTGGCTTTAGAAACTTTCAAGCAAATGTAATTGGCAGGTGTAAAGCTGAATTCCACAACCTTTGCAAGCATCCTCCATGCCTGTGCCAAAATGGGAGCTTTGAAACATGGTATGTACATCCATCAAAGCATAAAGGATCGAAGAATTTGTGGCTGACATGTATCCAAAATGTGGAAGCATAGACAAGGCATTTGAATTGTTTGACAAAATGCCTCAAAGCAATATGGTTTCATGGTCTGCAATGGTTGCGGGACATGTACATAATGGATTTGTTGAAAATGCTTTAGAAACATTTAAGCAAATACAATTGGTAGGTGTAAAGCCGAATTCCACAACCTTTGCCAGCATCCTTCATGCTTGTGCTCAAATGGGAATTTTGGAATAGGGTGTGGATATCCATCAAAGCATAATGGTTGAGAGATCTTATTCAGATATTATAGTTAGAGATGCTCTGGTAGACATGTATGCAAAATGTGGAAAGCGTAGAAAAGGCATGGAAAATGTTTGATAGAATGCATCAAAGAGATGCCATCTCATGGAATCCAATGATTGCAGAGGATGCTCAAAATGGATTAATGAAGTACTTTGGAACATATCTTGACATTGTAAGCCTTGCTTGTGTTTTATGTGCATGCTGCCATGCCGGTTAAGTGGATGAAAGTTGTACATCAATCACATGAGTGATCATTACTGCATTACACCTATAATTGATCATTATGTGTGCATGGTTGACTTTCTTGCTCATGTTGGCTATCTTGAGGACACCCTAAATCCAACATAACATTTCTAAGCTACTAAATAAAGCAAATTGACTTAATAAAAACTTTAAAGAAACTAGCTACAACTTTTCTTTTTGTATTAAGTATCATAGAAAAACATTAGAATATTCAAAAGTCCTGGCTAGAAAACACACAACCATCTATCAAATAGGATTCACAGTGTCAAAAACCATGGCTGGAAAACCCACAACCCATATCATATGTCCATTACATAGAGGTTACGAATGAAGCATAGGAAATAATATAGAATTTATCCCCAAATTTACAAAAATACAACATTGGAGGTCCCATATTAGCAGTATATCATAAAAGGAATAGGTTATCAACTAGCTAAAAAGGAAAGAGGAGTCGGGATCAATATTATCTCCCAGAGGGGGGAGCCACGCAGTCCATCCCAATTTGCCCCCGCACCACACCTGTACATGTCCCTCAATGAATTGGTCTCTAAAAGGTGGGTAGGCAGTCCTTCCAGTTCCATCTCAGTGAAGTCCTCTCTTTGCTGTCTTGCCTCCATCTCCTGCATAAATTTCATTAATGCCTAGTCAAAGTGTGTCTTATTACTTCCCATTTGGTCCCAGGTAAACCCATGAGACAACTCCCTGATGAAGACATATGTTGCACCATCGTTCAACCATTTGTCAAATTTGCCCTCATCAAGGCGGAGAACCACTGTGACCTGCATAGCAACAAGGTAAAGAATGAGTCTCCTAAGAGACTCAGTGAGGTATCTACCCTTGCCAATAAACACATCATCATTCCTAGATTTCCAAATGATCCAAAGAATTTCCAAGGAGAGAACAGACCAAAAGAGATTAGCACATTTCTTGCCACCTTTAATATAACCAAGGACCATCTCATCAGTAGTAAGACATTTAGTATCAATTGAAAGACCAAACAATTTCCACCTCTTTGGCGAAATGACACTCAAAAAAGATATGTAGCACAAATTCAGTGAGACGACACAATTTACACAATAGGGGGTTGCCATTATTGTTTTTAAGAGGGAGCTTGTGAAGCAAAAGTTTCCAGGCAAAGAACTTCTTTTTTGGTTCAGGCGGAGTAGACCAGAATCTCATGAGAGCAGAATGCCACTTTTTAGAATCCCAGGTGAGGTTCTAAACATTATTGAGATGAGTTAGGATATCTGTGGAATCAACAAGGGAAGAGTAGACAAGTTTGGCTTTCATTAGAGGGAGGGGAGAGCCGTCAACCCAACAAAGGGAAGAAATAGGGGAAAGCGAAAGAGGGGAAGATGAGGAGAGGATGGGCTCCAGTGCAGTCTTGAGGACATTGTAGGTTCTGGCTTGGGAGATGGGGAGGTTGAAAGCCGAACTAAGGGCATCCCAAGAAATCAGAGAACCGTCTTTCAAGATGTGTTCAAAAGTAACAAGGCCCAAGTTGTGCCATTTCAAGGCAGAACACCCTTGAAGGCAAGCCAATTGCTTCCCATTATGCAGAATATTCCATCATATAGATCTACCCAAGTTGAGAGTACCCTTATTATCAACAATGCCACTGTTACTGATAAATTGTTTGACATGGTTCCAAGCCCTCCATATGGACTTAAAGACCTCTGAGCCAGCAGGAGAGATCTCAAAATTGCCAACAATCAAGTCCCACATGGGCAAGTTCCTCCATTTCTTTGCCTTTTTAGGGAGGGAGCACTGTATATTTTGTTTGATCAGAATTTTCCAAGGTTCATTGCCATCAAGGGCTTTAAAAATCCATTTGGCAGCCAAGGCAATGCCCTGAATTTTGAAGTCTTTGAGGTCCATGCCCCCCTGCATCTTAGATCTAACATACCAATTCCATTTTACAACATGCTGTTTTCTGTTCCCCTTCCCATCCGACCATAGGAATTTCTTGATTTGTTTTTGAAGATAATTGAACTGGTAATTACTGAATAGCCAGGCTGAGGAGCAATAGATGTTGTATGAAGACAAGATTTTTTGACAGACTTGAAACCGACTTGCCAGGGAGAGGTAGTTTCTATTCCATTTATTTAGTCTTTTATCCACCTTATTCTTGAACCACTCCCACATTTCTTTAAGATTTGGGGAGAAAGAGAAAGGGATACCCCGATATCTAGTGATTAGGTTCGGTCCTCCCCATTTCAGGTCAAATTTAGAAAGCCAATTGGGGGGGGAATTAGTCCATCCTAGCAAGGTTGATTTATGGAGAGCAATTTTGCTGCCTGAAGCCTTGCAAAAGATTTCAATGTTGTGCAGCAGAGACGATAGGTTCTCCTCTTCCAAGACAAGCAGGATAGCTCTATCATAAGCAAACTGAACATTGATAATATCCTCTTTATTAGGGAGAGAGATGCCTTTGACCCTAGGGGTCATATTGCGATCCTTAAGAACATAGTACATAGCATCAACAACCAACACAAATAAGGCTGAGGCAAGTGGGCAGCCCTATCTTATTGACCTGGAAAGAACAATATTATTAGATCCGATTCCATTTACATCAACAACAACATTGGCCTCATAGAATAAAGTTTGAACCATCCTACAGAACGTCTCCGGGAACCCTAGGCTCACCAACATCTGAATTATGAAGCTCCACTCTATCCTATCATATGCCTTTTCAAAATCAATCAACAACATGGCCCTGTTTTGCCCTGATTCCTTAGCCCACTCAAGTGATTCCCAACAGGTGATCAAATTTTCAAGGATATATCTGCCTTTAACAAAGCCAGTTTGGGTAAGACTGATTATCTTTGGAAGGATTTTAACCAGCCTATTAGCCACCACTTTGGCCAAGATCTTATAGGAGACATTTAACAATGTGATAGGCCTCCAGTTCTTTAGCAATGTCTTGTCCCCCTCCTTAGGGATGAGCTTGATCACCCCTTGGTTGATTTCTTTGCCCAGAGTTCCTTGATTAATAGCTTCCAGATATAGGCTATGTAGGTCACCAACAATCCACCTGATATCCTTCTTGTAAAATTCCATCGAAAAGCCATCCGGTCCAGGGAATTTGTCATTGCCCATTGAGGAGATGACCTTTCCAATTTCTTCTTTTGAGATAGGACTCCCTACAATATCAATGTCCTCCTAATTAAGCTTAGGTGAGATCAAATCCTTAATGAGCACCCTAGCAGCCCTATGTTCATCATTTACGTCTGCTGCAGTGAATAAGTTTTGGTAGAACTGAGTGAAGCACTTGAGTATCTCCTCTGTGTCAGTAATGTGGGTTTTGTTTTCCCATATAGCACTGATGCTCTCTTTTGCCTCTTTGACTTGAAGCATTTGGAAAAAAAAATTTGAGCCCTTGTCCCCCGAATCCAACCAATTCAATTTGGCCCTGGTTTTCAACCCTCTAACCTTCTCATTCTGAATTTTCCTAAGCTGGTTCTTGGTTGACACCAAGGTGTTAGTAAGGCTTTCATCATTGGGTGAGTCCTGGAGATTCATCTCTGCATTACATAGATCTTCCTGTAGTAGCCTCTCTATCCTCCTGGCATCCTTGGCTTTCTTTTTCCCTACTGTTTGGCAGAGGGTGGCCCAACTTTTAATGTTCAGATTCCATATGTCAATATTAGAAAGTCAGTGCTGCCCTTTCATGTTAAACAATCTGATGAAGGTCAGGGTAGAGCAGAGATCCTCATCCTCCAAGAGCTTAGTGTTTAAAGTGAAGGAAGCAAGTCTTGTAGAGGGGGGGTGACCAGAGGAGGAGAGATCAAAACCCATTAGTATGGGGTGATGGTCTGACAGTGTGAATGGGGAGACAGAGTATTGATCCCCATGAGTTCCTTTGCCAATGTCAAAGTGATTTTTATTGAATTAAAATCTGTCCAGCCTACAATAGATTCTCTTATTCAGCTGCTGGTAATTACACCAAGTATACCACACAGTGTTCAGATGGTCTTTCCTTCCAGCAATAGGGTCAAAAAGATGTAGTTTATTAATCATTCTGTCCCACTGCAACCTTTCCATACCCTTCCATTCAAACTTGTTGCCTCCTTTTTGTCATTTGCATGTTCAATCATATTGAAAAAAAGAGGAAATTAATCTACCTTTTCTATGAAAGTAATATCTTCAAATAATCATGAAGGACCACATAAGCTTAGAATAGATTAAGAACTAAAACTAGTAACAACTACATAATAAATTAACACGAGATTAGTTTGGGTTTACCAATTATTTTATTCTATTTTGAACCATTAAGTGTCACTTCTTTTTGATAAGAGGGAAAGTATCATCAGGATGATTTTCTGTCCAACTATAGACTTATAGTCCCCTGTGCCTCTTTCAATTGGAAGGGCTTGACCCTTCGCTAGGTTTAAATAGATGATAGATCTAATGCCATTTAAGACTGGTGTTTTGACCCTACACAACCCTAGTTGATCACACATCATAGGCATCTCCTAACTAGTATGACCTTTGTCTGGGTTGCATATCTAGACCAAATGAACTTATTGACACATACTTATTGTAGTGTCACCTTGGCCTAAGGTTTTACATGTTTGCAACACGATTATGCGTCTAGTCACTGTTCACCACCTTACTCGGCTAGATCAAATTAAGTGATACTCTTTCACACCATCAATATTGTTTCTTATGCTAACTACATACTAACTTATTTGAGGCTTATTAGGCTCTACATATATGCTTCTGACTTTAAAAGGCAGACTTGTTATAAGAACATGGCTATCAATCATTCTTAATGGAACACTTCTCGTTTATTTAATTATTTTGTTGTTATTATTTGCTGGTTTCATACTTGTGCTCACGAGCTAGCAAAACTTGGTCTCTCATGCTCACAAGTATGCAAACCCAGTGTAACACTATGTTGTAATTATTCTTCCAAAGGCTTATTGTTCCAAGATTTTCATCAAGTCCGATTGTTTACTAGTTTGCAGCAGCCACTAAACTTTGTGCTAAATCTCCCATAGAACTTTCATTACTAAATTTCTGATTTTTAAATATTTAATTTAATGTTCTATTCTAAGAACTAGTTCAGAGTGCAAAATTTGGTGCTAATCGTGGCTATGCTTTCCAAGTTAATCTTTATAATATTTGTTGTGGCTTTCAAAATGAGTTGCAATATTTCAATTCAAAGATGTTTGCATTTAGAGTTTCCTTGGGAAATTCTGCTTAATAATGTATTCGTTACTATTCATGATAACGATAACATTGCTCATATCATTTTGCTTCCTTTATATTTTTCTGGTATATTTATTGAATTCTTAACAAGGTACATTGTCTTACTAAATAGTCTAGCTTATATCACAACTACATTTTCATTCAAAATTTCATCTCATGCACCAAGCTTTACGTGTTGAAATGAGCTGGTATAACATTATCAACTAAGTCAATGAGAAACTTTTCTTACAATTACTGCACAACACATTTAAAAATTCTTTACAATTTCATAGCAAAGTAGAGAGAATGATATGTAACTTGGCAAGAATCCTACCTTCCAAATGGTGGATAAGAATTCCCTTGCTCAATATGGAAGCTAAGCCTCCTTCAAGTCACTGCTTTCTTTTGTGAAATTCCTTCTTAAGCTTTCAATTTCTTTTCTTCAGATGAATTAAGAGTTTTCCCCCATTATTTGGGCAGAACGTGGATGTTATTCTAACATACCTATCTGATATTATCTTTTCCGATACTTAATGTAATCTAAATATTTCTTGAACAAATTTATAGGCTATAGTAAGCACCCCATTTGTTAGGTTTCCTGGTATGAAGTGGGCTACCCTAGTAAGTCTATCAATCACTACCAATATAGCATTATGTTTATTTCTGGACATGGACAATCTTTGGATGAAGTCCATACTGATTATCTACCATTTCCATTCTAGCACAACGTTGGGCTGTAACAAACGTACGTGATGTTGATGCTCTGCTGTAACCCTTCGACATTCTAAACAACTAACAACAAATCTTGCGACATCCTTTTTCATACCCTTCAAAAAATATAGAGGTTTAATGTTAGCTAAGAGTTTAATAACTCCTAGATGTTCGGGATATGGCGCTGAGTGCACCTCCTTCCATACTAGGTTTCTTAGTTCAAGAGATTCATGCACATATTTTGCCTTGATACCTTAAAATACCATTAGATTCAATTTGGAAACCCTCATATCTTGGGTCTTGAGAATTAATTTGCAGGGCTTCTTTTACGTGCTCATAATATTTGTTACCCTCTCTAATAATTGAAGGACTCGATTCTTAAAATTTGTATGAATTGCAATTGTAGCATTTTTATGTCGTCGACGGCTCAAGACATCTGCCACTTGATTTTTCTTTCCTTTGATATAATTGATCTCAAAGTCATAGTGAAAAATTAATTCCAACCATTGCCTTTATTGTGCATTAAGATTTGGTTGAGTGAAAATATATTTTAACCCCTAATGATCATATCAGAGCTCAAAACGTTTTCTTAAAAGGTATTGATGTCACATTTGTAAAACATGCACTATTGCAACGAGGTCTAAATCATGTGGTGCATAATTTTGTTCATAATTCTTGAGTTTCTGGGACTCGTAAGCTATCATCTGCCCGTTTTGCATTAGGACTCCACCTAGTCCTTCCCTAGATGCATTGGTTCCCACCATAAAATGTCCCTCTAGATCTGGCGCTTTTAATATCAATGTCGTGGTCAATCTTTCCTTGAGGAGTTCAAAAGCTTTCTGGCACCTTTCGGTCTATTCAAACCTTTTTCCTTTTCTCTGAAGTGAGGTAATTGGATAAACTATGCGTGAGAAGTTCATGACAAACTTCCTATAGTAGCCTGCCAAGCCCATAAAGCTTCTTACTTGTTATATGTGTCTAGGGAAGGGCCATACTGAAATAGCCTTATCTTAGTTGGATTCACAACTATACCTCTTTCTGAAAGAAAGTGCATTTGGACAATTTCCATATAATTTATTTTTGCGTACGCGTTGAAGGACAATTTGCAGGTGCTGATGATGCTCTTCTGAGTATATCAAAATATCATCTAAGACTAATACAAACTTGTCGAGACAATCATGTAATACACTATTCATCAGGTTCATGAATGCGGTTGGGGCATTGGTAAGCCGAAATGGTAATACGGTGAACTCGTAATGTCCATAGCGAGTTCTAAAGGCCATTTTGTGGATATCTATGTCTCTAAGCCTTAATTGGTGATACCCAGAACACAGATCTATTTTGGAAAATACTACAGCTCCACGCATTTGATCGAACAAATCATCAATGCGTGGCAAGGGGTACTTGTTTTTTATGGTTAATTTGTTCAACATCATGTAGTCAATGCAAATGTAGAGGGTACCATCCTTCTTGACAAATATTATTGGTGCCCCCCATGGTGATGCACTGGGTCTAATCAATCCCTTAATAGATAATTCTTGTAATTGCTCTTTCAACTCCATGAGTTTGACAGTTGTCATTCGGTATGGAGCTTTTGATACTAGCATTGCTCTAGGCATTAACTCAATTGAGAAGTCGAATACTCTCTTGGGTGATAACTCGAGTAGTTCTTCTAGAAACACATCCTAATAATTTTGAAGATAGGGATATCTGTCTTCAAAGGATTCCTTTGGTCTTCCTCTCTCCCTATGATTTTCTCCATGATGATAATTAGTCTCATAAATCAACATATCATTGTGGACTTTGATCTTATTGGATTCATTAAATTCTTCCATTTTAACTGCAAATGTTTGGCAACCTTTCTTTTCGCTCCATTTTAATTGGATAGTAGAGAGCTATTGTAATTTAATCTCATGTCGGGTTCCTTGCAACATTACCTTGTTTTCTAAGTCATCTAAGAACTCTACTATTTTGTTATAATGGTCAACCCTAGCCCGATTCTTTCCTAACCAGTTAATCCCTAGGATAATATCATACATGCATAAGGGTGCTACATATAGGGCAATTTCTATTGTGAAGCCAAGAAGTTCAACCTTAGCCTCAAATATACACTACTCTACCCAAACTCTTGACTGGTTGGCATATTCTACAATCCAAGAGTTAGCCATGAAACCAACTCTATTAAGAAATTTACTCAATATCCTAGGAGAAATAAAATTTTCGGTGGCTCTTGTATCTATAAGCACTATTATAGGGTTCCCATAGAGCATACTCGGTGTCTCAACTGGAGTGAACTAATATTCAGCCTATCGGTTATCCATCATTGCATGTATCATTTACAAAAATGTTGTTTGTTGTGGTGGTAGAGGATTTCTCTGTGGCTTCTCCTTGCATTTTTGTGGGGTATTGATTGGTGTAATGTTCTCCTCCACATGTATGACATGCCCTAGGAGGTCCTCCCTTCTCTGTCCCTCTGTTATTTACCTCACCGTCTTTTCTGAAATTGTTGATCCCTTCTAATATCCTCAAGATTCTTGACGACTTCCCTCGAACCATTTACCACTTTTGTGTTATATTCATACCTATCTCCCTTCTTTTTAATAGTTTTGGAGTATTGAGACCATTTAACCTTTTCCTTGTTTCTGTCTCTGATAGAGTCATCTTTTTTGAGCTTTTGCTCTTGTCTGATGAGTTTCTCATAGGCTTCGTCTATTGTGGTTGGAGCCAGGACATCTATTGATCCTCCTATAAGGTTGTTGAGACCCATGATGAATTTTCTAATCCAGTATTTTTCATTAGTTTGGAATTGGGGTACATATTTGAGTAACTGGGTAAACTTCTCCCAATATGCATTCACAGAGAGTTCTCCTTGTCTTAGTTCTTGGAAAATTATTAGTTTATGCTAAAAAAAGAGCCGTGGTAGCCATATTTGCCTAAAGACCTCTACAAATGTATCCTAGGTTACATCATCTAACCTTAGGCCTAATTCAACCTTCTTGTTTTCCCACCAACTAGCAGCTTCTCATGTCGGTTGGTAGGCTCCCCAAACCGCTTTCATGTTTTTGTATAATCACAAATCTCAAAATGTTTTTCCATTTTGGTCAACCATGCCTCGACAGTGTTGCCTGCCACTGATCCATCATACTTAAGCGGTTTCACCTTTTTCATGTCATCTGGAATGATGCTAGTTACATGTTTTTCCTTTCTAGGTTGAGTATGGGATTGTCCCCCCCCTATGCTCACTCTAATGAGTGTGTTCCTATTTGCTAAAAATGTCTCTGTATTGAGACTCATGTTCCTCATTCTTGCTTTCAGTTTGACCCTTTGCTCTCTGCTCTAGACTTCAAAGCCTAGTCTGGGTATTTTGCATCATAAGCAAAAGTCTAACTTAACCACTAGAGTCTTTGGTGGTTCAGATTCTTCACCTCTTTCTCGCATGTTGGCCATCCTATTATTACTTTAGGTGCCTTGTTAATTAAACATTTGTTCAATCTCCAAATTTCTTTAACAATTTATCTAATGTTGATAATTGATATTATATTGATCACTTCCAAAATTTTTGCTTTTTACCTTTAATATATTAAAAAAGGTTCCATTTAAGAGCTATTGTCACTTTCAATAATGGGCTCTTCTTGCCCTTCAAACTTAGAATAAGGAACTAATCTAAATCCCATGGTGGGTACACGAAGTTCCTTTGAGTTGACATGCTCATTTTTGTTTACAGTAGGTTTTTTTGGTTTAGTTTTAGGTTTATGTTCTTCTTGATTAGAATGGTTCACCTAACTGCTTCTCTTCATGAAGCTATCCAAGGTTTCCTTTCTCTTTTTAGTCTTTTAAGTGCTTTCACTAGAGTCTCCATGTCAGAGGATAGGGAGCAACATGAATAGTCATGTTTCAAATTAGTTACTCTCCAAAGATGAGAATAAATTGGATCTCAAGCTCTCTTTTGTTTAGTGGCACATCCTAGCATAACCAAAATGCTTCATTTAGTTTCTACCCTAACAATTTTCTTTGTTGTGGTGAACTCCAGGTTCAATATCGAACCCGATTGCTTTGATACCATATGAAACATAACATTTTTAAGCAACTAAAGCAAATTGACTTAATAAAAACTTCTAAGAAATTAGCTGCAACTTAAAAGAAAAAAACAAAAGTAAATGAATCTATCTTTTCTAAGAAAGTAATATCTTCAAACAATCGCGCAGGACTACATAAGCTTAAAACAGATTAAGAACTAAAATTGGTAGAAACTACATAGTAAATTAACACAAGAGTAGTTTAGGGTTTATCGATTCTTGGATTCCATTCTAAACCTAAGTGTCACTTCTTTTTGATAAGAGGGAAAGTATCATCAAGGCAATTTTCCACCCAACCATAGACTTACAGACCTTGTGCCCCTTCCAATTGGAAGGGTTCAACCCTTTGCTAGGTATGAATAGATGATAGATCTAATGCCATCCAAGACCGATGTATTGACCCTACACAAACCTAGTTGATCATATACCACAGGCAACTTTTAACTAGTATGACCTTTGACTGGGTTGTATAACTGGACCAAATGAATTGACTGACACATACTTATTGTAGCGTTACCTTGGCCAAAGGTTTTAGATGTTCGCAACACAATTATGTGTGTGGTCATTGTTCACCACCCTACTTGGCTAGATCAAATTAAGTCACAGTCTTTCAAACTATCAAGATTGTCTCTTATGTTAACTGTATATTGACGTATTTGAGGCTTACTAGGCTCTACATTTATGCTTCCGACTTTAAAAAGCAAACTTCTTGTTATAAGAACATGGCTATCAATCATTCTTAATGGAACACTTTTCTTTTATTTAATTACTTTGTTGTTATTATCTATTGGTTTCATACTTGTGCTCACAAGCTAGCAAAACTTGCTCTCTCATGCTCACAGGTATGGAAACCTAGTCTAACACTATGCTGTAATTATCCTTCCAAAGGCTTATTGTTCCAAGATTTTCATCAGGTTTGATTATTTACTAGTTTGTAGCAGTCACAAAATTATGTGCTAAATCTCCCATAGAATTTTCTTTACTGATTTTAAATTTTTTTAATTAGTTAATTTAATGTCTTGTTCTAAGAACTAGTTTAGAGTGTGCAAAATTTGATGCTAACCATGGCTATGCTTTTCGGGTCAATCTTTACAATATATGTTCAACCTTCCTTTTTAGGTTAGCCCTTCTCAAAGCGAAAAGCTAGAGAAGCCAAAAAAACACCCACAAAGCGTGAGAGCACCTGATATTGAAGTAGGCATTAAGAACATCAACACATAGGGTATTAATGGAAATAACGACACAGCACACAAAGGCTTCTTCCTACCACATGATCCTTTCCTTCACCAACATGCCTTTGTTAGGAAAGAAATCAAACACAAAATTTGCTTCCCTATAGGCATAATATATAACATTTATCAAAGGAAGCAATGATCTCCTTAGAATAATTTATCCAACTTTTGATGGTCCATATTGGCTGAATAAGGTCTAAGACCCTTAAGATTCCCCTCCATAACCATTTTCTGCATAAATCTGCCCAAGCTTTCTGCCATAATAGTGAAGAGAATAGGGGAAATAGGGTCCCCTTGTCTCAATCCTCTAAACACTTTAAAGAAATGAGAAGGAGAGCCATTCACAATGATCGAGATGCTGGAGGTGGATATCAACTGCCAAATAAGCTGCAAATTTCTATCATTGAAACCAAAAGCCTTCAAAACTTCTAATAAAAAAATCCAATCCACACGATCATAGGCTTTAGATAGGTCCAACTTCAACAAGAAACCTTGAGTTTTGAAGACTTCTAGAGAATGAATAGTTTTGTCCACCATGATAATAGAGTCCAAAATCTCATAGTGAAAAGTTGGCAATTGCATTTTGTACTATTTACTACTTCTTACAAATATTGACGTACAAGATTTGTGCAGGTTTTCACAAATTTATGCTTCAAAACAATAATATATACAATCATTGCAGGTTTTTGACATTTTTAGAATAGTAATTAATTCCCACATGCTCTTCAAATACTCTTGGAATGTATGGGATAAAGCTCCAATTTATTTACATTCAAGAGTTTTTTTATTTACTTAAGATTTTATTGAGTAGAGATATCTTATTTTATGTTGAAATTAATTATTAATGATTTTATTTTATTTGCACTAAAGTTATTAGATTTCTAGATTTGATTGCATAGAATTTTTTCATCAATGTTTCAAACACACTCCATCCATCTTCAAGAAATACATACCAAGGGAGTGTTATATTTTTTACTTAAATTAATTATTTTTATTTAAAGAGCTATTTTTATTTACTAAAAAAATATCTTTTGAATATTTTGTTTTATTTTATTTTACTTTGAAAAAATCACTATTCATTATTTTTGTAATTCTCTTGTTTTGTTTTTACTTTGAAAAGTTTAGTAAATATTATATACTTATATGTTATTTCATAAAGAAATAGTTTTATAATTACAAAATTTGAAAAATATATATCAATGTTTTTAATATACCATAATAATATAGATTCTATAATTAAAACCTTTCTCAATATAATTAAAATAATTTTTTTACCTAAGAACTTTAAGTTTTTAAATTTATAAACTTAGTTTGTGATGAAAATGGTGGATCTTTGAGTTCACATTAATAAAACACACTAATTAACAAATTTGAGGATGAAGAGAGATAAATCTCATTGCATCATTTTTTATTACAGTAGATAGTAAAGTTTAGTCTGAATATTATATTGGGGTACAAGTCACAAAAAAATATTATAGACATTTTAAGGCTTTGACATCCTTCTTGCAGAAGCAATTAATAACCTAAAGAGGAACTTCCATGAATGATTTACAAAGTTAGATCTATTTTGACACAATATATATTAAGTAAAATTACTTGTTGGAGCTTTCACTTCTAAAGCACCTAGATGACATGAAATATTTACAATTTTGAAGATAAGCTAGTTTAGAAACATTCATAAAACCTATCAAAAACCTAGTTGCAAGATTGAACAAGGAAAATTACAGTGTGAAGAGCTGAAGATTAGGTATTAGATTTTACTAACAAAAATAATTTGTTCCAAAATATTTCAAAATACTACTATAATGTATCATGATAATAAGGATAAATGTGTGGGAAAAAAATGTATTGTAATTTATTTCTTAAGTTTGTTTATTTATTTATTTTTTATATTGTTAAGAAATACATTTATGTCATGGATATGAAAAGACTATCAATCAAACTAAAAAAATGTTAAAATTTTTATAAATAGTGGCGTGCAAGTGCAGACTTGACAATTAAAATGTATTGTAATTTATTTCTTAAGTTTGTTTATTTATTTATTTTTAAGCCGATAGGCTTTCAGTGGGGGCATTTATGCCTGGGAAATTGTTAGCCATCTCGAAAAGGAATTTCCGGTCACGTTTTGCGGGAAGTTGGTTGCGGCATCGTATTGTTTTTTGGGGCATGATTTCCGGTGGCATCATTAATGTAACCCAAGTCATTTCCGGTGGCTTCAGTGTGGGCATTTACGCCTGGAAAACTGTCAGCCCTCTGGTAGCTTTGCGTTGGAAATTCCCAGCCTTCGGTAACGTTGCATCGAAAAGATTAAAACTTGCAAAAAGTAAGTAGTATGTCTTGTGTGAATTTGTCAGCCGAGTTATTTCATCTCGCATGGACATTGATGGTTGGGCAGACGGTAAACACCTCTGTTACTTTGATGGGTTTCCAGAGGATGGATGTTTTTGCTTGGTTAAGCTTTTGGAGAAGAAGAGGGTTTGCAAAGTGTTTGTAATATCTGCAGTTGGGTTTCCTGCATTCACTGCTTTATGTGCAGTTGGGTTTCTTGTGTTTACCGCTTTGTGCAGGGTTAGGACTTTCAGGCATTGGCCTTATGTTGGCGCTTTGTTTTGAGTTACTGCTATGTTTGATTTTCGAGAGCAATACTAAAAGGGTTTTATGTAGCTGCACTTGGTTTTGATTGGAGAGGAAGTGGGTATTTAGATGTTTCCTTGTATCCCCACTTGGTTTTTTAATTGATCGTTTAGTTTTTGGAGAAGAACATGATATTCAGAGGTTGCGTCATATTTGCAAGTGGGTTTTTTTAACCTTTCTAGGTAAGCTAACTAAATCAGTTCCCTGCAATTATTTTTTGTGTTGCATTTTGTAGTTTTATGTATACCCTGTTGCGATTTTATGTTTGATATGTTTATTTGCGACTAGGGCTTCAGTGTGTTTTTTGCCTTCTCCTAGGAAGCTATTTTTTTCGTCAATTTTCTGAAGTTTTCTACACTGGGATTACTAGGGTTGTTTCTTTCTATGTAAATTAGGAATGAATATTTTTTTCCCTCCTCTGCCATGGTGAAGCCGAAGAAGAAAAAAGGCGCAACAACCAGTAATTCCACCTCCGCGACCAATTCATACGTGCTTGTTTGTCACCAGAAGCTTTTGCTTCGCAATTGAGATGGACAACCAGCGTATTTACAGGTAATAGTGCCCTTTCCCTTCCAGCTTATTCAGGGAAAAAACCACTGTGTGGTAATAAACCCCAATGGAGCCATTTGCCTTTTCAAGTTCCAAACCGCAACATCTGAAAATTTTGGCACTTGTAAACCCTCTTCGAGTTCTTTTACTAGGGTTTATACCAGTTGATAATTAATCCTCATAGACGTTACCTTTGACTGAAATGTCAAACTTACTTTTCCATGCTTTATAACGACGTGCAAATTCATGGGTTATAGACATGTACTTTATATTCGTCCTTTTTAAAGATTTCTCTTACGACGAACAATGGTATAGAGCTGGTAGATGTAAAATTTATATTTTTCCACCTAACAAATGATTTGGGTTCCTATTGCTAAAGATCAATTGTCTGTAATAGGTATGGGATTGAACAAGAGTACACGCTTCTGCAGAAGGATGTGAATTGGGCACTAGGGTGGCCTATGGGTGGTTTCCTCGGTCCCCGGGAGCTAACTCAACCCTCAATAAATCTTGCTTTCTCACGAATTTTGTTTCTTAATCTTATTTGATAGTATATCTTAATTCACCTAAAACATATATTAAGATAAGGAAGGGTTTATATTCATGCTGCAATATCGATTTGCTGATATTTTTTCCTTTTTTTGTGATTATAAATATGGCCCTACTAGTGCGCTATTGGGGCTGATAAAGCCTATGGTCGTGATGCTGTTTGCGCCTACTACAAGGCATGTCTATACACTGGCATTAACATCAATGATATTAATGGAGAGGTCATGCCCGGTCAGGTAATGATAATATTTAATGGATCTAATGCTATCACATTGAGAAGCAATTAAATGACAGTTTGACTTTAGTTAGCAGTAAGCAATTTTTTTAACTGGAACAGTGGAAATTCCAAGTTGCTCCATTTGCTGGAATTTCATCAAGGAATCAAGTGTGGGTAGCTAGATACATTCTTGAGGTAGGATTGAAAAGCCTTTTCAAGAAATGCATGTCATATTGGATGGTTTCTTGTTGTTTCAACTATTATTCTTGGGTTCTTTTTCATATTCAAGTGCAACGTTTGGTGTAGAGAGTTATAGAAGCTGCTGGTGTTGTAGTCTCATTTGACCCCAAACCTATTCAGGACAATTTTTCATTGTGCTTAAAAAGACAAATTTTAGTTTGTGTTTCATTTTCTTTTGAATATATGCATATTATTGGTAGTTTCATCAAATTTCCAAAATCTCAATGATTTATGAAATTTATAACTTAGATTTTGCTTGAGATTACATTGAGAAGAATATTGATTCCTTTATAACTTAGATTTTGCTTGAGATTACATTGAGAAGAATATTGATTCCTTTATAACTTAGATTTTGCTTGAGATTACATTGAGAAGAATATTGATTCCTTTTAGTTTGGAGCGTTGGTTATTATATTACCCAATCTATTAGATCCTGTTTCCCAACTTGTTACCCTAATTATCTAATTTTATGTGATTATTAATTTATAATCATCTTGAAGGCCTTGCGATCTCATGCTTTTCTCTATGGGAAATTCTTATTTTTTGTGAATCCATTTTTGAAGATGTCGTCCTTTATGTCTACAAATGGAATATATAAGAAAACCAGGTTGGTGGTCTTGAAAGGAGCAACATCTCCCAAAGATCGCTTCACTTTGCCAGCATGAAGTATCGAGTTTTGCCTCAATGTATTTGCATATGCATTGACCAACTCATGTTTTCACAACTCTTGTTTGAAATTATGTGTTGGAACTCATATTTGCTCTAAATTCTCTGGTGGTTGAATAGGAGTAGGTAATGGAGAATATTGGAGACAAGATTAGCAATCAAAAAAATCAAAGTTCACCAATTTCTGTTTATACAGAAGAGGTATCCCAATTTATTGTATTTTTATCATTTAGTTTATTTTTTGTTCTCTTAGGTACCATGGTGCATGTGGTCATTGCCAGGGCAATATGAATAGATGAATTCCCAATTTAACTTGTTTGAGTTTCTGTTTTAGATTTAGATTTTGTGTTATAGTTGAAAGTCTGTTTCACATGTATTTTTCTAGGCTTATTATTTTGTGTCCTTGTTATCTAATGTCTTGTATTTTTTTTTCATTTGTATATAACATACACTATATGTGACAATGAAGCATTTTATTCTTCTTTTTAGTCGACCACAAAACATCTCACATTACTATTATATACCAAAGATAAACGATTGGAATTTTTTTACACATGGAGATCTGAAACAAAAACTGAAATAATCAACTCACCCAATTTCTGCGTTGCCACCGCCAAACACTAGAGCTGCTGATGATTTGTAAAAATCAACGGGGATGAAATGAGAAAGAAGAGAATCCCTATACTCACTACTCGATCTAACCCCTCATATAGGCTTGAAATTGAAATGAATCTGATTCTTCTAAAATAGTTTCACATATGTTAATCGTAGTTTTAATGAACTCAAGTTATGGATGATCACCAACCGTGGATATTGTAATCGCCAACCATATCATTACTTTCAACGTGAGACTTTGTGGATTCTGCACGTTGTCTTCAAAATTGACTACAGTTCTTCAATTTCTCAATTTATTCATATCATATAATTTAGATCCATTTTCATATCATATCAATTAGATTGATTTTTCATTTTCATATCATTTAGATTCATTTTTATATCATGTCATTTAGATTCATTTTTATATCATATCATATCATTTAGATTCATTTTCATTTTCATATCATTTAGATTCATTTTCATATCATATCATTTAGATCCATTTTTTTATCATATCATTTAGATCCATTTTCATTTTCATATCAATCAAGGAAGAATTGGATGTAAGTTCACTAATTTTTCAATATGAATTCAAAGATGAAGAAGGCAGAAGTTAATCAATTTTCTTTGTCAAAGAGGACGTTGATCCTACCTTGCTTTTTGAGGAGATTGAAACTAATTTTGTTGACTGATAGGTTTCTGTTTTGAACTATTTGAGTTCTACTTTCGTTTAAGTGAGAAACAATCATTTATCTATTTTATCCTCAGTTAATTTCTATAGCTAAATTTCTCTTTCGATGGCACTTGACACTGACCTTTTTAACCTATAGCAATCATAAATGGTTCTACTAAACTATATTTTTGACTGTAAACTTATGACAAGACACATTTACTTTTGAGTTTTAAATTTTCTTTGGAAAGTCCAATAGCATCTATATGAAAGATGGTAATTGTTTTCCAATTTCCAGGTAGGAGGATGGTCTCAAGAGTATGAAGGGTTAACATTTGTAACAATCCAAGGGGCAAGGCATGAGGTACCACTGCATAAACCTAAAAAATTCTTTATGCTCTTCAAATCCTTCTTAGAGGGTAAGCCAATGTCAGCAATGCCAGCCTCCCTAGAGCTTTTGGCTACTTAGTAACCCTCACGAAGCAAGATATGACAGGTCACAATAATGGGCGGGTCATGAGGTAGCACTACATGAACCTGGAAAAGACTTTATAATCTTCAAATCCTTCTTAGAGGGTAAGTCAATGCCAACCTTCTCACAAATTGTGTCTATTTTGTAACCTCATCGAAGAAAGATGCTACAGTAGCGTCACTTGGAATAATGAAGATAGAAAATTCTATTGGTCTCTTCATTTGTCTGATATGGTTGTAGGCTCCCATAGCTAGGAGACAAGTAGAACAAAAATGTGTTGTAAAAAAATTACTAATTAGCCATGCAGACCCTTGTCTTTTGTAGACATTTATAGAAATTCCATTAATTTTTTTATTTTCTCTAACTTTAATATTATGAATGATTAATTTTTGAATAGTCTAGATTCAAATATTTCTTTGTTCAAGGAAACTGTTTGGTGTTTGAAATAATTTTGTATGGTTTTTTGCATTTATTTGCTTGCTCCTGTATTTTCAGTAAAGTTTATAACTCAAGGTATTATTTGTTATTTTCCTGAATTTGTAACTCTTATTGCAATGAATTTTTCCATAAAATCATAAACTTGTTGGTACTTTATACATTATTGCACTCAGATCTTCAAGAACTACTCTTTATCGTTTGGCACAAAGTATATTTTAATGTAAATATTTCCTTATGGGAGAGTTTGTTGGAAACATTTTCTATGTGGTGACCTTTTATGTTATATGCATAGGATTATGTCAACTAATTGCTTGATACTAGCATCAGGATAACTATGCAATTCAGAGATATGTGTGTGGAATTTTCTGCCCAGAATGGTTGTGCTTTGGAATGGGAAATTGTGCCCACATGTCTGGGTTTTCAATGGAATAACAATTAACCATAGCTTCGAATATTTAGCAGTAGCACTTGTTATATATTTATTTTGTTAATGTGTGTTGGTCTTCTTGAACCTGATGTGTATGTTGAGGTGTTAGGAGGAAGGGGAAAGCCATCAACGATTATTGACAAAGATGAAGGCTTAGGAAACACTAGCCTTCTTAAGATGTGTATAGTTTGTTAAGAAATAAATTAGGCAAATGACTTACAATATAATATTGATTAATCTATATATAAATAATTTTCTTTGTACTTTGAATTTCTTTGGCGCTAGTTTGATGTAGGAACATAAGAAAACTTAAACAAGCTTTTAAAGACGCTAGAAGTGTGATTGTTGTGACTGCTTCAACTATTAGCTTGATTCTCTCTCTCATCTCACTCTCTCTCAAATGTATTTTATCCTCTATTTTATACTCTATTTCTTGTTATGTACACATAGAGTTAACAAACTTTTAAAAAACTACTTTACAATTTTGTATGTTTTAAACTTATATGTAGAGTAGAAGATAATAAAAGTTGCAAGCAACCTTTTTGGATCATTTAAACTGTATTAAATTATGTATTAGGTATTTTTTTAATGGCCCTTCTATTCCCCAAGTTTTCATTCACATAAGATAAAGGGATTAGTCATTTGAACAGAGACCGGACACTGATGCTATAGTGTATCTTTTTAGCATAATATTATCAGATGTTAAATAGTGAGAATATTATCATTATAACTTTTTTATAGCATTCATCGACTATTACCAAATACAAAGCTTATGTATATGCAATGCTACAAAATAGGAATCATTTCTAGGAGATGCATACCATTTACCAATGTGGTGGAAATGGCATTGGTAAATTTTGAGACAATAATTCAATCAATATGAATCTTTTCTTCATAAAAGTTGGTTGTCTCTTTAGTTGAATAAGGATAAAAAAACCAATTTAACTTACTACATGACATGCAGAACAAGATTTGGTGTTGTATAAGGAGGCTAGCAACTTAGATGATGACCATGTTTAAACTCATCCCCTCATAAAATAACAAGTTGACACTCTAAATTTGATGACTAGGAATCTCCTCACAGTTGGTATTGCCTTGTCTTTCTAGCATTCAAAGGTACAAGCATCATGCTTACTTTAACAAGTGCAAGTGCACAGAATCAAAGTGTGTTGTGCTCAGAATTTGTAATTGTCATACTAATTAGAATTGTTAATTGTGTATATATTATTCTTGTTACCCCCATCGAACATGACATCCATCGCGTGGCAGGGCTGAACAACAAACATACACTTTGTTTGGCCAAGACTGCATGTGGTATAATTCTATGCAGATTACTGACGATATCATGTATCCCAAATTTATGTCCAATGCTTTGAAATGAATAGTTCAGGCTTGAATTGTTTGTATAGAATGCTTGTACATTGAATGGAATGCCTGTCATTAGGAACTAACTAGCAGGTGGAATGAATAATCATGAACTCGTGTGCAAGAAGGAATGCCACGACGTGGAATCCAAGGTGCAGGGGAGATGTATGTCCAAAATTAGACTTGTGTTGTAGAAGGTGGTTGGATTCAGTGTGTTTTAAATGGAGCTTTAAATTCTTGTAGAGAAAGGACGCATGTGGGGAATCTTTGGTTGGACTTGGGAATCCATGGCATATTATTGATTATGTGGAATAATTGCTTAATGAATTGATGAATTTCGATAATCTGTTAATAGCAAAGCATCTGGCATTAATATATGTTTATCGATCTATGATTATAATGGAGCCTTATGAGCCAACACAATGTATTTATTCAAGGAATATCTACTATTTGTTTCATTTAATGATTAATCTTATGTTTATTTCATTATTGAATGTATCTTATCAGATGACCTTTTAGTTTAATTTATAATTGAAATTGATATGCTGATATAATTTGACTTTGTTCATATTTACATTTGATGAAATATTCAAATAACTTGTGCAAATCATATATTTCCCACAGTTCATAATATTAATAGTAAAATTATTCCTTAAATTTCTGATTTATAATTAAGAAAATGCCAATAAATCACATTTTGTATCCATTACAAACTTCTCCAATTGTAGCATTTGCTTACGCTTGCAAACACTTACCAACCACATACATTGGCATCATCTAAGAAAATATTATCCATTCCCTATTTAGAGGTGATTATTCTTATATAATACTTGTAATTATAGATAAAATTATAAGACTATATTATAGATAACTTCTCGTTGCAAATACATTTTATTAATATGCTCAACAAAGTCTTCAACTCTTCATTTCATAGTTTACCACGCTATATCAACATTTTCCATTTTACATATATACCACAGCGCAAAATAAAAAAAATATTGCATCCTTTCTGTGCAATGGCAATGAAAACTTGCGGTTTGCAACCAATTATACCATTTTATATTAAACTAATAAACATAAAATAAACCACACTTTTAATAAAACAAACTATTCTCGACTACCATTAGGTAATTTATAAAATAATTATACCTTTAAATTCTGCACTTGGCCGACAAGTGTTCTTGCATCCGTAGAGTACATCAATCGGTGGAGAACAATTCGAAGAAACTTGGGGTTCTATCGATTGAAGATAATATATGAGTGCTTGCCAATTCAATTATTGACAATCCCATTGAATTTATTTCTATGTCTACATATAAATACATAAAAATGTACATATATAGGAGTTCCCCTCCCCGCCTTTCACAAACTCCCCCTATCGGCTTCCCGTTGCGGGCGCATCGCGTGCAACTGCTAGTTTATATTGTTAAGAAATACATTCATGTCATAGATATGAAAGACTATCAATCAAACTAAATAAATGTTAAAAAAATAATAAATAGTGGTGTGTAAGTGAAGACTTTGATAATCACAATTCAAAAGAAAAAGAGAATTGTCATTACTTGGAATAAGATATTTTATCAATTTTTTATGTCATGTCAATCCTTTAATAAAATATTTATACTTTTAACTATGAAACTTTTTTTTAATTTATATTACTATTTTATGTGTATATATTGTAATATTTTCATTGTAAAAATAAAATAATAATAATACTATATTACCTCACATTATTATTGTATTATAATATTTTAGATTTTTATTTTATTATTTTATTATATTATTATATTATATTTATAATATTGTTATATTAAAATAAATATTTTCTTAAATTATTTTACTATATTATACTATTTACTATTTTTTCATTATATATTCATACTTGTGTGTGTACACAGAAAAAATATGGTAAAGTCGAGTCTTTTTTTTCAATAAGCAGCCATGCTTATTTCTAGCCCCCCCTTTTTTTCAAAGCTTATTTTCATTTTTTAAGCCTCTAGCTGCTTAAATTTAAGCAGAAAATGCTCATAAGCAACCTCATGGGGACATGGGGTTATTGTCAAGTTGGGTCTAGGAAGGGGAAAGCTAAGGCAAGACTAGTCCTTTAGGATGTACGTAGCCGCTTGCAAGCCACGTGCATTGGATGAATTGAAGCCTTTGAGTCTTAACTTGAGATCAATTATTTTTTTAATATTATTATATTATAATTAGTATTAATTTTTTATTTTTTTGGTTGGTAAATTATGGGATTGGAGCCCACTTCCAAATAATAACAAACAAAACATGGATTCCCACTTGGCCTAGCTTGGCTTACTCTATATGCCTACTTCTATACGGTGTCAATGCTATTAGCCCGTGCCTCCTTATACGGCTTCTCTGCAGATCTGACAGCCCCACGACCTTGGGAAAAATGTGCCATGCTTGTAGTGGGCAACACGATAAACCGTCGACAAGGATAAAAGAAATGCGGCCGCCGGAGAAATCCTTGCGGGAGGAGCACTGGCTATGGGGCCCTTTAAACCGCACCCCATAGCCCCCTACTTCTTAGCTGTCCTTCCGCCTTGCCTTTCGTGCCTGCCTTCTGTGCGTGCCTGCACCATCGTGCAGCGTGCCCCCTCCTCCTCGTCGAAAAGTCTGCCTTCCCCTCCCTCGTCGAAAAGTCTCCCACACCGGGAAATTTGTACGGGTGTAAATCTTAAATTTTTAATATTAATTTTTTAAAACGGAGTCCCTTATTAAAAATTTAAAACGGGGTCCCTTTTTTTTTATTAAATTTTTAATATATATTTTTTATTTTCTAGTGTACTTTATTTAATTATATTTTCTTATTAAATTTTTAAGCTATTTATATTTTTAATTTATTTTTTATTATATTATTATATTATTTTTTAATATATTATATTTATTTTCTAATATATTTTGTTCATGTTATATTTTTTTAATTTCTCTTAGTATATTTTAAATTTTACATATTTTCTTTATATTTTTTAATAAATTTTAATTATATTTATAATAAATTTTAAATATATTTCATTTATATAGATTTTGTTTACTTTTTAAATGTATTTTATTTATATTATTTTTTTAATGCACTATATTCATACTATTAAGTGGTATAAAACATGTAATTTGTAAGGCTATGCATTCTAGCTGAAAGAAATGTAATACAATATCATAGATTAAATTAAATCATCTAAAATTCTTTACTTCTATATCATGTTAGATTGAATAATGAGCTTTCAATAATAAATATACCATGTAGGTTTAACCCCTATCATCACCCCATAATAGGTACACCATAAATTGTTTATATTTTTTAAAGTAAGTTAAAGTAAATAATTTATTTTTGAACTTTCTAGCACCCAATACTTTTATCAAACTTTTATGCCTTAGAGAACATAATTTTAAAAAAAACACTAAGGACCTTTTGCAATGCCATTGAACGCAATGACATAAATGTCAACAAGAACTTAAGTTATTTCAAAAGAGAAATTGGATAATTTGTAAATTATAATTGTGTGCTTTCTAAATTTAACTAGTTCACAATTACAAATAATAAAAAATATAAAACCTATTTATTGTAATGTTGATTCAAGACTCTTCTTTTATGTACAACTTAGCCATGTTGATTTGTACAACTTAGCCATGTTGATTTGTACAACTTAGCAATGTTGATTTATAAGTGAATAAACTTTCACTTATAAGTGAAAAAAGTTATTCACTTATAAGTGAAAAAAGTTTCACTTATAAGTGAAAGTTTTGTAAGTTTTATAAATGAAAGTTTATTCATTTTTGAATAAAATTTATAAATGAAAATTTATTGGTTTATAGAGTTTATTCAATTTTATAAAATTAAATTTTAAACTTTATTAAACTTATAAGTAATTTTTTTAAAAACTTTATTAAACTTATGAGGGAGACTTTCACCATCCTATTAAATTGTGGGTCCAAAATAGTATCTTGGATGTCTGGAAGTGATGGATACATTGTCATTGGCATTGTTATTGTGTGGTATATTGTTGTGATTCTCAAATGGGTTGTTAAATTAATCTCCTTCAAACTCATAGGTACTCACGTTGAGATTTTAGATCTTCCTCAACTTCTCTTCTAGAATTTTATGAATGGGTTTCAACCATGAACTAAACCTTGGATAGAATGAAAGATGGAAGAAAATGTGAAGACTATGGGAGACCAAGAGGGATTTATGAGATGGAAAATAATCTAGGGTTGTCTTTGCAATATCCAAAAGTGTAAGACCAAGATTAGTGTGATACAGAGCAAGGTGTGGCTTCCAAAGAGATGATAGATCTCTTGGTGAGGTAAGTTGACCTTAACTAAAGATAACAAAATGGTACCCTAGATGATAGATCTGATACGAGAACCACCTAGTGATGTGAAATATTGTGTTTGCAAGATAGAATGAGGACTGCCAAACAACCTTTTGACTCTAGTTGGAAAAGTGTCTATGGGGTGATTGCAAATGATGACTGAAACTGACTGAAAATATGTGGCAAACCTATGATAAAGGTTGGTTCACGATGAGAAATTGCCGTACTTCATTTGGTCCTCTCGAAACTGCAGTCACCGTATACGGGAGGCATGGCATGTTCCAGTTGGGTTGTACCTGTTTGCAGAGGGAGGGACATATGGGCTAGGCTAAGCAGGTGCAATTTTTAATATTTTTTATATAATTTATTTAATATTTTATTTAATACATTTTAATTATATTTATTAGAATTAGTATTTTTTATTTTTTAATATATTTTTTTGATATTTTTTTTAGTAATTTTTTTTATATTATATTTTTAATTTTTTTTATATATTTTAATAAAATATTAATTTTTTACATTTAAATGAACATTTGTTTATTATTACATTAAGGTCTAATGATTAATGGACATAAAAATAAAATAATATAGATTTTTATGATATTTAATTTTTATTGATGTTCTTGTTTCATTTTTTATTTTTATTTTTACTTATACACAAAAGATTATGCAAACAAAACAAGGATTCCCAAGTATGTAGTTCAATAGATGAATTTATAAATAAAATAGTTAATCAAAATGCCAAACAAAAACTATAGTAAAATATCAAAGAGGATGACAACACCATTACACTTTCAATTCATAAAGTAGCATAATGATTGAGGTATAGGCCCTCTTCAAATAAGTTGGTAATTTTGAAGCATTTTGGAATGACCCTTATCTTATCCTGGACACACATTGTCAGGATTCATACTTATCGAAGAGTCTAGATGGTGAAGCCTAGGAATTAACAGTTTATGGACAACTCCTAAAGCCCTATTTTGCCTAAAGTTGGATCTTTTCTATGCACAGTTGTACCATATTATAAAAAAAATGTATATAGATTTTCTTTAGAGCTTTGTTTTTTTGTATGTCTAGTCTGGTCTTCTCCCCCAAAGAATTGAATTATCATTGTGATCCTCCTAGTCATATGTCCCCCAAAAGAGCCAATAATGGAACCTTTAAAATTTTGGTTGAAATTCATTTCAAAACCTCTTATCTAAGCTCGGTTAGGTCCTAAAAGTCATAAATCCCTAAACCCATGGATTTTTTTTTAGAAGTTTGAGTCCTTAAACCCCGTCATTCTATTTTTATTATTGACCTTAGTAGCCAGTACTCAGTTTTTAAGATACATCCTTAAGTGTTAAGGTTTTGTAGTTTATTAGCCCCTCCTTCCTAACTACTTATTGACCTAGTCCCTTTAATGTTTCCTAAGTCCATATTGTAATATTTCCTAAGTATTTATTGATCGAATCAATGCCTAAAGACAAATAAGAGAGAATAGATATGTTAAAGACAATACTAGTTTCAGGGTTAAAATCATAACAAGCAACATATGATTTCACCATAATTGAACTCACAATGTTGAGATGATTATATCTACCTACCTTCATTATAAATACCTTTCTTTATAAAAAAATCCAAGTTCCTTCAAATATTGTTTGATTGTTAAGCTTGCCTTGATTGCTAAGTTGTTTTGTTTGCTAGTCACTTACCCCATTACGCATGTGAAATTCTTATCACTTTGTATTTAACTAGAGTTTTCTATTGGTCATTACAATTCATAACACAAACTACCTATTTTCTTTCTATCTAATATGACAACTTGTGCTCCATGTTCAATTATATCAAGGTTTGCAATTTACACATCTTCCAAGTTGCTAGGTATATCCCCTACACATTGCATCTAATTTGTTAAACATGTTTCATGTTTGTAAGATCATTCTAACAATGGTATATCTCCTTGTAAATAAAAAGGCTTTAACAAAAAGGTTTTGCATTTTATTCCCAATACAAACCTCAAATCACCAATTGAGGAAACATGATTGTTAAAGGGAAAATCCAAAACCAACATATCTAATTGTATATGGTGAAAATGGATAACAATAATAACAAAATTGAAAGGCTAAATGAATTCAACCACCAAACCCTAGCCTAACAATCAACAAAGATCCACCATAACATAAGAAGATTACCTAAGACAATGCAAATAACTCAAAATCACAAAGATTATACCATCACATGTCCAATAGGGTTTTTGATCTCCATTCTTCCTATCTCCATTGATCTTGCTTGATATATTTGCTCTCAGATTTTTGTATGCACAAGAGCTCAACAAAGAACGAAATGTGGTTGCAAGTAGGATCGTAGTGTAGCCAAGTACTCCAAAATCAGTCATTAGGGTTTGACAATGAAGAAAGCATCTCCTTAAATAGAAGACACAATAGGAAATGGAGGGTTAAGATTGAGAGGTGTAAAAAGAGAGGTCGGCCACGATTAGAGGGTAGGTAGAAGAAATACCAAAATAATGAAAGAGGTAGGTAGTGTATGAATTAAGAGATGAATGACATGTATCATGTGTAGAAAAGGCTAATGAATTAATTAAATAAATAAGGATTTATTTAATTAATAGAAGAAGTGGGATAATTAAATAAATAAAATATTTATTTAATTTAGGAAAAGGATAATTTAAATAAATAAATGTATTTATTTAAATGAGAAATAAGGCTAGAAGAGGATAAATGAATTAATTAAATAAATAAAAATTTATTTAATTAATAGAAGAATTAGGCTTAGATAATTAAATAAATAAAATATTTATTTAATTAGACATGACAATTTTGAGTGTCTACACTAATCTACAATAATATGGCCTATTTGGATAATTTTGTAGTCATGGTTTAGCTTGTTGCATGGAGTGCTTCCTTAAAAGTTGTTGCATTTTAAATAGTAGTGTGGATAATACATCATATGATTTCATCTTGCATATCTTGAGAACTAGGTGATCAAAATGTTTTAAGAACATGGCATCTCATCTTAATTTTAGTTGAATATTTTAAAAAAATCAGGGGTATTTGTTATAGTGGTATCAAAGCTAGCAATCTTACCAATCTATATAACTAATATTGACATGTAGCTTTCTCTCTATGAATAAGAGTACCACTAATCAACAAAGTAGTAATGATTATATTATTGAAGTTGTTGTTGGGTTTGTTGCTAGAATTCTCTAGGATAAGTTCACTTATATGGAGGATAAAAAAAATGCACAAGAATCACAACTCATATGATAGATGAAGTTTGGGCTATTTATACAACCATGTGACTCTTCCTTTGAAAATCCAAGACATTTTGTCTATTCATCAATTTATGCATTAGAAAAAAATTTATCTCCTTATATTTCTAGTCATAAAAGAAAAAAGTCAAAAACATGTCAATAATTTGATTAAGATTGCTTAATTATGACATTGAGATTGAAGTCCATTAATGACTATATTACAAATTTTCCTTAAAATATAAAAAAAATTAATATAAATTAAAAAAAAAAAATCTAATATAAATAAAATTTACTAAAAAAAATATAAAGAAAAATAAAAAAATACTAATATAAATAAAATGTATTAAAAATATAATTAAAATGTATTAAATAAAATTTTAAATAAATTATATAAAAATATTAAATAAAGTTTAAAAAATATACAAAAAAAATTCATCAAAAACCCTTCCTCCCGCAGCCCGGCAGGTGGAAAGATTGGGCTGAGCGAGGGGCAACTCCACAGGAGTGGCAACAACATCAAAAACCATAGTTGTAGGGACATAATGCAAAGAATCAGCCAAATTTTTTCCATTATTTCCTGAACTTCCTGATCAGGATTGCCTGTCTTCATGACTCAATTTTTGAAACTGAACTTCCTTGGAGTGACAGACCTGAAGGTAGACCACCCTGCAATCTTGTGACCAAGCATGTTGCAGCAAAAGCATCTAAATGGGAGGCTTTTATAGTTTAAATATTGGGTCTAGGTGTTGCGAGAAGAGTGGATTAAAACTTAATGGTGCACTGACTTAGAGATGTCAATGATAGCACAGACTCTAGTGAATTTGCAATAGGGATCCACAGATTCAAAATCCAACTTCACAAAGGTCACAATCTGCTTGATCATATCCTTAATAGCCCCAGATCTCGCATAATCAATGAAATATTATGAATACTGATCCAAATGGGGGCAGTAGTAATAACATCAGCCACAGGATCAAAATAAGGAGGCCATAGAACCATGGGCCATTCTGCTTCACAAAGGGGCAATCCTCCATCGATGCAAATTGAAGCATGGAGAAACTAAAATCAAAGAGGTCAATGTTTGGTGTAGATAGGTTGCACTAGGTGACCTTCATCCAATCGACAAATTGATCTATTCGAGATCGCCTGCTCATGCAACAAACAAGAAGGGAGCAATGCCCAATCTTTGTAGAAATTGTGTCGAGGCTTGAGTCTGAAATGTGAAAATTAATGGGGTTGTTAGCCATCTAGACCTCAGAATCTCCCATCATACATGCCTTCAAACTAGTCTGGGTTGAAACTTAGTAATAGGTTCATCTAGGCTTGACAAAGGAGGGTTGGGTTATGGATTAGGGCTTTCCTTCAACATTTGTGAATGGCAAAATTTGCTGCAAGCATGGAATGGATAGATCCGGCTCTACGACCAAACATCACCTTATCTCTCCATTGTATGTGTGTGGGACACATGGGGCTTGAGAAAACTCGAACCCGAGACCTCTCATGTAGGAGGCTCGCAACTAATCGCTGTGTTGTGGGGTCATCCCCTGAACTATGGCTAATATTACTTTACTATTATAATATCTTTTATTATTCAATTATTATTTAACCTAACTTTTATATTTGTTAGACTTAAAAAAACTATGTTTTAGATTACTAATATCATTTTTTTTATACTATTATGCTTATGATATTATTTGATTATAAATAGTGATATACATAATTTAATTTTTGTCTGACTCATAAATTCTATCATTTTTGAACTTGGCCATTTAGAGTTAGATTGAATATAATAGTAAAGAAATATGAATAAACAATTATTCTAAAAAATCAGTGTTTAGATATATTATAAAAAGATTTACATAATCCCTTATTTTGAGCAAGAAAATTATTCATCTTATTGTTTAAATATCAAAAGGTGAAAAGTTAAAAAAGAGTCAAGTAGAAAATTTACCAAGAAATTTTTACGTGGCATGGACTAAGCAAATAGTAAGAATATGAGCAGTGAGCTTGAGAAATCTATAGTTGAAGCCTTTTGTTGGGTCTTGACTACCATTAAGAAACCCACCACCACCAATCCAGCCGATAAAGAATAAAGTATAGGCTTAGCTAAGTTGCAACGATATTCTTTATTTGGGAACATTGCATATATTAATGCAGATTATTATAAAATAATAATATAAATAACTTATACGACTATAAATATTAATGTAATGTAACATAAACAAATTCTTTCTCGAGTTGCAAGAGTTGTATATATAAGATGTCTCAACAACCAACAACAAATCTACTCAGTGCTTTTAATATCCTAAGTTAATCATTTTCATAAATCATAAAAACATTTTGTATTACAAAAATATTTTGCATAGCTTGCCAATTTACATTATAAGTTGCATCCATCCATATTTAGGTTTTTGTTCCACATTTCAAGATCGACTCAATTGTATTCTAAATAATTGCTTCTAACAAAAGCAATGTTCGTTTCTTCCAACTTTTGTCTACTCTCCAATATATTACCCAAAGCATATCTTGCTATCGACATAACCGTTGCACCTCATTGGGGTGCAAGTGCTAATTATAAAAAGTGCCAAGTGCAACCCAACAACAATGCATCAAACTGACCAATCAAACTACCATTGCAAAATAGAACAAACACTTTTGGGTACTCTAGCCTACATTTTTGGGTACTCCAGAGATCTTAAAATTATGGGGAAGGTACAATTGCTTTGATCGATTCATTCATACAACACAAAACTATAACCCACAACATTGATGCATAAAATGAAGCACTAAGTGGAGTAGTGACCATTGGCAAATAAATTGAAGTGGTTGAGAATCACTCTTCAAAATTACTACCCGGTAACCAAATAGGTTGCTTAATGTCTTCTCTCCTTGGATTGAACTCTCTTCAAGTAAGGAAATTCTAATTGACAAAAAATCTTGTATATGCAAAGTGATTATGGATTTGTGTGTGACATATGTGTTGGACATTAATAGTGGCACACATATCATTGAAGTAGTTTCAAAATTGCCCTATATGGAATACAATTTATTCATCACAATTGGTGATAATATAATTTTAGTTTACCTTGATTATATATAGAATATTTAATACCTTCTATACATATAGACATTGTAAATATAATAGTATAATTCAAGAGATACAATTCTAACACCATTATTTACTGAAACGAAAATATTTAAATCAATGTGTAACTCATATTATACAAAGGAGTTAATCTCAATGCCACTACTTGAAACAATTATATAGTTGAATAATGTAATGATAGTCACATTGCATTTTACAACACAATGAAATGTGGGTACTCTAAAAGTGCAACAAATAACTTGAATATGTCTTAGTTAAAATAATATTTTCGATTTGATTAATAGACACAAAGTCACAAGTTTGATCTTTTGTACAATTTAAGCTAGTGATATCTGATATATGTCGATACATTTGATATAGAAATAATGTAATGTCCCCTTTCTCAAATAAGATTTAATAATAATAATACATAAAAAATAAATATAATGTAACATGATGAAAAGTTAGTTAAGTTTAATGAATTGTCAAGAGGAATGTAATGAAGAGTTGTGACTCCTTCAAACAGGAGATATAAAAGGGAGAAGAGTTCATGTGAAAGGTTATATGAGATGAAGGAAGAAAGAGTGAAATCTAGGGATTATGAAATGATTAATGGAAGAAGAAAGGAATAGGAAGAAAATTTAAGGAAGTGTATTTTCAAGGGAAGAAATTATGAACAGTTGTACTCTTTCAAAGGGTGGTCATTGTGAAAGGTTGTGACCCTGACAAAGGGAAGGCATGATGAAGAGGTGTGGCTCTTCCTCACATTGGAAAATATAAAGGGTTAAGGTTTCAATTTGAGGAGGACATCCAAGAGAAATCAACTCGGAAAAACATTTATTATTCTAAAAAGACAACAATGGAGGGTGGTGACTCGATTCTTATGAAAGGTGGTTATCCTTTCACCAATAAACTATAAAGGAGAAATTGTTCCAGGCATTTAAGGGTCACTTATGAATCATCACTCTGGAACCACAAAAGAAATCTTCAATTATCAAATCAAGTGAACAATTAATCAAAAAATCATTCTATAAAAATCAACATTCATTCAATCATCATTCACCAATTTATCAAACCAATTTTCATTACATCATCTAATCAACAATTGATCATCACTTATAGATACCTCAAACCATACAATTAAAGTAATTCATTTGATCAATCAATCAATAAATCATACAAATTTCAATCATTCAACAACAATTCATCAATCAAGTGAAATCAAATGATCAAAGACCGATTTGAGTGTAATTAAGAAAAAGTACAATAATTTATAATATTTCTCTTTTTCTCATAACAACCGTCTTCCATCTTTCAGTTTTGTTCATTCACCTATTACTATTTTATTCAAATATAAATTTATCTTTTGCAACCTAGAGTTATTGTACAAAGGTCAATAGTTGGAAATGTGAACTTTTGAGGTAGAAATAATGCATATGGCTCAAGTTGAGTATTTATCTCTCAACAAGAAGGCATATGGAGATTAAACCCATAAAATTACCATGGATGAGAGTTGAAAGATTGAAAAATTTAATATGTTACTTAGTTGAATGGTCAAACAAATTCTTGCAAGACACTATTAAGAGAACTTGTAGTATGTTGAGGAAAAGTTGGCCTCGCCATTAAGGAGGTTTTTCCTTTGAAATACAAATATTCCAATAGATTTTCAATCCCTATTTTTAAGATTGACAAGTTAAGACAACTTTCTTATAATCTTATTATATAATCCATGTATTGGGACTACATATTACTATGACCACAAAAAAGGCCTAACAATCCTAGATTTTAAAGGGGTCAAAATGTATTTTTAAATGACAAATTATATGAGATACACAAATCCTTGCATTTATGTCTCAATTTGAAAAAAAAATAGACAATTCAATCAAGCTTGAAGGAGAAAATTCCAAAATTCTTTTGCGTAACAAAGGAAAGGAAAAACATTTTTTCCTCCAAAATTGAGGAAACAATTTATTGGAATTACACCTCTTAAAGGATCATTTAATAAGGGAAGGTTAGGCAAATAGTATATTGTATTCTCCATTGATATAGAAGAATACTAGAGAAGGTCACAAGAATGATATATCTATATATCTATGTACATATTTCATTACAATTGACAATGGAAACATTATAGAATATCATAGGACTTATACTTTAGGATAGGCAAGAATGGTGAAAAGTCATGCATGATTTGTAATGCGCCAATATTTCACCCAAGACATTAATGGATTAACAATTTTTTTGTGATAAAAATGTGACATGAACATGCCACATTGCACACTTGCATACACAAGGTATTGTTACACAAGAAATGACTTTTAAGGCACACAACATCAGTGTACTAAGATTGGAGACACAAGTAGATTAATTTTTTTTAAATCGGTAACAGTATATTTTATTAATTAAAAGAAAGTTTACAAAATAATTGCCAAAGAGTACAAAACCATCTTCAAAAACTCCAAAACCATCCTCCAAACCACCTTGTAAAACCAAACCACTAACCACTAATCAAAATCACCATGCAAACTGACCCTCCAAAAAACCTTCAAGCACTCAAAATTGGCTTATTCCAGTAGCCAAAATGTATAGAAGATAATCGTTAAAAAAAGTTTTTCAAAGAGAGCTAAAAAGAACAACCAGGGATTAACCCCTCAAGCCAAAAGGCAAAGAAAATGCCAATAATCACAAAGACATAGACACAACCCAAAGGCACTAGGGTTCGCTCACTTCCTCTTCCTCATTCGCGGACCTGCCTCTTCCCTTGCTCCAACATCTTCCATTGCTCTAGCCTCCTCAATGACATGTTGCAGCTCTGCTTCAACCTCCATTAATTCTACAAAAACCTTCAATGCTTTCCACCCAATACAAGCCTCCCCACTGAAGTTTGCCCTTGTGTGGTTATCCCACCACCTCAAGAAAGGAATGTAATGCTCCTCTGCTTGACGATGGAAATTCATAATCCCTTCACACAAATCAAATCCTTCACTGGGAACCACCCATTCAAAAATTGATTCCATTCCCAAACGATACTTCACCGGGACAATGACGTGCATCACTTTATTCACCGACTCCATAGAATGCTCCATTGCAATCCTCATGCTAAGATTAACGAGTAGACATCCATGTTCATCCTATAACGGTGCTCCACCACCCCAATGTATTCACCCAACGATCTCTGTACGCACTTTACCAACCTTTCATCTCGATACAAAAACATGCCATACAATCTCCTCTCTGAAATCGGTCCAAGGAAAGGAAAAAGTTGTTTCTTTGTCTTCAAGGTAATGTTAGCTTCCATCTTTGTCTCTCTTGACTCTGTGTTCGCCTCCACCAACCTTAGACGAGATTTTAAATTACTTCAACTCGATGAAAAATGGAAACCACACAAAAGCACTAAAATTAAGATCATTTAATCACCATTAATATGCTATCCTCAGGGTGCTGCCTTACAAGCACAATAAGAGGGCTCACATGCTTCCCAAGGTCGTGAAAAATGTCTGCAATACAGACTCATACTTGCACATGGAGTTTAAATATCCCAACAAATACCATCTCACTCCAACCATTAATGTAGCTTCACTGACAAGTCATAATACACACTTCCCTGCACAAAACAAGGAGTCTGATACTCCTGCCGTCACCTCAAAACATTAAAACCAACTCCATTGGATGCCAACTAGGCATTTAAATGTACCTCCTCATTTATATTTCCCCACCAACTGGTTAGGAAGAGGTCCATATCACACACCACATTAGACAAATAATCCGCCACCTCATTGTCTGCCCTTCTAATGTGAGAAATTCTAAAATCTTGGAAAATTTATAATTTTGAGCAAATAATTGAAATAAACTTGTTGATGCACCAACTTGGGGAAGAGCCCTGAGAAATTGCATCAAGAACAATTTTTGAGTCTCCTTTTAAGTGAAACTTCGAAACTTTTAAGTTGCTTGCCAACTCTATCACAAGCAGAGTTGCCCGAGCTTCCGCTTCATTATTCGTTCCAACCTGCAAACATTGCACCCCTTTGAATAACACTTTTCCATCCTCATCGCAAGAAACTCAACTTGCACCTAATGTTCCCTGGTTGCCTCTTGAGGCTCCATCAAAGTTAACTTTGGTCCACCTTGCTCCGGTCTAGCCCAAACACCATCCAAGCCCCCACCTCCATTAAGATTAACCTTAGACTGCCCATGAATGAACCGACACAAGTAGATTAGTTACTCAATCATGGGTCAAGGTCATTTTGACAACACTATGAGGAAGCTCATAAATTTATATATCTTTGATGTTTGGATTGAGGATCACAATATCCATGAATCATCAAGCCTAAAATAAAATGAGAGTATGATATCATATCAACCCTTAAAAGGGCTCAATACAACACAAACATACAACAAGGATGTGGGACTACCACCCCTAATATCTCCCCTGACACACTCTAGGCTAGTTGATCTAATAGTAAGCATGACTCCAAACATAAAAAGTACGATAAATCCCAAGTACATAAGGTACTTTACAAAATTTGATTCTAGATAACAAAATAAGAACCCAAGGAACAAATCTCCTTCAAGAAATTTTCTCAAAAGAAGTGTGGGAAGTACCTGTTGTCCGATGGTTGCCCATATTGTCAATTGAAGTTTCCCATTGACAACCTTGGCTTACCCTTGGTAAAATAGGCAACCCAACTAGGTTTCCCTTTTAGTAACAAGGTCTCCCTTGGTAAAACAAACAACCCACATGCAATGCAAAGGCTTCTAGAGAGATCTAAGCTTCCAAAAGGCCTAAAATTTGCTCCCAAAGAATGATAAAGGGTATCCTACAAGTCTTCAAACAACCTAAATACTCAACAATATATTTTCCTTTATCTTTCCATCACAAATGACAATAAATTGGGCATGAAACCCCAAAACCACAAAAAGAGAGGCCTAGACAACCCTAGAGCAACTTTCCAAATCAAAGCATAGTTTACTCATTTTACATTTTGTTCATAAAAAACTTGGGGCAATTAATTGAGCATGTAAAAGCTCATCTTTGGACAAACAAGAATTACCAATAGTCCTAATTGACTACATAAATTGAAAATCCCATTTCACAAACAAGCATGGACCTACACATGAAGAAACAAGCATGCAAAGGGAAATGACTACTCAAGTTAACATTGCAACCTCCATTTCCAAGATTTATTTCAATAAATATTATATATAAATCACATCCATACTAATTACATATTCAATTTCCAAAAAAATATAAACTATGCTTTCTAATAATGTTTTCATGACTTAATTAAACATGAGAATTACACTACAAAATGCCATGCATTCAACCTCAAAGTGGAACAATACCAAAATAAATGATGAAGCCCAGGCCACATATTAGGGTATATTAAAATTTGATACATAAATGCCTATAATCAAAATTATAATTTTACTTACGAGGACTTCCGTGTCCCAAATTATACATTCTCATAAAAAATACAAAATGACATTGTAATACATCTATAAGGTCAATAAATCTTTGCATGCATTTTCGAGCTTCTTAAAAGGATCCATTGGAACCAATGATGATTTGCCACAAATTAGGGTATATTATAATCCAATACATAAGTGCCCATAATCAAAATTATAATTTCTTAGAATCAACTCTTGTGTCCCAAATTATTCATTTTCATAAAAAATACAAAATTGCATTTTAATACATCTACAAGGTCAATAAATCTTTGCATGCAATTTCAAGCTTCTCGAAAGGATCCATGGGACCCAATGATAGTTCACCACCACCAATCACGTAGAATCCTAAGGCACACCCATTCGTACTAGGAGGCAACCTATTAGATAGTCGTTCAACATGAATATGATATATACATGGGTACGAGACATGATCATCTCAATCAAGTGACATGAAACCAAAACACATCATGATGCCAACACATAAGAATGGGAAAACACATCAATCAATGCATACACAACTTGAATCACACGCACTTATCTAGTTCACAATTTGATGCACAAAGAAATAAGAGAATATCATAAGTACATGATGGATTGTCATCCAATAATTCTCAAAACCATCTAAGTTGAGGACTATACCTCCATCTAATGGGGATCCTCAATGGCATTGACATTGATCTCAAGGATTAGTCTAATGTCCATGGTCATACAGTGTATCCACATGCACATATAGAAGTGAATTTGTGGGTCAATCTTACTAATTTAAAAAAAATATTTAATCCATTCATTTTAATTATTATTTTTCTCTTTACCTCTTGCTTGCCAGATCATCATTTGCATTACAAATGGATAGGGGTGAGAGTCCACTCCATTTTATCTTAAGAGTGCTCACATCCTAAGGCCACAAACAAAAACTTAATACTATAAATCAAAATTTAGAATTCACATGTTTATTTTTCTCACACACAAACTTGCAAATTTTCAAAATTATCTCATGAAAACAAAATTAATCTTTTTGACGGAATATGACTAAGTTAATGGAGAAATTCTCTTAGCAAATGCAACTTTTCCTTTTAAAATGCTTGCATATTTATTTTTTCTTTTTTCATATTTAAAAAAATATTACAAAATCATTGATAAGATATTCACTTAAATACCCAATTTCCAATACGAGACATTCTTTTTTCACTCAAGCAATTCTAAACACATTGCTAGGAAACAAAAAACAAAAACTTCATCCATTTTTAGCATAAAATCATCTCACAGGCACCTAAAGCATTATAGAAAATGATTAAATGCAAATAAGCACAAGAGTTGAATGCAAAACATGCAAACAAATTTCACATGTTTTCTCAAAACCCAAAAATTTAGAATTGACCAATTTGGATCTACAGTCACTAAGCCACATAAGACTTAAATCATAATTTAGGATTGATTGAGTTGAGAATACGAACAAAACATTATATCCAAGCTAGTTATCTACAATTGAATCAACACTAGAGGAACTTGCCTCTCCATACTCAATTAACACATTAGGCATATTTGCACAACACAAAATACATGACGCATACAATATAGCAGCCAACAAAATAATATCCACAAGCTATCAAAATCTACATCTAATTGAAAAGTAGCTAATACTAATATGATTCAAATCTAAAGATACGTAATAAATAATCACAATATCGAATTCAATGAATATAAGCATAATCACACATCAAGTAAAAACAATAAAACTAAAATCACTAAATAGTTTAGAACATCAAGTAAAAACAATAAAACTAAAATCACTAAATAGTTTAGAATTTAAATATATGAAATTATTTCCATATAATTGCAAAGTACATAATCCATACACATCGAGTGCAATACGCGCACACACACCAAAAACAAGTACAATAAAAGTATCAAAACTCAAATGAAACAATACAATGAGGCACGTATGCCTAGATTTTAGCACACAATTAGAAGCTTAAGTATCATCATCACATCCGTAGAAGATGGATTTTTAAAAATGTTAATGTGACTTGATTCATTTGCTATATGGCTAGTGGAGCCCTATGTAATAAACAAATTGTTAACAATATTTTTCAACCTTATTATCTCTTCACTATCTCGTATGAAAAATTAATAGTGTAATTCTTGATCTAGTACAAGATTTCATGATCATAAAATTTTGATTTAGTTCTGTTCAAAAACATTAATAGTACAAGTATCTAGAAATCTAGGAAATGATGAGAAGTGTTACCAAGCCATAAATGGAAGTATCTTATAACTCATGATAAAAGGTATCTTAAAAAAAAGTATTTTAAACAAATACATGAGCCACTTACCATTAACAAGGTATGTTTGAGTCTAAGTAAAAGACTTGCACAAATACATGAGCCATTTACCCTTAACAAGATATGTTCAATAACAAGGTATGTACAAATACATGAGCCATTTACCCTTAACAAGGTATGTTCAAAGCACAAAAGGAGGAACACTATCCGATCCATTTTCAATAATAGAAATGAGGAATTGGTGGGGAATAGCGAGATTGGTCAATGGGCTTCTCTATACTTTGCTAATGCTTACACGAATGACAGAGCCACCGAACCTACTGAGGTTAGTGATAAGATTCTCAATCTTATCCCTCAATTCCTGAATGATGCTGACAATGAGCTGTTGATGAGCCGTGTGTCTGAAGATGAAGTTAAAGAGGCGGTTTTTGCTATGGCTTCCTTTAAGGCCTTGGCCCTGACGACTTCCCTCTGACTTTCTTTCAGGTGTTCTGGGAAACTGTGAAGTATGACTTAATCAAAGCTACCAGGGACTTCATTTGCACTAGGAACCTTCTAAAGAAATTGAATAACACTTTCATTGTTTTGGTTCCCAAAGTTCATGACTCGAAGTTTATGACTGATTATCGCCCTACTAGCCTGTGCAATTCGGTCTATAGGATCTTCTCTAAAGTTGTTGTCAACAGAATTAAACCCCTTCTTGATAGATGTATCAGCCCCTCTTAGAGGGGTTTTGTTCCGGGCAGACAGATTCTCGATGCGGTTATAACTACCCATGAGGTCATCCACTCCATGGAGAAAAGTTGCAACCCAGGTATGGCTCTTAAACTTGACATCTCAAAGGCTTATGATAAAGTTAATTGGAAGTTCCTGTATGCTGTTCTATCCAAGATGAGATTCCAGGGAAGATTCCTCAATATTATCAAGGTGGCGGTGGAAAGTGTTCACTATTCGGTGATTGTCAACGACACCCCTTGGGGATTCTTCAAGGCTGGGAAGGGACTAAGGGTGGGGGACCCTCTCTCACCTTATTTGTTTATTATGGTGGCAGAAGTTTTGAGCAGGAACTTCTCCCAATTAATCAGGACTAGAAAAATCTTGGGGGTGAAAGCTGCTTTTACCCTTCCTCCGGTGGTTATACAAAAATTTGTTGATGACACCTTCTTGTTTGGTCAATCATCTGTTATAGAAGCAAAAGAATGGAAACACCTGTTGGAGGATTATGTCCTTGCCTCAGGACAACTTATCAATTATAATAAGAGCAAAATTTACTTTTTCAACACTGATAGAAATCTCCAAGGTAAACTTATGCAAATCCTTGGATGTTGTGTTTGGATGTTGTGTTGCTGATCTTCCCGATTCCTACTTAGGTCTTCCCCTCACAATTAAGGAGGTCACCCCCCAATTCTGGGAGTCTATCTTAGAAAGAATGCAGAAGAAACTTGCTGGCTGGACTAGAAAAACTCTGAGTAGTGCTGGTAAACTCCAGCTTCTGTCGGCCTCACTTCAAGGTGTCCCGGTCTATTTTCTTTCACTATTCAAGATATCCATTGCTATGGCTGAGAAACTTGAGAAAATCCAAATAATTTTTCTATGGACGAGGATGGAGGAAAAGTCCAGACTCAACTTAGTCAATTGGGAGGTGGTGTGCAAACCTAAGTACATGGGAGGCCTAGGGATCAGAAAAAAATCGAACCTAAACAAGTCTTTGCTGTCTAAAATTGGCTGGAATCTTATGAAGGACAAAGCTGACTGGTGCAAGATTATGAGGACAAAGTATTTTAATCAAACCCCCTTCTCTTCCCTTCTATCTTCTAATGAGCTTCCACCTGGTTCTAAAATATGGAACAACATTGTCAAAAACAGGAAGTTGCTTAAACAGGTCCTAAAATGGCAGGTGGGCAATGGTGAGAAAATTAGTTTCTGGGAGGACAACTAGATTGGCGATAGACCCCTGGCCTCTTCCTGCTTTAGTTGCCTCATGGGAACTCTCAAGGACTCGCTGGGTCCTCTTGTGATTAATTACATATCTCCTTCTCATTGCTGGTTAAGGCTTGCTGAAGGTCTAGGAGATAATACTCATTGGGGCCATTTAGTGGGAGAGTTACAATCTCTTCTTGAGGAGGTCAGGATTCCCCGTCTTCCTCACACTGATAAGTTTGTTTGGGCTATGAATCCCTCAGGGTCTTTCAGTGTAAAGTCGGCCTACAATCTCCTATTCGCCCCTATGAATGACTGCTACAGCTGGAGAGAAGTTTGGAATTCTTAGCTTATCCCTAAAATAAAATTCTTCTGGTGGACAACGTTGCATGGGAAGATCCTAACTATTGATAACCTTAAAAGGAGAGGCTTCCTGTTAGCCAATCGATGTGTTCTGTGTAATTGTGCTGAGGAAAGCATAAATCATCTTTTTATCCATTGCCCCTTTGCTTCTATGGTCTGGCACAAAGTTTTACAGAAATTCAACATTGCGTGGACCTTCTTGGAAGACTTGCAGTAGTTTATCAACAACTGGAAGTGCCCCTCTGCCCACCCTTCAATTAGACAGTTTTGGAAACTCCTCCCTCCCCATATTTGGTGGCATATCTGGAAGAAAAGGAACAACCGGATTTTCTGTGAGACTAATAACTCCGTTGACACTGTGGTTGGCATAATTGAAAAGCTCCTCAGGGAAAACGCTTTGGTCTACAAATCGAAAAAACCACAATCTGCCCCTCTGGTGATGGATTGCAATTGGATTAGGACATGGAATTTGCCTGACAACTTCCTCCGATATGACAACTCCAAAAAAATGGAGAGGCTTAACACTATATGGTCGATCCCGCCCCCCTCATGGCTCAAACTTAACTTTGATGGCGCCGCTCGCAGTGGAGTTGCCGCGGGAGGTGGAATTATAAGGGATAGCTTGGGCAACCTGATTTTGTCCTATGTGGGGAATTTTGGTTCTGCCTCGAGTAACATGACTGGAGTCCTAGCACTCTTATGGGGACTTAAATTGGCTCTTGATATTAATGCTAAAAGACTAATCATTGAAGGGGATTCTAAGCTGATTATGGAGGTGGCTAAAAGAGTTTCATGGATTAGCTGGATGATTAGCAACATATTCAAGGACATATGGTCTATGATAGTCTGGCTTGAGGAATTTCAAATTCAACACATTTACAGAGAGGGAAATTCCGTGGCGGACTCTCTTGCTACGGTGGGCCTTGAGATGAAAGGTATGAGGTGCTGGAGGCACCTAGATTCACTTTTTGATAGACAAAAATCCCTCATCGGGAGAGACCAAAATTTCTCTACTAGCCAATGACTTGCTATGTCCTTTTTTACGGGTGGACGTTTTGGCCTGTTTGCAATGTCAAGTTGCAGGAGGGAAATTCAAATTTGAATTGGGTAGGCTATGCCAAGGTGGCTTTCGGTGGTCCCAATTTTCTCCATCGCACTGATCCGACGATGACGTGTCCGACCACCAATAATTATGTTACCAAAGGTAAGCAACGCCAACTTTAATCATTAAATTGATAGACCATAGCAAGTACATCACTTATTGCTATAACTGGAACTTAAGATTTCTCCATAAAAAAGAACTTTGCAATTTGGCGGATGAGTTAAGAGGTGTCCTATCGCATGCTTATGAGAGTTGGCGGATGCATGCCTTGGGAAACACCATAAAAGATAATTATTGCAGCTCTCACCACACTTTGGCTAAATTTCAGTCGATTATTCTTATCTTTCACTCTGTTTTTTCCCTCTGCATAACCATTTCTAGTTATGCGCTGCTTATCAACTTCACTCTGGAGGAAGCTGTTATGGGGGGGGATTTAGTCTGGGTTGAGCCAGACATTATTAACGACTTCTTCTGCAATGACCCATGTGTTTGGATGTATGCCAAGGAAGGGGGCATTATCCCGTTCGTGGAAGCCATGATCGTGTTTGACAAAAACCTCTCCATGCAGTTTATCAACAACTAGAATGACAAGAGAGTTGTTATGGGGGATATTTTGTTTGAAATCAATGAGGACGTCATCGCCCAGGCTACGGGTCTTTCAACTGAGGGAAGGAAGTGGAAGAAAACCAATAGGGTCACATATGAGACCAGTATGAACAGATTCTACAAAAAGGGTGAGGAATCGGTTAAGATGCGTGGGGGTTTCAACAGAGAATGCCTACCTTATCCGTGGGACTAGGTGTGTAAAATTATTATGAAATAATTTACCCTTGAGGGAAGATATGGTGTTTTCTATTATTACCATTTCTCGTTGCTCAATCATTTTCCCATCCATGACACTATTTACTTTCCATTCTTTTTACTGCATGCCTTAGAGTCTACTGTTAAAGAAGTCCATCATTGCATGAGTGAAGACAACAATTTCACCATCCTCCACCAGGGTTTGATGTTTCGGCTCTACTATTTCCACAGAGCCCTGTGTCCTCCTAAACCCATCTTTGTTCAACCTACTCCCTCCATCCACGACCCCCCTGCTGGTACTAAAAAAGGTGATAAAAGACCTCGAAAAAGCCTATTACGCCTTGTCAATCCCCTGACCATGCCCCTCTCATTTCCCCCAAAATTGGGGAGAAAAACAAAAGCAATCCTTCCGCTACTAAACGTACCTCCAAGAAACCCAGGAAAGAACCTAAGATCCTGCTAGTGGAGTCTGCCACGGAGGATGGTGTGACCCCGCAGAGGTCCAACAGATTTGCTGGCGAACCCCGTATGAAACAAATTGTTGTGAGGAAGAACTATGCCAATGAGGCTAAGGAAGATTATGAGAAGGCAGGAAGTGATAAGGTTGAGGATGACATGGAGGCCACAGAGGGCTTGAAATCTCCCAAGCTAGATATCAACGCCCCGGACTCTGAGATTGCTAAAGATGATAATAAGAACACCTCCCCTTCTTCTGCCACTTCCCCCCCACATAATTTGATCTCTGAGGAGGACAGGAGAAAATCTGAGGGCGGTCAGATTACTACTGAAGGTGGAGAGAAGGAGGAGGTGGTGCATTGTGCAAGTTGTAATGCTATCTTCGAGGACCTGAATGGAGTGAAGAAGAAGCTGGACTATCTGGATTCCCATGTCAGCAAAATTGCAAAATTTTCCATTAAAGTCATGCACTCCTCGACCACTTCAATGTGCCTGCTGCACCAGGAAAAAGTGAAATGGGGTGGGTTGGAAGGTGACACCATGAAGGAACTATTTGAGTTCCTAGCTGAAGATTGGACTGAGCTTCTTCTCTCTCAGCACATGGGAGATGGAAAAAATGATTAATGGTGGATGCTTTCCTTTTTTGTTATAGTTTTAGTTTCAAGATCGACTGGATCCCTATTAAGTTTAATTTCTTTATCAGCCATATGAGGCTTGCGAAGACTCTTGCTACTTTCTATAGTTTTTATAGTATGAACAATATGCTTATCTCTAAGTATAGCTAGTTTATGGTTAGTTTCTTTTTGATTATATACTGTTTAAGTTGCTATATGGACGAGATTGTTATCAATCTTGGGTTATTCTATAGATGTAGGTGGTTTTTGTTTTTGATGATTAAGATAGGGATTGGCTGACTGCCATTTGGCAGCTGTGTATGTGCTGGTTAAGCTCTCTCTGAGGCTTTCTGTATGTTCCGGGTCAGCCCCCTTGTTTTGGCTGCTTTATTATAAAAAAACAAGGTATGTTCGAGTCCAAGTAAAAGACTTGTATGGAATTAAAACATAAGAAGAAAAGCCTATAACTTGATATAAGTTTTGTGTTTTTTGTTCAGATCACTTCAATAGGTCAATACTTGAGCAACCTTTAGTTTAGAAAAATGAATTAGATTTATTAGAGTTATTGAACTCATAAGTGAACTTCAATCTGTTTGAAAGAGTTTACAACGTCTGATTTTAGTTTGATTTTTTTTCTTCTTATTTTCTCATTAATGTGCAATGGCATTAGACGAGACAAAATCACAAGAGAAGAGTCATGAGTAAATCTATTGAGTTTGATGAGGGATGGGTCTAGTGGCTCCTTTCCTACATTCTAATTTTGTGTTTTTTCACTCCTTGTATATCACAGTCCACTAGTTTTGGACTATTACTTTGTTTTGAAACTTCAAATACAAATTGTATACACCTAAAAATGGTCTAAAGATAATTAATTGCATAAGCAATTATTTAATTAATCTCCCTCCCTAATTTAATTAAATTCATCAACAATTTGATTAAATACCCCCTTTCCTCTACTTATTAATAAATCTAAGGATTTATTTAATAGGTTCATTTCAATAATCCCCTTTGATTAATTAATTCTTCCCCATCAAATTCATTTCTTCTAATCCTCTAATTAATTAAAACAAATCAATTATGATTTGTTGAAATTAATTACCCTTTTCCTATTATTTGAATTTTTAAAATTCAATTCTCCTAACTTTTAACCACCTAACCCAACCATTCCTAAACCTAACCCATTCCATTTACCCACATGTCCCCTTTCCTTGAACACTTTACCCTCTCATGAGAAAAGCTTTGTGACACTTGTCACTAAGTGTTCCCTTTCATCTAACCTCTTCTAGAATCTTTGTGACACTTGTCACTAAGTGTTCCCTTTCACCTAACCTCTTCTAGAATCTTTGTGACACTTGTCACTAAGTGTTCCCTTTCATCCAACCTCTTCTAGAAACCTCTTGACACTTGTCACCACAGAGATGACAAATGTTCCCTTTAATCCAAACTCTTTGCCAACCTCCTCCAATTTCACCATTGATATCTTCAGACTTAATCTTGACCGTTGATTCCTGCCACCTCACCCCTAGCCTTAGAAATCCTATAAATAGACCCCATTTTGGAGAAATATTCAACCCATCTTATTTGCATTCAAGCATTGTTACTATAGGCATATAGCTCTTAGCAAATCATTCTTAGCATTGTTATCATGTTCAATTTTAGCTTAATTGCATCTTCATTCTAGCTTATTTTCTAGAATAATCATGAAATCATGTAGCTTAATCATGCTATCATTGCTAGCTTATGCATCTTCATCATTTAAATCCTCCATTTAAGTGTAGTCAAGTCACTAGAATTTGCATAACCAGATCTGAGAGCAAAATTCATACTCGCATTTACTAGGAGGCAATAGATCGATTAGCTATGGTTTTATCTTTCGTTGATTAATTTTCTAACCATTGCTTGTAATGATTTATTGAGTGTTTTGTGTTGCAGGAACAGGTATACACTTCATAGGCACGACATTTTGGCGCCCATCGTGGGGTTGGAGCCTCGCATATATCTTTCTAATATCCTGTCTAGTTCTCGCAAATACAAATTTAATGCATTTGTAATCCAGATTCATGCCTATCCTAACTCTTTTCTGCAGAACGATTGTCAAAGATACGCTTGTCAAAGACCAAATTCAAAACAAATCAATGACTACTGATGGATCTATTTTGCAGGTTGCCTAAAAGAATTCAACAAAACTTTGTGTATTCCTTAAAGTTTTTTTAGGCATACTTGATTTTTGGCTAAAAATGAACAATCATGTATTTTGTGTTTTTGATGATAGGCGAGTATGCTCTCACCTTTCTTAGGTGACCAGAAAGCTAGACTCATCTTTTTCTTTCATTAGTGCATATCTTTAGCATGCATGCCCTTCTGAGGAGCTAAAAACTCTTAAAACCATTACAACCGGTGTGAGGGGAATGGCCTAAGTGGGAACGACTAACGCCAAGTAATCCAACCCACTATAAAATAAATGTGATTTGACGAAAATCAAGTCAACGACAAAGATCAGGAATAGCTCTCCTCCGTACCTTCGGGTATATCAAACCTGGTTTTTCAAGGCTGGGAGACCTCTTAATTGAGTATTATACCCCAACGCGCCGAACAAATCCCTTACTAGTTCCGATTAAAGTAGAAGCTACCTGATTCACCTCTAAAAGGGTGATAATATTTGTGCAAGAGAGATAGTAACTCTCCCAAGACACTTGCCATATCATGCCCCCATTAGCATTTGGAGTTGGATAATACGGCGTTGAGAATCCATTGCGTGAGACCCAACGACCGTATTCTGATTAGCTATTGGGTGTGTACCTAAGATTGCAAGCAAAAGGTTTTCTCCCCTCAGCCAATTTTGTTAGGGTTTATCATGCTTGGAGTCACTTATCACATCATGTGTTTGCTGTGTATTCATCCCGAAATTGAAAAATCAGACATCTAAAACTGGAAAACATAAGCAAAACATCAAAATTCACTAATAAAAAATCGACAAAACAAACATATTTTTCATTGTCTAAGTTAGGTGACTTATCGTACGAGGAATATGTTTTGTCCTATGGTTCAAAAAGTTTTGTCGTACGAGTCTCTGCTTTTTCAAAGGAAATTTTGGATTTGTCGTCTAGTCTTGTATCTTTTGTCCTATGGTTCATGAAGTATTGTCGTACGAGTCTCTATTTTTATTAGTCCAGAACTGCCACTTTGCATGACTTTTTCAGGTCTGTCATTCTGCTTGATCAATTTGTAGTAATCATAAACATCTGTTATCTGTCATTCTGTGCTTAAATTGTCTTCTTGGTTTTCTTGGTCAAGTTATCATCCGTCAAAATCAGACTCTAGAAGATAAACACCTCAAGATTTTCAAGTGCTCACCCTCAAAAAGTTCAAGATCTAAACATCTCAAAGTGCATTATCACCCTCTTTGATAAACAGATCACTCAAACATAGTTTCTCATTAGGATCAATCATCCTTTATCACAAAACTGAAACGTTTGGTCAGGATAATCTTGTCCCACATGGTAGGATATATCGTTCCTATTGGACTTGTTTTTTATCAAATCATCATCATTGCACTCCTAAATCGAAGATCGAAAAACTTGCAAACCTTTAAACACTTGAATCATCTTTTCGCGTCCTATCATTCTAGTGTATTTACTTTGACAATTGATCACTTATCAAAACAACTTTTGGACAATCGAATTCTAGCACAATATCTAACACACGTGTATGCCCGTTCTAACTAGAGCTCAAAGATGAAGAATTGCAGAGATTGAAATTGAAACATTGGAAACAACTATAATCATGGAACATGAAGATGAGATACAAGTTGAAGGAGAAATAATAGAACAAAATATCAGAGACATCAAAAAAGATCCTCAATTCGATAAATTTATGCATAAATTGTTGGAGGAAGAAAAAGAAAAATATTTTCTAATGTTAGCCAAATCTGGTGCTACACTCCCCCAAGATTTTGATGTAAACAAATTGACACAAAAGAAAAGTGATCCTCCTAATAACGAACAATATGAGGATATCTTTGGTCTCAAAATGAATGACACGCCAATTCCTCGTAACACGAGAACCAATGAAGAGACTTACACAACCAAAAGAGATGAAGTATAAATTCTGAATAACATTCAATACAATGAAGATACAAGAAGGTGTAGAGATGATACAAGAAGAGATCCATATCCTCCTAGAATACAAAATCATGGCTATGCGAGAACAAATCATGTTGATAATCCTATCACAACTCTCACACAACAACTACAAACACTACACACACAAATTCAAGATATGCAAAGAGGAAATGTTAGACGATAGTCACTTCAAGAAATCTGTCCTTATCCATTCGACATAAATCTAAACATGATACCATTTCCTATAGGTTTTGAAACTCCTAGATATGACAAATATGATGGAAGCACTGACCCTCAAGATCATATATGATAATTTTGCACAATGAGTATGGAGTTTGCACATGAGGATACATGCTTAATGAGACTATTTTTGAAAAGCTTAATTGGACTAGCTATGGAATGTTTCTCCAAACTTCCACCTGGAATCAGATCATTTTCAGAGTTGGTGGATAAGTTTGTTTCACAATACTCTTACAACATACAACATGAAGTAACAATGCTAGACCTATGTAACACCAAACAAAAGGGTGGAGAACCTTTCATGATATTTTTACAATGATGGAGACTGTTAGCTTCACAGTATCCTCGTACAGTGCCAGAGTACAAAACAATGGATAGATTCATCGACAACTTAAATGATCAAATGAGTTATTACTTAAAAATGCAAGGAAATCAAAGTTTCAGAAAAATGATTGATAATGGAATCAGAATGGAGGAAGCTATGATAAAGAAAGGTGAATTGAAAATATAAAAAAGAAGGAGTCCATCCTCCTAACAACAATAATAACAACAATCACAATGATAAGCCAAAGTTTTGGAATAGAAATTGAAATGTAGTCAATGATGGAATAGTAGATAACAACAATGTGAAACCAAAGCAACCGGTTTTTAATTTATCTACTCACTCAGCAGTGGCACAACAAAACAATAATCACCAAAGAGCAACTATCAAAACTTTCTTTCGAAGACAATTACAAACATTGGTGAACCCCTAGGGTCGGCATTAAAAACACTTATCACAAACAAATTGATCACTTTGCCAGAAGAAAGGAACTACGAACCTCAAATAAAACCACCTTGGTGGAATGATAATCAGTATTGCGATTTCCATCGAAATAAGGGACACCACATAGATAATTGTTAGAAGTTGAAACATGTCATACATGATTTGATTGATAATGGAGTAATAACTATGGATGGACATACAACAAATGAATCTCATACATCTTTTAAAACTCCGCTTCCAAACTATGAGAAAGGTGAATCATCAACAACGAATAATGGTAAGGGTAAAGTGAAGGTAAACTACGCTCATACATATGACAATGTGGTAAATCTGATTGTAGTTAAAGAAAAACAAAATCAAGAACATGCTCATGCTATCACAAGAAGCAAAGCCAAAGTTGTTTTTTCGGGTCCTACAACAAACGCATCATCCACCCTAGCAAAGCAATACAATCTAGTGGAGCAATTACAAAAAACACCCGCACAAATATCCATCTTAGAACTTTTAAAGCTTTCACCTGCACACAAAGAAATTCTTGAACGAGCATTTGTAGATACAACAATATCCAAAGATCTTGATATCAATCAATTCCAAACCATGGTGGGACACCTCACAAACCCTCCTAGCTTATCATTCACTGAAGAAGACGACATGTCCTTGCAACATCCCCACAACGCTCCTTTGCATATTGAAATCCTCATTCACAAAACACGAGTTAAATGTGTTCTAATAGACGGTGGAGCTGGCCTAAATATCTGTTCATTGAGTCTTGTTCATGCCTTAGCATATTCAGAAGATGCAGTTGATGTCCGGAAAAGAATCACCATAAAAGCCTATGATGAAGATGAACGTTCCTCCAAGGGAATTGTGATACTATCCATCAGAGTGGGACCTCTATAGAAAGACACAACATGCCAAGTTCTAGATTTGGACTTATCATATAATGTACTCTTGGGGAGACCATAGATACATGACTTGCAAGCTGTCCCATCAACATATCATCAGTGTGTCAAATTTCCCTACAATGGACAAGAAATCACAATCTCTGCAGATGCAAATCCATTTCAATACTGCAACAATCTAAAAATAGCTCAAGAAGTAATTATTCCTCATAATAGAGAAGCAAAATCTTCGAATACACAATCCAAGGAACAATCATTTGCATCTATTTTGTCAAGTATGGAAAAACAAATGCATCTAAGAGATCGAGGGAATGGAGAATATTCAATATCATAATTACCACTCTCTCCTAAATCCTTTGGAAAACCATCAAACTCTAAACGACAACCAATTGTGAAACATCTTCTGATATTTGATGGAGCATTCATTAGTGTTGGAACCTTATTAGAGGAGATAGAAGACAAAGGTGTGCTACAATGGCTATACAAAGATGAAGAAGTTCAACAAAAGGTCAACACTGTCAGAATACCTACAAAAAATATGGAAAAGGATTTAACATTCTTCAAAGGATGGGATACACCGAAACAGGTCCTATAGGAAAAAGAAAAGAAGGTATCTCAGAACCTATTCAGCCTCATACTCAGCAAACTATAGACAAAATAGGCTTAGGGTATGGACAAGTTACTTTACCAGAAGACACATCTTTTAGTCAACAACAAGAGGACTATGAAAACAAACAAGAACAACTGGCAATTGAAAGGGAAGAAAAATCAGCTAAGCAACAAGCACAAGCAAACACGAAATGGCAAAAGAAGCAATCCTCAAATCAACAAGAAAAATAAACTAATGATATCTCTCAAGCAGTGTTAAATCTCAATAAAAACAAACATGAACCTAATACTAATCAAGGAGAGCTCATAGCAAGATTGACAAAACTCAATCTCGGTCTAGAAGAAGTTGAATATGAAAGAAGGAAAGATATAGCCAGAAAAGCAGAAGAAATGCTATATGACCAAATCTGTAGATTACAGGCTGCAAGTGATACATATTCTAATGAATGGGAATGGGATTCATATCGCTCTGAAGAATCAGCTAAAGAAAATTACTTTGAAGAAGATGTAGGAGTCGATGTAGTTCACACGTATGCACGACAAACGTCAGGATCTAGTTCACTTGAATTAGAATCACATTTGGCTAACTTGGACTTAACTGAGGATGATCAAGAGTTTCTTATGCGAGGTCATTCTAATGAGAGTACCGTCCTAGACATCGACATACATATTGAAAACTTTGATAATCTATCATGATCCTTGATATCCTCGAAACATCCCAACCTGAAGATCCCTTACCTCTACTCTACCCTGAGCTTATTGATTAGGAAAATGAAGGACATACTGCTATTGATACCTTTCCAAATGACCATGCCATATCTGTATATCTTAACGCGATTGAACTCGTAACAACTTTCACCAGGAATTTCAGCAACGCATCTTCTAGTCAAGTGGGTGCCAAATCTCCTAGTTGCAAAAGTGAAAATAAAGAGAACAATATCAGGTCTAATGTTGAAAACCATTTCTTGGCAACATTAGACCGAGAAAAAGTAAAAACAAAGGACACATCTAATGGTGAAAACCTCCTTGAGGCGTTGGAAGATGGGAGATTTGACACTTTACCTGAGCACTATTAAGAAAGGTCATCCATTTTGATCGAACCAACAAAGACAGTTAACATTGGGACAACAGAACAACCAAAGATTCTTCATCCAATAACTTCTTTGTCGGAGCAAGAAATGCAACAATATGTGGAATTCTTCAAACGACGACAAATCAATTTTGCCTAGTCATATGCAAACATGCCAAGGTTAGAACTAGAGCTTATTATGCATCACTTAAATGTTAATCTAGGAGCCAAACTAGTTAAATAGAAGTTATGGAAGATGAATCCTCATATTGCTCTTCTAGTCAAGGCATAACTAAAGAAATTATTGGATGTCAGATTTACCAGACCTGTAGCTTATCCTCAATGGGTATCCAACATTGTTCCTGTTTCAAAACCAGATAAAAGTATCAGTTTATGCATAGACTTCAGAGATCTTAATAACGCATGTCCAAAGGATGACTTTCCTTTGCCTAACATCGACATCATTGTAGATTTAACTGTTCGACAATCCATGTTTTCTCTAATGGATGGTTTCTCTGGATACAATCAGATCAAAATAGCACTCGAAGATCAAGAAAAGACAACTTTCACATGTCCATGGGGTACTTTTTGCTGGAACGTCATGCCTTTTAGACTAAAGAATGTCGGTGCTACGTATCAAAGAGCTATGAAAACTATATTTCATGACATGATGCATACATTCATGGAAGACTATGTGGATGACATCTTGGCTAAATCATACAATAGAGAAGAACATATAGAGATATGGGAAAATATCTTTGACAGGTTAGAACAATACAAGCTACGACTAAACCCTAAGAAATGTGCTTTTGGTGTAACTTCAGGAAAGCTATTGGGATACATTGTTTCAGCTAGAGGTATTGAAGTAGATCTAGCTAAGGTTAAAGCAATCATGGAAATGGTATCTCCCAAGAATATCAGTCAACTAAGATCACTCCAAGGAAGACTCCAATCAATTAGAAGATTTGTGGCTCAACTAGCAGATAAATGTCAACCATTTACACATCTATTGCACAAACATGTTAATTTCTGATGGGACCATCAATGTGAAGAAGCATTCAAAAGGATCAAAGCATATCTCATGCAACCACCTATTCTAATGTCACTAATTCTAGGAAAACCATTGTTACTCTATGTATCAACTACCGAAACATCATTAGGAGTTTTACTCGCACAACAGGATAATGAAGGAAAAGAACGAGCTATCTACTACATCAGTAGATCACTAGTAGGATACAAGATCAACTATTCACCAATAGAAAAAGCATGCTTGGCAGTAGTTTTTGCTTCTCAAAAACTATGACACTATCTACTATCTCACTCCATCAAGTTAATAGCTAAAATCTATCCTCTGAAGTATTTTCTCAGCAAGGCCACATTGATAGGATGACTAGCGAAATTAATCATGATTCTAAGCGAGTTTGATATTGAGTATGTTGACAGAAAAGTTATCAAAGGACAAGTCATTGCAGACCAACTAGCAGAGACACCACTTTAAGATGATTATCCTTTACAGATTGAGTTTCCTGATGTTGATATCCTAACAGTCACCACAAAAACATGGCAATTATACTTTGATGGTTCATATACACAACATGGATTGGGAGCAGGTATTCTATTCATCACACCACAAGGTCATACAATCCCAAAAGCATACAAATTAAGCTTTCCATGCACCAACAATACAACAGAATATTAAGCTTTGGTTACAAGTATCAAAATGGCTATAGAATGGAATATTACACAACTACAAGTCTTTGGAGACTCTCAGCTCGTCATCAATCAAATTAATGATGACTATCAAACAAAAGATGAAAAATTGATGCCTTATAAAAAGATGGTTGATGATATCAAGAAGTACTTTGTAGAAATAACTTTCTAGCAGATTCCAAGAAATGACAACAAAGTAGCAGATGCCATGGCTACACTCGCTTCTCTCCTTCAGACACGAGAAAATCAACAACGTTATGAATTCTTGGTGGAAGAATTGTTTTACCCTGCTCATAATTGTCCTAATTCCCAAACTATTTGTCTTCTTATTGGGCATGATTCCTCCCGCTATGGCCAAACTTACACATACCTGAAAGACAATACCCTACCCCCCGACTTATCAAAAAATGAAAAGAGAAACTTTATTCGCCAATCCTCCCATTTTACTATTGTAGCGGATACCCTATTTAAAAGAGGTCTAGACGGTACTCTCTTAAGATGTCTTGAACAAGAAGAATCTGAGAAGGCCTTACATGATGTCCATAACGACATTTGTGGCACTCATTCAAGTGGTCTTACCCTTTCGAAAAAACTCATACGCTTGGGCTATTATTGGCCGACTATAGAACGAGATTCTTTTCAGATAGCTAGAACATGCAAACAATGTCAGATCCATGGGAATTTGATCCATGCACCAGCACAAGAACTTCATGCTTTAGCAACATCTTGGTCTTTTTGTCAATGGGGTCTTGATCTGGTAGGAAAGATAAATCCTTCTTCATCTAATGGTCACAAATTTATCCTTGTAGCTACAAAATATTTTACAAAATGGATTGAGGCTGTACCTCTCACAAACATCACAGGAAAACAAATTGCTGCATTTATCTTGAATTATATCATCTGTTGCTATGGAATACCCATGACCATTATCACTGATAATAGGCGACCATTCAAAAATCAGGATGTACAAGAGCTATGTGAGAAGTTCAAAATCCAACACAGATTCTCCACAAGGAAATGGGCAGGCAAAAGCATCTAACAAAACTATTATGGAAATCCTCAAAAAGACAGTGAACGATGCTGGAAGAAATTGACATATCCAACTGAACCCTTCTCTATGGGCCTACCGTACCAGTATCCGCACACCAACAGGTGCCACACCTTTCTCTCTTGTATACGGATCAGAAGCAATATTGTCAATCGAAGTAGAGATACCCCCTCTACGTGTATCACTAAAAGGTCTCATCCCAGATGAAGAACAATGAGTATCTAGACTACAAGAGTTAGAATTGATTCATGAACGAAGACAAAATGCCTTTGATCATTTAAAGGTATATCAGCAAAGAATGTGTCAGAGTTATAATCATAAGGTTAAACCACGAGTCTTTCAAGTTGGAGAACTAGTACTAAAGGAAAATCCATGCAACTAGGCAGATCGAGAAAAGAAAGGAAAGTTTGAACCAAACTGGTTAGGTCCATTTGTAGTCACAACAGTATTTGGATCAGGAGCATATTAGCTATCAACACAGGACGAAGATCAGCTCAAGGAACCTATCAATAACATGCATTTGAAAAAGTTTTATGTTTGAAAAAAGTAGAAAAATTCAAAAACAGTGAAAAAGCAGAAAAATTCAAAAATAGTGAAAAAAAATAGAAATATTCAAAAACAGTGAAAAAGCAGAAAAATCAAAAACAGTGAAAAAGTAGAAAAATTCAAAAATAGTGAAAAAGCAAAAAATAAAAAAGTGAAAAATAAAAAACAATGCAAAAAAAAAAAAAAAAATGCAATAAAAATAGACGGTGAAAACCTGGCAAACAGGCGCTATCTATCTGCTAGCTCTTCCATCTATTAGTTCATGTATTTTTCCGCTTGCAATCATTCATTTTCCATCAGCGTTGACCATCATAAAGCCTTTGTACATACGCAAACATCCCAGGTGGCTTCTTGCCATGGTTTGGATCATTGGATATATCATAACGACTTTGTTTCTAGGCTTGGGGCAAAATCGCACACCTAGCTGGGGGCAAAACTCTTGATCATTTTGAGCTTAACCAAACAAGTAGAACAACAGTTAGACAACTCTTATCAAGCGAAATCTAAGACACATCCAACTTTGAACACGAGATCAAACTATCAACTATCAAGCTATCACAAAATCAATCTAAGCACATCACACACTTTTCAGTGGATGATATATTTTTGGATAATGATTTTAACATGATTGTTTAACTTTTCTATATTGATTTTCGCTATCATGATTTCTGAGTGACTCCAAGATGTCATTGACTAGAGGAACAAGGAAGGAACATGATATTTTTCTTGTCTGATGTCTAAAAATTAATCATTAATATGTGCAAATTTGTCTCGAGACATGATCACCGGAGTGTCATTGAAGACATTTCCAATTTGCGTATTGAAATGATTAATACTGCCTGTTTTACACAAGCAACACTCAGGTCATCTCGGTTCAATTATACCCCGATGCTTGTGCTAACTTGCTATATCAAAATCTAGGAAAGAAGTGCTTAGGTCATCATGGTTTAATTATACCATCAATGTTTGCACTCACTTCCCACATTTCAAAAAGCTCAATGATGATAAAAACGTAAAATAATCCAGTGACTGGTCTGGTTGTAGCTTTGCATTTTCATTTGCATTTTAGCTTGCATTTCATTCTTGCATGGGATCCCACAGGCTCCTTTTATCCAAGCTTAAATATATCACAAGAATCATCAAAGTATCATCACAAGTGTATACGCAGTCAAACAAATGACTCATATCTCTTCAGATATTGTCGACCCAACAAAAGTCTTATGCTATCACTCTCAACAAAATCAACATCAGCATATCCGAATCTTTCTGCAACTTGATATCAACAAACAACCAGTTCTTTATCTAATCAACATTATCAAATCAATCAAACCCAATCGACTCTATCATGTCTTATACAGGATGTATCCTTCCTGAAACCAGACGATCCAATTCATGTCTTATATAGGATGTATCCTTATTGAAACCAGACGTTCTGATCATGTCTTATATAGGATGAATCCTTCCTGAAACCAGACACTTTGATCATCTTTGTCTTATGAAGGAGGTGTCATTCCTGAAACCAGACTGAATCTCGATCTTATCAATCTAATCAATCAAGATTTATCAATCTTATCAATCAAGCTAATCGAAGAACTTGCATTTTCATCAAACACAATTGCATAAATCAAATTAAATCTATTAGGATATCAATTTCGCAAAAAATTGCAAAACTCCAAAGATCAATTATCTCAATTGATCTCCCGAGAGGGCATCATCATACCGGAATTTAGCAATCAAGAGTTGGGGCATCCTATCAAACCAATATCATCATCAAAATGAGATTATTCTTTGAATCAACTCGTCATCACACCTCGCTTCAAAGAGGGACAAAATATATACACCTAAAAATGGTCTGAAGATAATTAATTGAATAAGCAATTATTTAATTAATCTCTCTCTCCAATTTAATTAAATTCACCAGCAATTTGATTAAATTCCCCCTTTCCTTTACTTATTAATAAATCTAAGGATTTATTTAATAGGTTCATTTCAATAATCCCCTTTGATTAATTAATTCTTCCCCATCAAATTCATTTCTTCTAATCCTCTAATTAATGAAAAAAAATCAATTATGAGTTGTTGAAATTAATTAGCCTTTTCCTATTATTTGAATTTTTAAAATTCAATTCTCCTAACTTTTAACCACGTAACCTAACCATTCCTAAACCTAACCCCTTCCATTTACCCACGTCCCCTTTCCTTGAACACTTTACCCTCTCATGAGAAAAGCTTTGTGACACTTGTCACTAAGTGTTCCTTTTCATCTAACCTCTTCTAGAATCTTTGTGATGTCACTAAGTGTTCCCTTTCATCTAACCTCTTCTAAAATCTTTGTGACACTTGTCACTAAGTGTTCCCTTTCATCCAACCTCTTCTAGAAACCTCTTGACACTTGTCACCATAGAGATGACAAATGTTCCCTTTAATCCAACCTCTTTTCCAACCTCCTCCAATTTCACCATTGATATCTTCAGACTTAATTTTGACCGTTGATTCCTGCCACCTCACCCCTAGCATTGGAAATCCTCTAAATAGACCCCATTTTGGAGAAATATTCAACCCATCTCATTTGCATTCAAGCATTGTTACTATAGGCATATAGCTCTTAGCAAATCATTCTTAGCATTGTTATCATGTTCAATTTTAGCTTAATTGCATCTTCATTCTAGCTTATTTTCTAGAATAATCATGAAATCATGTAGCTTAATCATGCTATCATTGCTAGCTTATGCATCTTAATCATTTAAATCCTCCATTTAAGTGTAGTCAAGTCACTGGAATTTGCATAACAAGATCCGAGAGCAAAATTCATACTCGCATTTACTAGGAGGCAATAGATCGATTAGCTATGGTTTTATCTTTCATTGATTAATTTTCTAACCATTGCTTGTAATGATTTATTGAGTGTTTTGTGTTGCTGGAACATGTAGACACTTCACAAACACGACACAAATGAAATATTTTAGTCTTCATGGAGATTTTGTATATTCGAATTACATTTTGATATTTAATCCATGAATTGCTCAAATTCATTATTGTTGAACGTTATCTTCTAGTGAAAAGGTAATTTTTTTGACAAAAAATTTCCTCAATTTTATAATTTTTCAAAATTTTCTCTTTTATTAAATTTGAATTGACTTGGCATACTGGTCTTTCATAGTTTGAGTTGTCTATAATCTACATAGTTTCAATCTCAGCATTTACTCCTATGAACGTAAAGACAAACATGTTTTTCTTGTTTGCATATATTTTTATTAGTTAAATATTTGAAGTATAGATGTTAGAATAAAATTGAATATAAGATTTTTACATTCAATCCCTCATAAATGTCTTTAAATTGTATATAGGTGTAAGCATGGTTTTCCCACGTGGTGGGAGTCAAAGGTGGTTGATGCATAAAGGTAAATTTCATATGACATGGTAAGGACAAACTATAAATTTCACGACATGGTAGGCACAAGCTATTTGCTTTTTGGTGTGGGATTTTTTTTTCAATCTACTAATTCATTTTTTTAATGAGTGCACAAAAGTATTGGACAAAGTCATGTCCTTGTAGGGTTTTGTTGTGATGTCCCTTCCATGGAGTAGCTATAAATAATCTATTGTCTATTTAATTCTTGTGCATTATATTAGAAAATAAATTAATTAATTAGATAATATTGTTTATTAAAATAAATTTAATAGATAAATTTACTTTAATTAATTTAATAATGACTTAAGTTATTAAAAAAGTTAATATTATAAAGTCACTTTAATTTTAATTGAGAAGTTGTAAAATAAAATCTAAAATTATTGTGGAGTTTGAGTTTGATGAAAATCCTGAGGAGTTGGTGAAAAATCAATTAGGTGAAAAATCTGTCTTAATTGATTTGCAAGTGGAATCCGAAAAGTTTTATGCAAGAGTTGAATGATTGAATAAAAATAATTTATCGGAATTTTTTGCATGTAAAGGAGAAATTATTATTTCTCCAATTCGTGAGCTAAGATTGGATATCATATTGGATGCTATATACAAAGGAAAATGGGATGCCACATTTGGTAGGAATACCTGAAAGAAAAAGGGATACAAAATAGTTTATTGACTGGGCGATTTCCATGATGGGTGATTGTTGTTTTGATTATTGCTAGGTGTGAGAGTTGCTTTTTTCTGGGCACCAATGTTAGATTTTGCAAGGAGTGAATACCATAGGTTGGTGAAGGTTTTAAGAGGTGTTGACAACCATTTTTGGCCCTTGGTGAGGACTATGAGCTCAATAATTCAAGCACAGATCCTTACAAAGATAGTTGTTTATACAATCACTAATACATTTGGCCTCAAATTTCGACGATGGTTTTTGACGGACAAGGCATATTGTGATCAAATTTGATTTTTTTTACAAAAAAGCTCGATTTCGTTGGAATTTTCAAATCAAATTTGATCACAATATGCCTTTTCCGTTGGAAACCTTCGTCGGAACCTTTTAAAGCTATTTGTATGCATAGAAGCTTGTGATCGGGGTAGTACATGCTGATGAAATCCATCGACAGGACTTACACTAGCGGCGAAGGGAACATTTGGTCTTGCTAATAGCCGATGAGGCTATCGGTAAGACATACACTGATGTATCAAAGGGAGTTGCACCGATGAGAAAGTCATTGGGGAAGGTCATTGTCTATCGGAATTCCGACAAACTCGGGCATTTTTGTAAAAAAAATCAAATTTGATCACAATATGCCTTGTCCGCCGGAAACCTTCGTCGAAACCTTTTGAAGCTATTCATATGCATAGAAGCCTGTGATCAGGGTAGCACATGCTGATGAAATCCATTGACAGGACTTACACTAGCGGCAAAGGGAACATTTGGTCTTACCGATAGTCGATGAGGCTATCAATAAGACATACATAGATGCAGACCTGGTGTATCTGAGGGAGTTACACCGATGAGAAAGTCATCGGGGAAGGTCATTCACATCGCCAAAAAAAATTTATAGTTATCCCGAACCGAGTTTGTGTTTCCCGTGCTTTTCTTGTTCGACGAACTCGGGCATTATTATTAAAAAACAAAAAAAATGCGGGTTCATTTTAAAAGAAACCAAACATAGGTCGGGAGCGTCGTTTTCCAAAGTTGAAGCTGCTCTTACCTGCCTCCCCCCCAGAGCGATCTCTCCATAACCGTGCACTCCTTAGGTAAGGTTTTTTTTGCAATCAAGGGCATGCACTTCTTTTCTTAAAGAATATTGATTCCATGCATAGTAGATTACGTTTTCCAATTTTGTTTTTATTTGTGTCAATGTGTCTTAGTTGTTTTTCATAATTTTGGTCCGCATCCCAGAGATTGTCTTTGGATTCTTATAATGTCCAATAGCCATTCATCCCCAACTAAAGACATTGTTGGAACTTGCAAAAATATTGCAAAACTATGTAATTTATTGCTTGAAAACCCTAAACTCTAAGTCAATGTTAGTTGCAATTCACTTTGTCATAGATTTTGGTCATAGTCGCAAGCTGAAATTTTTGTGTTTTTAATAACAATTGGGTCCTGAAATTATCACATTAATAATCTCCCATTTGCTTTATGTGTGTTCTCTTGTCAAAACATTACAAGGTTGTTGTCCACTATTCTCAAATGATTTAGTTTGGTGTTTTGCTCTTTATTTTTGTTATTTATTGCATTCAACATGACCATGAAACTTGCTCTCTATCATGGTGATTATCAACTCATACTATTTATTTCACTAATGATGATAAAGCTTCTTTGACCTTTATGACAGTGAGGTCCTATCTATTTATTTCCAACTATTATTCACTATAAATTGTCTTCTTTCTTGTACAATGACCTTTTATCACTATAGTCTTCTCATTGAATGAAATGTGAATGGCTTTAAATATGTCATCTTTGATTATCTTTTATTATCATCCCTTTGAAAAATAGTCTGCCATTGTGAACCTTGCACCAATGTTGAATGTCTCATATTTGAGTGTTCATGGCTTCTCCTATGATTATATAATTGTTGTTGTTGATCTTCAATGAACATCATGTCGTCTCTCAGGATCATGGGTTTATCAAACTAAACTTTGTTGATTACATGTTCACGATATTTGTCATGTATGTCAACTATCTAGCTTCTTGTCTTTTTTTCATTTTGTATTGCCTCTAACTCTCTATTCTTTGTAACTCTTATTCTTATAGATATTGGTAAGATATCAGTATGTGTGATCTCTCTCAATACCTTCTTGTCCTTCATGATTGAACATCATTTTGGATTTCTTAAGTTCTTACTCTCTGTTCTAACTGTCATTTTTGCACGTGTATTCAATATTTGTTCACCATGTTCTCATACAATGATTATCCTTTCTTGAGAGTGAACTATCCTTATCCTGAAAAATCAAATGATGATTATCCTCTTTTATCAATGGTCATTCTTGAATATCTTGTTATAGCCCTTCAAGGTTGTGATTGCTAACTATTTTTTGTGATGGTAAAATTCATATCAACGAGCAAAGAGGGCATCAAATAGTTATATCTAAGCATTTCCATCCCACCATACATTGCCCAAGTGGGTTTACTACATAGTTGACCAAGACCATATAGTTTACGCAAGGATAGAATCTAAAACCTAAAATTTCTAAGGACCTTTGAGTGCAAAGAAAGGGGATATGCATATGTCATCCATTGACTCCTACAACACCAAAATGTAGAAAACTATTTTCTTGTTTTGTTTTTTTGTCCTTTTACTATATAGGCTTCTTGCTTTCTTTGAACTTAGAGGCTATGAATAGTCTCTAAAAATCCAAAATCCACTCAATTTCTCAAACAACTCAATAATGTTAAAGCTTTTGATAAAAAAATGCATTTCAAGGAATATGTTGTATGTAATGAAGGAAAAATGCATAAGAACATACCATGTTGCAGGCACAATTGAAGGCACGATTCACCATGAATAGACTTGTATATATAAAAAAACCATTTAAGCTCCTTTAGATATTAGAGGGTGCAGAGTTATTTGACGTTCCACAACTTATGTGTGCTATAGGACTTGAATCAACTATTATGTGTCAGAGGACACTTGTTTCAAAGTTTCTACAACCATTTCAATGGAACCATTTCTTGCATTGGTTGTGGAGAAACAATTCATGGGCTTGTCCATGTTTTTGTTGAAATTTGCATAGTAATTGGTAGAAAGCAAAGTATCACAAAAGAGTAGAGCAACAACAAATAGAGAAAAGATATACACGGTCACCATAGATTTGATCTACTTGGTTATTCTAAAACTTTTTTAGACCTTTGTTTTTCCTTCGCACAAATAAAATCTAATGTCATTTGCTTTAAAGAAAATCTTTCTAAGGTAATAAAGTTGTCTTCTTTCTATTAATCCATGCAATTCCTTTGTTTAGAATCAATTATAATATAAAAGGAAATTGCATGTGGATTGATGTTAACGCTACTTCAAGATACATTTTCGTTAGTTTGCAAATATGAAATTAGCAACTAAAGTATGAATGATTGGAACTAAAACCTTTTGAAAAATTTTGCTCATTAAATGTTTGTGGATGTGAAAATTTTGTGAGAGAGATTCACCCTCTAGTTCATTAGTATTTGTCTTCCATTACCTAATTTCTACTTGTTTTCATTACCTTGATTATGAAAAGATTGATAGCACATAAGGATAATTTGCAGACTAAAACTTAATGCATCCCTGCATAAAAAAGTGGACCTTAATGCCATTTGCGATTTGTTTATTATTTGCTATGTAATGTATTGTATATTATTTTGTAAAGTCTCATTTATATATTTTTGAATCTTGAATCTCTTGTAGGTAGTTGTCATCTAAAGAAATCCATAAAGAAGATATAAAGGGTAGGTTGTATTTGTAAATGTCTCTTTGAGTTCATCCAAATTTTACTTTGTAATAGTCACAAGATAGCCATTTATGGTATACCCTGTCTTTTGTTGTAGACTTATGACTTTGTATTTCTTCTTCTAACAATCAAAATAAATTTTATTGAGCTACTCTTTTGTGCCCATGTGCCTTCACAAGACTATGGAGATTTTTGTAAGCCCTTTTCCCTTTTGAGCTTTTGAGCTTTTGAGCTTTAAACCTCTATATTGTATCATCTATAATCTAATTCTTGGACTACAAACCCGTTGATGACTCTTTATCCATTGTCTGGCTGGTTATGAGATAACGTCTTTTCAACATACTCTATCCACTGTATATTGTCTTCTTTTGAAACTTCACATTCATTAAAACTGAAACGTTCTTTCATGAAGGCTACTTTCTTTGATTTTGAATGAAACTCTCCATCATATCCCTTGACTTGATTCATTGCATGGATTGGTTGCTAACTGAGATTAGGCCTAGCTTGCATCTCCATTTCATACTATAATTGATTGGATCTACATCTTTGTATTGCCCTTGTCAACATCATAAATGTTAGTAGGGCTCTTGCTTTTCATGAGAATCGTTCCTAATTCGGGTTGTCTTAAGGTTATAATTACCCTCTATGGCTAACATTTTTTCATTGGACTATTTTTATACCATTGACGACTGCAATCTTTTGTTCTAAAATGCTTTCTCCACTACCTTCTATTGCCTCGATGAAGTGTCTTGGAACAAACCTTTTAATTTAAGCATGACCCCTATCATGATTACTATAGGCTTTTTAATTTTTGTAGGTTTGAGAATCTTTTGTATTACTACTCATGGTGATTGTTGCAACTCTCATGAAGACTGTATCTTTCTACTTCTTTCACCTACTAGCCTTTATGTTTCCCACAAAAAATAAGTAAACACTGTCATTGGGACTCATGGTTTGTATTTCATCTTTATAATGTGGCCTACCATATTTAATACTAGCATAAAGTCTTTTTCTATGATTGGTCTGCAATCTATATGATATTGTTTCTCATATATCACTGCATTTTGGATGTCATTTTGACATATGGATTCATAACCCTATCTCAAACCTTATTACACATGGGGTTCTCAAGGATTGTATTGCATCCTATCAATACACTTTGCATGGATGACTTGTCGACATCATTTATCATTCATGATAACCTTCATCCATATATTTTCTCTATACTAAAGTGGTTACAAATCCTTTGCTATTTTATCATGCATGTATCTTTCTCCATCCCTAAGCATTGACATTTTTCAAAGACTATCATTATTACAAGGGCTATCAAACAGGGTTGATTTTAATGAAATATTGTAGAGTATATGCCTTGTGCTTGGGTGACTGAGAGGTCATCTTTAATTTACTGCTATCATGGATTCCTATGGTATTTAGACTGACTTTGTGCTAGAACTGCTCTTTTGTTGGCAATTTTGATTGGTGATTGTCCTTGATCATATATTTTGATGTTGTCATTGCTCCATCTTTCCCAAACTTTTGTTATGACTGTGTATGTCATATGGACTATGTATGTTGCATTATTTGACTATCAAAATACTGTATCAACTATATTCTCAAGTTTTAACACTTTCATTTTTCCCTTTTATTGTTAGGACTATATATGCCTTCCTTTTAGACCTATACTCTGTTGTTCACAACCTCTGCCATATATGCTTGGTATTACTGGAATTTTGTCATTGATCTCGGATATTTATGGTGTTGCACTATTTACTTTTGCTATGATTGATTGAATGCATCTACATTTTTATGTAATGGTATTTGATATTAGTGTCAAAACCCTATTTATCTGTCATTTGACAGTGAACTCCTTTGTTTTCATACCTATGTTTTGCCTTAATGACAGTGAACAAAACAACTTGTTTCTTCTCAATGGATGTCTTAACAGTGTAAAGGATTATCCACCTTCTTCAAAATAACATTTACTCATCATGACTCCTCTTGATCTACTCATTGTGTTGTTGATCATGACTAGTATAAGCTCATTCATGATTTATTTTCATATTATAATCTAGTAGTTTCGTAACCTCCTTCAAACTCTATCCTTGTATTTGCAAACTCTTAAGCTTTTTGGGACTATCTATCTGGATAAGATCCTCACTATCATGGTTGATCCTTCTATCCTTTGAATTGTGATTTAAAACAAGGGACCTTATTGACTATCCTATGCTCTAAAATGCTATAACAGTGGTTGTAAATTCATAGTGCCTTTTATATTTTTTAAATACTCCTTGTCTGTATTTTTCATTGCATTTTAGCATCTCACTATAATTTTTAATGTCATTCTTTAATTTTTTTGGCCATAATATTTAATGGTAACCTTCCTTATTGGTTGTCTTGAGGAAGCATTGTCTTTCATGGTACTTGTGTTCCTCTAAGTTTGGCTTGAAGAGTCTCCTATAGCATACGAACCTTCTCTATTTAATGGCATTGCTCATATAGTTATCTCAAGTCATAACTAACTCTTGAAGGGTTCATAACTGCACTAAGACTACTAGAACTACTTCAAAATTCATCCACTTTGTTAGGCCTTGAAGTGATGTTTACATTATTCAATCAAGTGATGAATTAAACCCCTTTAGTGGTTGCATGATAGAGTCTAACTGTTCATATGAACTTCAAGAAGTAAAAATGGTTGGAACTCATTTTAAGTAAACAAAACCTGTTTACCTATTTGGCACTTTTAACTCATATTAAGATATCATTAGAGATTCTAAGAATACTCTTTGATGGCTCATGAAAATGATATGACTGCTACATAAATAAATTTCAAGCCCCTCTTATGCCTTTGAATTGATTCATGATGATGCAACTGAGCATTAAAGTATTTGCATGATATTTCAATTGATCACTGAGCTTTCTAGTATACCTTCAACTAGGCTGTTGACTGATCAAAACTCTTGGATCCCACTATTACTCTATTTTAGACTTGCTTTGGGTGGGAATATTGGCTGCTACAAAGTCATTTTGCTTATCCTTCATCATACCGTGACTTATTTTCTCATTGTACTTCCTCATCAGTAAAGCTTTCTCTATTTATTTTTCTTCTCTTGTTGATCATTGTCATGGCCTTTGTCCTAACAATATTTCGAACAAGTCTTGAGCTACTGCTATCATTCTACTATGACTGCTATAATAGTCCAAGGAAAGCCTGCAACTACTCCTTGGTCACTATGTATGAATGTAAATGCTTTGTCTTCATTAGGCACAAATATCATTGTTTTGTCCTCATGCAACCTTATTTCCATCTCATTGCTTTTTAAAAATCTTTCATTGCACTTTTCTAAGATTTCAAATGACTGTATTTGTTGGCTTTATGGCATCTTTTGCCTGACCTTGCACTTCCTATCATTGAACTACTCTATTAACAACCCCCATGTTCATTTGTTTCTCTGAGAATTCTCATTATACAATGTTTGTCTTTGTGATATGGATTATGAGGTTGTAGCATTTGATCTCTTTTGGTAATATTATTGTTACTATTCTGACACAGTCTTTCATTTTAGTGTTTTGTCTTCGGCAGAGACTGTTCTTTTTTCCTATTTGATAGCTTGTACAATATTTTGTGACTGATTCTAGATTGTGTTTGTGCCTTGAAACTAAAACCTTGAAGATGTTTGTTGAAGGTGTTGTACTTAAGTCTATCAACTCAATGCAATAGAAGTCTTAAAAGATGCAAGGTTGTTCCTTACTATTCCTTGGGTTCTTATGAATGCAACCTTGCCATTTCTCTGTGTGTGATTTTCAATAGGTGTTCTTGAGGTCTGAAATCATACTTCAAGATGCTCTTTTCATGGTGCATGCATAGTGTTGCTATGTCTTTATTGTTGTTTGATAGTGATTTTGTTCTTATCCTCTAACCAATCGTTCAATCTCAAAACTTCAATCTAGATCCATTATCTCTCTTGTTGCACTTTTGCCATCTGGATTATATACATGTAGCTTCTTTATTATTCAACAAATCATTTTGTAAAATCAAATCTTGTTGAAAGAGGATCATATTTTATATTTATATTAAAGAGTTTTCCAAATAGTAAAGTCACTATAATTTATAATCGATAATCTTCTTGGCATTGGTTGTTAGAAATATGAAATGAAACTTTAATTGTTTTGCATGTAATTATGACCTGGACATGCTTGTTTCTTCTGTTGCTTGTCAATTATGAAATATATTCATTTTCAACTAAATTAGTTACAATTTATTTCTTTTTACTTGTTTTCCGCCTTGTTTGTTTATACACAAAATATATATTTAGAACTTGCACCGTGTATGAACAATTTTGCATCTCGGCAGGTAATGACATGTACCATATATTTAATTGGATCATGAAAGTTTAATTGTTTTGTGCATAATTATGACCTGGACCTGCTTGTTTCCCCTCTTGCTTGGCAGTTACAAATTTTCAGCTCAATTAGCTACATCATTTTCCTTATTACTCACTATTTATTGAAAGTTAATACTTAGAATATGCTTCTTGTATCAATCAACAGGTAATGACATATATGAAATACTATTATTCCATGTAGGATCTGTTTAAATTTAAGCTCAATCATTGGTTGATTGTTGTTAATCAAAAGTGTAATCAGAGGCTTGGGTTTACTTGTTTCCCTTTCCACTGGTTGAACAAGGAATTTGCTTAAGCATCTTTCTTCAAAGCAAAAATAGGTGAAACAAAGCTCATGTCATAGGATTCAATCATGACTACCCCCAGTACCAATGTTGCAGGCAACAAAACTAAGGATTCACACCCTCCTCGTCCACCTTTGAATGAAAGAATTCTTTCATCCATGTCTCAGAGGTCTGTTGCTGCACATCCTTGGCATGATCTTGAGATTGGTAAGGTCCATCTTCTTTTTGCTCATTTCTGTTTATACGAACATCTAATTAATACTCTAGCTGAGATATTTGCACATTAAGATGTTTGCATATACAGACTTATTTTAGTAGCATTCAATTATAGGGTGATGTTGGATGGTGTGGATAATGTCATAGTTGTGTATGCTAATGATAACTCAATTTTTGCCTGCTATAATTCATATGTATGAATAAGTTGAAGGCTCGGAGTATTTACATTGCATGTGTACCATTATCTTCTAATGGTAAACACTTTGGTTGCCAATAAACAACTTTAATTGCAAATCTGTATGGGATTCCTAGAATCTAACTCCCTTATGTTATCCCCTGATTTCCAATTATTGTCTGGTTAAAAACAAATATGGGTGTTCTTTGTCTTGTGTTATCTTCACGTATTCTTTTTAGACCAGGAAGGAAGTGCATTTTAATGTTGTTTCTCATGTACTTGTAAGACAAGAATTATTGTTAATTCATAGTTTTGCTTTGTTTTTTATATTTGGATACATCATTTTAACCCCTTTATGTTGAACATCTGGATGTAGGACCTGGAGCTCCTGCAACTTTTAATCGTGTAAGTGCATAGTGCATCATGTAGCTTCATTCTTTCTTTCTTTACTCTTTGAGGTTGTATGCCTTGCTCCTGTTAAAATTGTTTGGCAGATATTATTCTTGAATAAATGATTGTCTAAATAAATTTACTTGAAAATATGCTCCACAAACATGTTGTTTTTGGCTGGAGAACCTTCCCATCATTCAATGTTTAAGTTGTTACTTGATCCTGGCGGTAGCCGCAGTTATTTGCATACTTCTTGACCCATGATGAAATGATTCTTAGGATTGAATTAAACAATTGAACTTTAGCACCATACTTTCATTGCAAATATTCATTATGAAATTGATATTGATATTGATATTCAAAGGTTGATGTTTGGTCACTGGCTAAATGTTTTCTGTTTTTGATATTTAGGAGACTAAAATGTTTCCTTTGATACTCTAGGTTGTGGAAATTAGTAAGGGAAGTAAAGTGAAGTATGAACTGGACAAAAAGACTGATCTAATCAAGGTAAGCTTGTTTGCTTTGTGAGTTGAAAAGTTAGGTTCTTCTAGTTGCTCCTTTCTTTACATTATTGCTCTTCTAGTTGATCAAATTGCTTGTGGTAAGAGCATTTTCGAATTGGTTTGAATCGACTGAAGATAAAAATGGGAAAGATATTTACATCAAAAAAATTCTAGAATTTAATTCTTTGGCAGATTTTACCAAGCTCCGTAAAAATGAAATTGGTGGAGAGGATTTGTAGATTGCGGTTGTTAATTATCGCAAGAAATTACCATGGTCGATTCTTCAGCCCAGATTCTAGGTTAAAGAATTATCATTCTTGCGTTTAAAAGACAATTAGTTTGATTTTCTTATTTGAAAATATAATTCGTCTTTTCAGCTCATACTGAAAATATAATTTTTATTTTATTTTTATATATCTGAAATTTTTATAATTAAAATTTTCTAGCAGCCCTAATATGGTTTTCATTTATCTGCAGGTTGATTTGGTAGCCGCTATTCACATTGCTGATAAAGGTCTTTTTTTTATGAAACGGAATAGTTATTTTATTTTCTTGTTTATTCCCTATTTTAATTTAATTGTTTGGGAGGCTTTTAAGTCCATATGGGGTAAGCACGAATGAATGAAATATTTTTAATGATGTCTACCAAAGATTTAAGGGAGCAAGAGACACAAAATTAATACATTTTTAAATTCTTTTTGGATGTCAACTTTTTCATTATGAATTTTGATCAAGAAACACATTGTTTTGTGAAGTCTTGTCTTATCAAATAGCTAGTTCAATCGAATAAGAATATCCTCTTAAGCAACACACTCAATGATGAAGTGCCATTTGATTTCAACCAACCCTTTGTTACAAAAGGTGCAAGTTCTTTTTCCCAATCTTCCATGGGGACTGTCCATCTACCTATTTCACATCTAAGATGATGAGAACTGGTACTCAACTGCATGATTAAAATTTTAACCTTTACTTTAGTTGTAGCCATCAAATAGGCTTTTTCCTTATGCTTCCACCTAGGGTTGAATTCTTGACATAGTGTACCTTTTTGTCCAATCTACTTTGTCCACATGACATCACTGAATTTTTCTAACACCAACTTTTTTTATCTCCTCATTAGTATTAGGACATTCTTGCAAATTAATGTTGCATTTGTCCATCCATTTGTTGTTTTACTTCTTCCAAGTCTTCTTCCTACAGTTTAATTCCTCCCCCACAACCATTTTGGGCCAGCGATGCTTAGCCATATTTTCTACCTTTCTTGAGTAACTTAACAAATGAATTATCACAGATGGTGATGTTCTATATGCTCTATTGAAACCATGTTGATTGTTACATAAGTATTCATCCTATTAGATTTGGTGACAACTTGTGGGTTCAATTTGGCTTTTGACTACTTCAAACTCACAGGGAGGGATGTTGTCACTAGGTTTGATGGGTGGACTTCAGGGTAATAGTAGTATTTGTATGAAGTCGATCCTAATTTTGTAGAGGCACGAAAGGCATGTAAGGAATCAATAAGCATTGATAGAAGTAAGTAGTTAGATTACTTGATTCAAAATGAGATGTTTAAGTCAAATGTGCATACCAAGAAGTTCAATGAGATAAAGTCTAATTAAGGACAATCATGGCAGTTTAGCAGGGCACTTTGGAGTAGACAAGGCAATTGCATTGGTGAGCAACAATTGTTTTTTGTTGCAAATATACGAGGATGTCAAGAAATTTGATCAAAGTTGTAGGACTTGATAGTTCGAAAAAGGAAGTATTTGAAATTTTGGTTTGTAATATGTATTAGCCATTACCAATACTGAAGAAACTTTGGGAAGAGTTAAAATGGACTTTGCTTTAGAACAATTAATAATATAGTGAGGGCACAATCCAAATATAGTCATGGCCGTTGTCATTCTCTTGCCGGATGAGCGGTCATGGCCACTGTCAGAAGAGTCCCGGGTGCTGTCGGGATTCCGACGTCCACCCAGGAAACATCCGACAAGGATGTTGTATGCCCGACGACATTCTCTCGCCGGATGAGCGGTCATGGCCGCCGTTGGAAGAGTCCTGGGTGCTGTCGGAATTTCGACGCTAGTGAACGAAACATCCAATGAGGATGTTGTATGTCCAACGACATTCTCGCGTCGGACGGGCGTCGACATTCTAACGTCCATGCAGGAAACATCCGACGAGGATGCTGTATGCCCGACGACATTCTCTTGTTGGATGAGCGGTCATGGCCACCGTCGGAAGAGTCCTGGGTGCCGTCGGAATTCCGACATTGGCGAGCACCATCGGAATCTCCGACTACAAGTTTTCGACGGTTGCATTTATTGGCAGTCCGACGAAAAATAGTCAGAATTCCGACGAACAACCGTCGGAATTAAGCCCCAAAAGTACTAGTGAGTGGTATTGATATTAAATATTGTTTTCAGCTTCCCCAACAAGGCGAACCTTTCTGGTCGTTGGGATCAGAATTTTATATATGTTTGTCTCTGTAATCTGCTATTATTTCAGCAGTCTATTGCATGAAATATCATTGTTATCAGCTATTTCAATTAGTGGAGCTGTTGTTTATTTTGTTTATTAATGCTAAATTTTAAATAAATTAGTTTCAATATTAGGGTATGATACTCTACTCATTGAAAAAACATACATAACAGATTACAACATTTCGAATAAGAACGTGGTTATTCATTTAAGCTTACATCCCAGCATTTCATTTTCTCTTTTTATGCAAATCACTTGATTTAGAGATTGCATTTCTATTGAGAGGACAATACAAAGTATTTTCTTGAGATTTCTGCGAACAGTTATGCTTCTAATCAATAGGAACATTTGTCAGGTGAAAAGTCATTTCAAAGTAACAGACATTTTCTGACTTACATAGCTAGTGCACGCTTATGATGATATACATCAAATCTAATATTTGGATTATATTCAACATGGGACAGAAAATTAGTTGCAATGCTGGATCATTTAAAGTTGAGGTGCAATGCTAAACCATTCAAAGGTCATCCAGTGACAATTGGTGCAAACATTTCACAATCCTCATCATAGTTTTTGAAGTGTGGTAGCTCTTAAACTTACAATGGATGATATAGATAACCATGAAAATCCTACAGAGCACGAGCTATTTTATTTCATAACAAATAAGATAAAAAGCATACTTCACAAACCTGATGGGATTCCTCATTTTTTTTCTTTTAAGAAAAGGTTGAAAGCAAACAACTTATCCACATATTCCATAATAGTTAATTATCCACATTCCCATAGCTGCTAACAGCAACCTAGGATATTCTTTCAGCTAATGGACATTTGGTAATGAGTCCCTATATCAAATATGCTTAACAGCGGTGCCTGTACTCACTTCACTTTGCTCAGATTTACTTAGAACCCCGAACTCAGATAGTCTATGCTGTATCTCACTCAACAGTTGAAGGAGACCACAAGTACACAGACACTACTGCACAAGGGTGTTGATTTCTTGTTATATTGAGGGCACTTTATTGATCTCTTAAAGGATAGATAATAAATAGCAAGTGCCAAGTGCAACCCAGAGATAGGGGTATCAAATTGCTCAAACAAACTACCATTGCAGAATATAACAAACATCTGTGGATACTCCAGCCTGCATTTTTGCGTACTCCAGAGATCTGAAAAGGATGGGAAAGGCAAAACCTCTTTGAATATATCACTGCATAATATCAAGCACGGAGTGGGGTAGTTGCCAATGGCAAAAAAATTGAGGTGATCACAGGCATACTTATCCTCTTGAATGTCTTCTCCAGGTGCGCACTCGCTGAATACTTCGAGACTTTCCATTTCCAGGTCTTATGCTGTCCAATGGCTTGCACTGGTATTACATAAGTTTTGCCGATGGATGAGGAAGAAATTGACAGATGCCCACACCCTGTTTCAACGAATATTCGCAATATCTTTCATGATGCAGAACACATGCCTGCACACAATCAGCTACAAAGAACTTTGTAAAACCTGCGCAATATTTTCCTCGCCTTCTTTTCCATTGGATAGTTGTTTTGAAAGATTTTGCAGGAAAATGAAAATCCCAGGAAAATATGCACTGTCCAATGACAAGCCAAACAAACCATCAATTTTAAGCAATGTAAAAGTTAGAAAAAACAAACCTTGGCATAAGTCTATGAATTTTCCCTCCTGCATGCTTACCAAGATAGCACTAATTCCCTTTTATTGAGGCAAAAACATAAGTCTCTGCCTATATAGACAGGGACTAACGTGCATGCTAAAAGGAATTTAAAATCAAAACAAATGGATGATTTATATGCCACATGCGTTATATCATAGTATCCTTAGAGTTTCTCTCTTCCAGTTCTATGTATAAGATAACAAAGTGGCAATCCGTGTGCACTTTGTAAGTCTTCTAGAGATAAGATGGCTCTGTCAGCTTAGGTTGCATATGTCAAGTTCATCAAAGAGAAGAGCTTCTGGAAGAAACTCCAGAAGAGTAAGGCAACTTTCTTTCTCTTGCCAGTTGCCACTATGTTTTCTACAATTACAAATCTATGACTTCTTGAGGCCTTAATAGACAGCATTGATCAAATCTACAGTACCCTAATGTTTGCAATGATCTACAACTTGCTCGGAGACACACTAGTCTACTGTACTAAACCAAAAAGAACCCATTGATTTTTTTAACTACACTTAGTTAGATTGCTTCAGGTTTGTTTAAAATCACCCCTAAGAGTTTATTTAGACATTTTCAAAAAAGTATGCTTGACAAGAGAAGCTTTAAAGCCAAATAAGGAGAAAAATTCATTTGAAACCATCCATTGATTGTTAAGTAACTTTTGGCCGAACCACGAAGGCAGTTTTACACCTGCCACATGCTGCACTTGACAGCCCTTCCATTTGCAGAACTGCCACAGTTTCTATTAGAACATGTTCTGTCTTCGTTTGACCCTGAGGAGTCTGTATCACCTTACAACCTTTTAAAACTTCTATAGACCTCTGTACAACTGTCATTTTTTAGTCATGATTGAATTTGATTGTTTTAGAATGCATTTGCAAGTTGCAACTAGCCAATTTGACTAATAAGTCGAAGAGTGGTTAATTTTCACTTTCATGATTTAATTATGTCTAGAGGAGTTTTACAGTGGCATCAAGGTTTTTCGTCATGCTGATAAAAAAAATATTTAGAACTAACATTTATTTGAAAAAAATTAAAAATATAAAACTGTTCTTAAGTAAATAAAATAACTATCAAGTAAATCAAATAGATTAAAACTGTTTGAATTCATAAAAACCCAAACACAACCAACATATATTTTAAAAAAACACAGCAGATATATATTTGAACAAACAAACCAACTATAACTATAAAATAATTCTTAATTAAACCAAAATAAAATAATTCTTAAATAGTTATAAATTAAATTAAAATAAAATAACTCTTTAGTGAATAAAACAACTCTTATTTGTAAATAAAAATAAAGTAAATAATGTTAAATAAAATAAAATAGTTCTTGAGTAGATAAAATATCTCTAAAATGATATTTCTTGAATTTTTTAGAATGATATTAATTAAAATCACCGTTTGTCTTGTTGTCGAAGCAATATACTTATGTTCCTAATAAAAGTTGACATAAATCTATCAGTGGAACTCACAAGACTAGCTTGTGTATGGTCTATGTCAACAATTGTAGCCTGGGGCTGAACAGAGAATTTGACTTGGACAATATTGAAGGATTGTATGTTTGCACTCTCCACTCTAGCTTAGTGACTAGATTCCAAGACATGGCTCTGGAACTCCAAATTGTAAAGCATTGTGGGCTTAATCATTTTGTTGAAGAAGCATCCTTGAAGGGATATAAACAAAGAGTGAATCTTGAAAAGAGCATCCTTGAAGGGATATAAACAAAGAGTGAATCTTGAAAAGAGCATCCTTGGTGGTGTTGAAGACCATAAACTAAGGTTTGACCACAAGTTGTCAAAGGTCACAATACTTGAAAGGCCATCAAGCTGTCACTGTAAGCCATCAAGAAAGTGAGAGAATCACATACAAAGAGCCATGTAGCTTTCCAAACATGGTGAAGCAACAATTATCTACATCAACATGTTGTCTTAGAAAATCCTCAAGCTCATCAATGTAGGTGCCAAAGAGCGTTAGTGACAGAGGGAAACGCTACTTGACTCCAATAGTACATTTGTGACTCAACAAAGTCAGAGAGGCCATGAGGAGTCTGAATCTTCTAACTACTGCTCCGTAGAGCTTCATGTTGGAAATAATGAGATGCAAAATTTGATGTTCCACAACTTTTGGAACAATAGATGCCTTGGGATAGAAGCAAAGGCCACCTTAAAAAATCTACAAAACAGCAAAAGACTTAAAAGACAATGAAGATCCTTGATGGTAGCTTGGAGTTTGAAAATATCAAGAGTTTGGGCATCCGTCTTGAAGCCAGCCTGCTCACTAGCTCTCAAACTCTTGTCCTCATACTCCTTGGAAAGTGGCATGTCTAGTACCATGCGGAGAGTTCCACAAATCTGTGCTCAATCATAATAGTCTTGTAATTACTCGAGTGAGAATGAAATATATAAAGCACAAGTCTATGCTAAGAAAATATAATAATTAATTAAAGCCATGAAAAGACTAACTTGTTTTAAAATAGTAAAGCAAAATGACTGTTTTTTTAAGATAAAGCAAGGATAGGGTCATTTTTGGAGTCTTTACTGTCTATATGAATGATAAAAGGATGTTTTTCTATGAAAATTGTGTGATCTGTTTGACTTAAAATATTACTACATTTAAGATTTGTTTCCTTTGCAACTGATAGCGGCTCATTCAAAATATTTCATTGCTCTGTATATTGGTGGTGTTGGAGGAGATCCTTATTGTGTTTTTACTTCGAAAAGTTTATGTAAAACTCAGATTCGGTTTAAAAATTTTAGATTTTAGATTGAGTTTTTTCCCAGATTTTAGAAAAGAAAATTTAGTTACATGAGAATTTCATTAGTGACTAAATATTTGTTCTAGAAGCCTTTGGATTTGGACATTCTAGAGATGATTACTTCCTTGACACGAGCTTATGTAGGTAAACGTATTACTAGGCAGGTTCATACTTCTTGAGGTCATGCTGATGACACTTACAACACTGTTGGTAAACGTATTACTAGGCAGCTTCTATATTCTTTGTAGCCTTCATTTCAAGTGAGAATGGGCACCTACCCTTATTGGCAATTTAAAACATGCCTTATTCTTGCTCACTACCAGTTTATGTGCATCAACAATCTGTCGCATAGTTCTAAGACCACCAATTTATCACAAGGATACTGAGGCAAATTATTAGGAGCAGTTGTACTGATTCGAATTATGGATTCGGATGACAACACTTGAGTGAGAACCTGTGGGAAGCAAGCCAAAAAATAATCTATTCAATTCTAAAATTCAACATATATCAGTCCAAGGGATTCCAAGGGTCACCAACAACTCCTCTTTGAGAATCGAAACCCAACAGTCACATTTTGTTTATTTACATAATAAAATCTAAAACTATGAAATTTTCAAAAAACTATATAAAATTTTGTCCTAACTTTAACTAGGCATAACTTTCTGCATAGGACTCGAAATTACCAGCCGTTTAACTCGTTGGAAAGGTATCCAATAGTTGGAGGCTAAGTCCTAAAATATCGGCACGTTCTAAAAGAGAGGCCAAACTTTCAAGGGCTAAAAATGCCCTAAAGGCCTTCAAAAATGCCAATTACTAACGTATAGAAAAACTAAAAAAAATATAAAAATATTTTTCCACTGTTTCAGATTTGCTTCTCATCATGGACATCCGACCACCTATATGTAAGTGAAGGTTTTCAATTGAATGAAGTAGCTCCCAAATATTCTTATTTCCTTTGTAGTTTCAAGTGACAACCTCTTACTGAAATCTCCTTCCAAAGATCTTATGACTACAAATACGAAGAAATCATTAATTGTGTGATGGCTCTTTCTACTTCTCTCTGATTGCAATTGGTGATAGTGCTAATACACCTTCATATTAGGATCAATTAGAGATCTTACTTTCCTTAGTCATGGGTATGTATCCAGTGCAACAAGCAAATAGACTATGTATGAAGTCATATAAAACCTTGGTTCTGTTTACACCCTTAACAACTGTTCATCTAGATTATCACTAATCATCTTCCCCAATCTATGAATTCTTGCCTCACAAGGATAGTTTTGATGAACTGGATCATTCATGGTTGGAGCTCTTTAGCATAAGGAATTTCTGCTACCCTATTGAGAAGAGTAATATAGTCCCTAACATCTATATGTAGATATGCTCTACGAATTATCTTCATTTGCTTGAGCTGGTTTTGTTTCTTTGAATTCTCTAAGAGTTTCTCATTGATGTAGTTCATAGGATTTAGTTCCTTTTCATAGTATTGTTTTCCTCTAGTGACTGACACAACATCATATGTATTGTGGCTCAGAATGTGAAACACTGCTTCAATGGCATTAGGGGAAATGTCTAAGATGACATCTCCCAGAGGACTATAAACTCTTTGTTCATTTGAATTGTACTTTGCCATGCAAGGCCAAATAAGGTTTGGTTAATGTAGAGACATGGGAAATCTAGTTGCTTGCTCTAATCTAGAGCATAACAACGTTGTAGCCCAAGTAGTCCTTCCATTATGTTTAGACAATATCTACAAGAACTGTTGTAGGTCCACATGGCCTATGTCAATGTTCGTAATCTCTCGGTCCAGAGAGTGCAACTTCATAGGGGGAAGGTATCCATTAATTTTGTACTTCATTGATACCACTTTTTGCTGAGAAATTACCAACTCTACATTTTAAAACACCCCAAATTAGGAACCTTATTAAATTACAAAAAAAAAACAATAACTTGGTGAAATCACCTTATTAAAAGCAAGAAAACTAATTAAAAGATATTAAGCAACCAAAAATAACACCAAAATTCATGCCTTAACCTTATTTTAATCTCTATGTATTTCGGGGGTCAGGGGTTGCAACATCCCCAATCCTTGCTTCAAAGGCGCAGTCAAAGCCTTTGGGAGTTGGTGGTATTTCTATCCTTGATCCTTGCAATGTATTTTGTGGGTGAATGGATAGGGGTTGGGGGTATTATCGGGGGTTGGGTATAGTAACATCCTTTATCCCCGCCACTTATAGGTGGGATCATTATATATCACAAGTTTCAGGGGTTGGGGGTGTTACATCCCCGACCCCAAAATGGGTATTGGGGATGTAACATCCCCAATCCCCATGGGATCTTTGGTAATGCCAAGTTTTGAGATAAGCGGGGGTCAGGGATGTTACAATCCTTGATCCACTAGGGCATCATTTTAAACACTTAGTGATTTTCAATTTTTTTTTTGATCACTCAATTAGTATACACAGATTATTAATTCATCTCTATGGTATGAAATATTGCTTATTAAAAAATGAACTAAAATAAGACAAGAGTGGCTAGGAACACCACAAAACCCAAGGCAAGCACCTTCAATCGAGAAATGTAGGGAAAAACAACAAAAGCTAAATACTTTCACTAATTGAAGGAGGAAAAGAATGAGGGTTTCAAACCCTAAAGGCTGCAACTAAAACTTCAACAAAATAGGCCAAGAGGATCAAAACCTAGACACAAAAAAGAAAGAAGGAAGAAAAGGAAGCAAAGAAATAAACCCTACCTCAAAAAGGAGAAACAAAACTATCTCGCACACTACTAAACCCTAAGAAACATGCTCAAAAGCCTTCCTATGCTCATGGAATTTCTCTTAAATCACCCAAATTCATGGCAGAATGAAGAAAAAAGATCAATAAATTGGGTTTATATATGTAGGAACCACGGGGGCTTCACGTAGTGAACTTGGGTTATAGCATGTGCGTTCATGACATACTAAAGAATCCTCCTATTTTCAAAAAATATTGCTCTAAACTCCCTTTTTGTCACCCCCTCCCAATACACAACCTAAATTAAAAGCCCCCCTATTTTTGCCAAATATTGTATTTTTTCATAGCTCGAATTAAAAATCCCCCTATTTTCATTGATAGGCAACATATTGTACCCTCATTTTTGGGATATCAAACCCCCCGTTATGAATGCATGTGATATAATATTGCCTAGCCAATGAAGCCCTCATGGTAGGAACACACACATTTAATGCAATGTGGCAGTAGGTAGACCCATCGGGGGTTGCGGTCGGGGGTAGTAGGTGTCATCAAGATGGTGAAAACCACCATGCCAAATCCCTAATTCACGCCTAGGGTGAATCGAGGATTGGGGGTGGAGACATTCCTAATCATCACAAGGTAGGGCAACAATAAAGGAAAACACATGGGTTAGGGGTTAGGTGTCTTGACTCCCGAAATCGAAAAGGGGATCCTTGATTCCTTCAAGTTTGAAAAAGGGGAAAAAGGAACAAGAGAAAAAGAAAAGGAAAGGAGAAAAAGAAAATAAGAAGGAAGGGAGGAAAAAAGGGAAGACAAGGGAAGGAAAAAACAAGAGGCCAAGTGAAAAAGAGGGGATCCCCATTTTCTGAATTGAGAAAATGGGGTATGAGTTGTGGAGGCACAACAGTTAATAGGTAGTGAAAAGACTCCAAACAAGAAGGGTGGACTTGGTTTTGAAAAATGGGAAAGCTCAAAGTAAAAAATGACTAAAGACAAAAGTGAGAAGACAAAGAAAGAGGCACATGTTGAGGTGCCAAAGAAGGTAGAAAGAAAGGAAAATGATTACAAAAATGTCCAAAGCCAGAAGAAGAAGAACTTCAAAAGACCTACTCCTAAACAAATTGTTCCAACTAGGTACTCTCAATATTTTAATGGTAATTTCTATTATTGTAATAGGGTTATCCATAAGGCTATTGATTGCAGGAGTAGAATGATTAAGAATTCATTCCAACCTTATAATGCCCTGGATTCTTAACTCTTTCATGGTTAGTGTCATGCTTGCAATAAGTCTGGTCATAAGGATTGAAGAGGGAAAAAGATTGGAAGGAAGATGCAATGATCAAATGCAATGGAATGAACAATAAAACATTAAAAGACCATTATACCTTTGGATTGAGCCTTTGATGAAGCCAAAGATGCACCCATTCTTGGCTTGATTGGATTGGCTCTCTTGTTTGGTGTGGGTGGCTCTCCAAGATTGTGCACAAGATATTGGATGCTCCAAGATTGTGCACAAGATATTGGATGATGCGATGGAATGGATAAGAAATTGGCTAAGTGATAGGTGAATGAAAATTTGGCTAGAATTTGGATACTTGGATGGTTTTCTAGGCTCAAATTGACAGCATAAACTTGGATAACTTGGAGATGTCAAATGAAGGAGTGGAGCCTCCAATTTATAAGAGAAGAGGGGAGGAAATGAAGGGCTAAGATTGATCCAAGAGGGAGGGTCAGGATTGCATGTGAGCCCACACATGGCCCAAGAGGAGATGACAAGACAAGTGTGGAGTCCAAGAGACATGCCTTAAAGGCATTTCTTGTCTCCACACTGCTCAAGGTTCATTGGGAAGGCTTCCCAATGCACCTAGGGAAGAGAAAATGAATAAAATATTCCTTGAGTGATGAGAAGAAGGAATTAAAAATTCTTTAAAAGAATGCTCATAAGTATTGGAGGAATAGAGAGGAATTATAAATTTCTTGGGTGAAGGGATACCTAGAGGAATGTGAGATTTTGAAAATCTTGCATTCACCTAGGAAAAGGGCATTTAAGGCAGGTGGGTGAATGAGGAGACAAGGAGTTGACTTTGTGGCTAATCATGAGGATTAGCCACTAGCAACTCATTAGGAGAGGGATTAGAAGAATGATTAGGTGGGATTAGGACAAATGGGATTTGTAGGAGGATTTGACTAGGAGAGAGAATGAGTGGAGGGGATTAAAAATTAAGAGAATAATGATAAGTGAGATTAGGGGTGCTTCTAGAAGAATTCATTAAGTTAATGATGGATTAGGAAAAGGTGATTTGTACGAATCACCTAGATCAATTAATTAATTGAGATTAATTAATTAAAGGGGGGGATTTGGAGAGAATTAATTTTAGGGATTTTTAGAAGAATAGAGGTAGATTGATTTATTAAATAAATCAATCACTAGACTATAGTGACAATATTAATTATATTTAATTAATATTGAGAAAGAATATGGATTGGCATAATTAATAAATTAATTATGCGAGGAAATTAAATTAGTTAATTTTAATTTAAGTGTCTACATTTTGCCTCTCTTTTACATAGAGGCAAATTTGGTGATGGGTAAAAGATAGAAGAAGAAGGATGCCCCAACACAAAGCACGGGTGGTGTATGCCCCCTCGAGAATTTTTTCAGAATTATTTGGAAAATTAACGAAAAATTATCGAAAAGAAGAAGGAGGGAGAAAGGGTGACAAGTGAATGAGAAAGAAAGATAGAGGGAATTGAAAGAATCAAAGAGGAGATAGAAGAAGGGAGAACACGAAGGGAGTGGGCCCACAAGGGGGTCCATATAAACCATGTAGGGCCCAATGAAGGGTCGTTGTCACACATAAGCATTGGAGCATTTTAGAGCTTGGAAGAAGAGAAGGAGAGATCGATCGCATTCTGACACGTGAGCACTGCGCCAAGAGGGTCGTCTATAATAACATTATTTTAAATGCACCAGTTCCAAATATTTGCTAATCTAGAGAGAGGTCGTAAAAAGAGATCCTTAAAAGAGAGGTCCTAAAAATTTTAAGGTGAGAAAGAGAGAGAGAGTTTAAATTAAAACAATATTATTTTATTTGCTAATCTTGAGAGAGGTCCTAATACGAGATCTTATAAAAGAGAGGTTCTAAATAAACTTTTAAGGAGAGAGAGAGAGAGAGAGAGAGAGAGAGAGAGAGAGAGAGAGAGAGAGAGAGGTCCTAAAAAGAAAGAAAATAGAGAGAGAAGTTCTAAAAAGACTTAAGGGGAGGGAAAAATTGAGAGAGAGAGAGTGAGAGAAGTTAAATTTAAACAAGATTATTTTTAATATGCCAAAATTCCAAATATATTTGCTAATCTAAAGAGAGGTCCTAATAAGAGATCCTAAAAAGAGGTCCTAAATAGACTTAAAGAGAGAGAAAAATGGGGTGTCCTAAATAGACTTAAGGGGAGAGAGAGAGAGAGAGAGAGAGAGAGAGAGAGAGAGAGTCCTAAAAAGAGAGTGTAGCATTGTAAATTGTACACCACCCTTTATTAGTGTCCAATTTCACACTCTTCTAGCACCTATTTTAGGATTTCCCTTTTCTCTATACTTTATAGGACATTTATTGCAATTAATTAATATTTTGTTTAGTATTATGGTTCTTATTCCACTTTATTACATCATCACACTCTTATTTGGGCCCTTAATTCTAGGTGTTTCCTTTATCATTTTATCCTGATTATTCCTTAATCATGCCCTAATTTCAACTATCAAAGAATATTTTGCATATCTGCACATCTTGTGTTGAGCTACCAAGCTACATTTAGCATTATAATTATTATAGCTTGCATCCCTATAAATTTGGTAAAAAGTGGTTGAGACCAAAGCATGCTTCACTCTATTCCCACACTTTTTTCCTCAAATTTCGGGAGGATGATTAGGCAGTCTTACGCTATTCAAATTTAGCTCCTTGCAAAAATATATTAATTCTAAGTAAGCCTAAAGGTGATTAAATTATGAAATCCTTATATAAGGCATCCTTCTTAGCTCATTTTTATCTATCCAATCTAAGAATCTATCCATTCAAGCAGTCAAGCATTCAAGCATTGAAGCATTCATCACCAAACATTTTCAAAGGTCTTCAAGCCTGCATATTCTTCATTCATTCATTGTGGATCCAAATTACATCAATCATATGAAAGCATGTGTGTTTGATAAGGGTTTTTTTATGTTCATGCCATTTCAAACAACATATACGATTACATTCAAGAAGCAAAGCATCATTATCAATCATTGCAGATTTGAGGTATATCTTTTCATTATTTATTTCAATTATTTGTAATATCTCATTCAAGGTTAATTTATAAAATGGTGTTTGTCTTAGGCAAACCCTTATTCCCAACCTACTTCCCTTCTCTAGTGTGTGCATGAGTAGGTACCGAGCTATGATCTTCAAAACTGGCTTTATTTATAGAGACAAATAGATCCCCCTTTGGAGTGCGAAAAGTGCAGAGGACCAGAGTGACCACCATCTCGATCTTGACAAATTAGGAGCTAATTTTTAGAATAGGTCCGAATACTCTTATATTCCATGGATCCAGTTTTGTGGTTTGATTTGATGACTATAGCTCACAGTTTGTGCATATTTACCTAAATTTCGACACATTTACCCTAATTTTAGCAATTCAATTTAATTTCAACAATTCAATTTAAGTTAAGGGAAAGAAGAGGCACATTCAAAACCCTTAGAATCTTAATAGAATCTATATCTATTAGGTTTAGATCTATCAAATTCCATCTTTCCCTAATGTGATGGTAATTAAGCAAAATTACTTGTTTTACTACATCCAATGGTGAAAGCCCTAATTTTCACCATTTCATTTTGGTGAACCTAGCTCCTTACACCCTTATTCCTAAATTATGTTCTTAGATATGAGTGTTTATGTAATTTATAATATAAATTTACATTCACAAGTTCAATTTCGAATTGAATTTCATAAATTTAGAGGTTAAATTCACAAAAACCCTAATTTATAATTATTAAATTAACCTTGTGGGTTGTATAATTTCGAGTTTATCTCTCAAATTTGATTGTTCATGCATTTTAAAAATCAAATTTGCATTCATATATCTCATTTTCAATTTAATTGCATAAATTTAGAGGTTAAAATCACAAGAACCCTAATATATAATTCTAAAGTAAACTTGTGGGTTGCATAAATCTTCAATTGTGTTTTCAAATCTAGTTCATTTCATTCACTTCTTTCATTGCAAGTTTTCTTTTTTCTTAATTAGGAAAAATATCAAATTTCTTTTTACTAGAGGAGGTTCTTAAGTTGAAAGGATTCAAGATATATGAAAATACCCTTTATGAGCCTTTCAATGATTCCTCTCCCAAAGTTTCTCTCCCTAAAGAGGACATATTGATGCAAGAAAATATTTATAACACTTCTCTCAATGATCTCCCTATTTGGGACAAACCATTGGAGGATGGCGTCGATTATTCTCTTATTATGTTCCTCCTCCATGAGGGAACCTTGGTGAAAGAGGATGATATTATGGTAAAAGAAGTTGATATGAGTGAGAATTCCTTTAATAACACTTCACCTTCTATTCATTTCAATAGCCTTCCCCCTAGAGATGAAGCATCAATAAGACATGAATGTCCCTTTCCTAAGGTTCGCCATGAAGATATTTTACAACAAGAGGATAATACCATTTCTCGTCATATTTTCAATTCTCTTGTCCCCTAAAGATGAAGAACCTAACCAAGATCCAATCAATATTATTCATGTTGTTGAAGAACCTTAAATTGTTGTTAAGGATGGGTTGACTTGTCAATCTGATTACCATTCGGTTCCTTATATATATAATGATAAAATGTTTGCTTTGAAAGTTGACAAGAATATACAAATTGAAGCACAATATAATTTTTTAGTTATTACAATCCTCTCTCCAATTCAAACAAATACATCATCTCCTACTAAAGGAGTTCTTAGAGAAGAAATATCGAAGGATGACTGGAGATCATTAGATTTCACACCTTTTTGTAGAAAATATAAGATGTATGAATTTGATACTCAAAAGTTTTATCCTAACACATGTCTCGATATTTATTGGGCCTATTTAAACTTCAATCCATTTCCACCTAAGAGTAAAACCTCTCCCAATCCTACACATGGATACAATGGAAAAGTTTTAGGATGTGTGCAACAAAGTCATGAGAAATAATACTTTTCTAATGAAAAGCTAGGTTTTCAACCTCCTCCTTTGCCTACATCCCCTCCTCCATTGTCTAGTGGATTTACATCTTCTCATTCCCATATGGCATCGCAACAAGCTAATGTATTGTCCAATCCTCTTTATACAAACTCGAATTCACTTCTCTGTTATAAACTCTAGCCTGGTACCCAGGGACCATGGTTCTCATTGCCCTAGTCCCAGGACCAGGGTGCCTAGTGCCCTGGTCCTTCCAGTTTAAATCCAAATTTTTCAGATTCCGTTCCAAACTATTTCAAAATCTAGATTTCTAGTTTGTAGCTCTAAAGACCATAAAAAATAACATAAAAGTAATAGGTGACTATGGATGGCATATTTTTCATGATCATTTCAAATAACATTCAAGTTCCTATTATGTTGCTCCTAACTATGTGACATTGTTAGCTTACCTATCAGGGGCTCATTATAATTCATGGTGGTACAATTTCAAGTGCAATCATACTTAGTGAGAAACGTAGTCTTTTATTCAATCTTGTCGCTATGCTTGGGGGAAATAATATTATTCTATCTTATCTCTTTCTTCTCTCATGTGTCACTATTCCCTTTAGAGGTTGCATTTTTCATGTATTGATATCCTTTCTTGCATAGAATTTTATGTCTCTTAGGAGTAATCTCTTCTTAGTAGAGTATGTGATCCTTCTTATAATTCTTTTTCTTTCTCTTTGAAGATTACCTCCTCTTTAGAGTTACAATTTATATATCTTGATGTCTTTTCTTGCATCGAATATTCCTTCATGTGAGTACATTGTACATTTTCTTATGTCTAATCTCTCCTTAGAGGTTGTGTAATTCTTCTCATTGTCCCTACACTTGGGGAGAAATTATCTCTCTCCTATCCTTTCTAAGGATCCACTTTTCCTTTGTTGAGTGGTGTTTTCTTGTGATTTGATATCATTCCTTGTGTGAAGTTGTTGTTTGCTCAAGGATTCTCTCTTATGCAAGAGGCATGTATCCTTGACTACAACCTCTTCTTCACTTGGCGGTGCACATATATTATAAAATTACCCCTTTGCATTGGGTCAAAAGTGTGTCGTCATTCATCAAGAATCTCTTTCACCTAGCAATAGGGAGAAGGTATGCATTCTTGTTCTCCTTCCCTTCGTTTGGTAGAAGATGCTATGTTTGTTCAAGAAACTCCTATTGGAGGTAGATGTCTTTTGAGCAAAGATCTCTTCTCCTTCAAGGATCCTCTTTACACTTGTTGCAAGTTATCTCTTTTTCAACTATCTTATCCTTGCTTGTAAGAGTATTCCCTCTTTAGTTTGGATTTATGAGCATTGTTTCCTAAAGGATATCTCCTTGGTGTTGAAGGTAGGTATCCTCATCTCTAGCTTCTTTAATACACCAACATAGGGCTATGTTGACATCTTAAAGGGGGGCATACATATCTCCCTCTTTGTACCTTATTGTACTATATCAAGTTACATTTCTTTGATGCAGGAGCATCCCCGGTCGATGAGCAATCTTGCATCATCCAAAATATTTCCTTTCAGTTTTGTTCTTGTCTAGTTCTTTATGCAATTTTTTGTGTTCTTACCGGTTGGTACCGGTAGTTGCTTTCTTTTCATGGCAAATCTTATTTTCAGTTTCTAGGCTAGTTCGTGTTCTTAATTCTACATTTTTAGTTCATTTGGGTTCTTTTCCGATTAGTTATCGCTTTCAATTGATTGTTTATAGGTTCCAGGACACTTCTTATGCTTACCGGTTGGTCTTCCTTCATTACCGACATGATTCTTGGCGTGTGGATATATTCGTATGGCCGACCTTCCTGCTGAACCGCACTTTGTGGTTATTTTCTGGAAATATTTATAGAATTCTTAGGGACGACCTATTTACTTGTTTCATTTTCCTGCATTAGTAAATGTAATCTTATGAGGTCAACCCAGATATGTTCTAGTGGGTATAAATGTTATTATGTAATCATTTCTAGGGACAGAGGAAGTAGAATTTAGAATGAGGATTGAGATTCATATTTTGTGATCTGGTTGATTCCTAGAGTCTTGAGTTGGATTATATCTGGCTGATAGCTTGCATGTAACTGGTTAACTACTAGATGCTTTTTAATGATTATATGATGATAGTCGGAAGATTGTCAGAAGTTCTAAAATAATAATATGATCTATTATGCAATCTTCTTATGTTACTCTTGCTGCATAAGTCGGTTGATTCTCTATGAGGGTTTTACTGATTATGGCTGCATCAAGTGGTATCATAGCTAGTTATGGACTGGCTAGTTGAAGAATTGTTTCCGAATAGTGAGGCATTCCTTTGGGTGGACAGATCGCTGATTGGAGGCATACTGCACGTGTGTTCAATAGATCGTCAAGCGGAGGCAATTGAAACCAGTAATTAGATCGTCGAGTTGAGGCAGTTCACTGGAGTGGAAGAGGAGATGTTGCCTAGATGGACAAACCCCTAGAGGGTAGAGAAGATGATGGAAGAATTCAACACTAATACATTTGGCCTAAAATTCCAATGAAGGTTTCTGACAGAGAAGGCATATTGTGACCAAATTTGATTTTTTTTTGAAAAAATGCCCGCATTCGTCAGAATTCTGATGATAATTCAACATTTTATTTTGATGGAGAAGGAATTGGTAATGAGATTTGTGTTTTTTTTAAAAAGTGCCCGCGTTCGTCAAAATTCTGACGAGCGCAGGCATTACTTAAAAAAAACCAAGTCATTTGATAAACATGTAGCGTCCTAAAATTGCGACACTTGCAATTTCGACTGCATTTCGGTCTTCACGATGGCGACGCAACACGCAACCTGAATGGAGACCCCGAAACTTGCTCATGACACCAAAAACTACATTTTTCAAACACCCTGGCCTGAACCTCCTTGCACCCTACTGTCCCGGGAGGTGGGACCAGAGCGCCCAGCGCCCTGGTCCCTGGGTCCTATTTTGGGCCCGGTCTCCTAAGGGGTCTCGAGTCTTTTTGTTTGCAATTTGGAAATTAACTTTCCTGGTCGGCCTAAGGTCGGGAAAATCAGTCTATCAGCCCTAATTGACAAGTATATAAACTACATTTTTCTCTCTCATTTGGGATGAAGAGGATAGGTGTACAAAGCATGGAAATTATACTCAAGCATTCAAGCATTCAAGCATTCCTTTAAGCAATTGATCATTTCAAGTCTCCATTCAAGGCTAAGTGTTGCATTCAAGACAAGGATTCAACCATTGAAGAGGAGATCACATACTACTACAACATACAACATACAACATCTAAACCTTCGCACATAAGGATACAAACATCCTTAGAACAAGGTATTAGTACTTGTTTTACAGTCATTTACATTTACAGCTCTTGCTCATTTCTTGGTTAATTCCAAAACCGGGGTTTGACCTAAAGGCAAACCCCTAATCCCTAACCCCCCAATCGTCTTCGCTTTTCTGTGTGTAGGTTGCAGGTACGTGGCTGAGATTGAAGATCTGGAATCCTTGTGCAGAGACGAACAGATCCCCCTTCGTTTCGCGGATTTTTCGGAGGACCGTGGCGCCGGGCGCCATCGTCCCGACAACTTTTGCTCAAATTTGTAGGACAGCGCCGTATCGACATTTTACTGCTAATTCCAGGTCCACAGCTTCATACTGTATTCCTATCTCAGTTTATAAGCGAATCTTTGTCACTTTCTATGCATTCCTAGCTTAATTCTCCTATGCACATTCTTTACAAAAGAGGGTAGCCTTGCTGTCATAACCCTTGAAACTCATTTAGCATCCAATCTTGCATTGCGTGGGATTGGATCTTGTGGGTTTCAACCCCTCTTTTGAATGTAAAGTCTCCCCCCTAAGTGAAAACCATCGAATCCTAGCGAACCTCCCTTCTCTCTCCTTGGAGTTGGAAGAGGGGAGAGCAACTAGGGTTCGATCGCGATTTTTCCACTTTACATTTTGGTGAACCTGATGTGAACATCCTTTCTGATTTTTCATGCTTAGATCTGAAAAAATTGATTACATTTCCATGTTTGATCTTTTGCAAAATTTTAGAGGTGATTGCATAAAAACCCTAAAATTTCTTTTTAGTAATTAAACTTGTGAAATATTTAATTGTTAATGCTTGTTTCAGATCTGTCCTTCTATTACAAATTATCAATTCATATCTATGTTTTAATTTTGAAAATTAAGTGGTTAAGTGTCAAAACCCTAATTTTTGAAACCTTCTTGATTGAACCTTTGACTGACAATTTCACTGATCAAAACATCTCCAAATCAGCTGTAACTTTGGATTCCGCAATAAAATCACAATATCTTTCATCCTTGAAAATTTGGAAAAAAGTTGCGAGGACCGTGGCGCCGAGCGCCATCGTCCCCGACATTTTTTCCAAAATTTCGGGAGCGAGATCTTACTGTATTTTTCTGCTAAAATCCAGAATTTTGGCTGATTTTATCAATTTTAACACCTTCAAAATTACAGTCAAAGTTGGTCTTGTGATTGCTTGGATTAAGGCTTTTAAACATTCAAAAATCATTGAAACTGAAATTTTGTGTCAAAATTGTGTTCTTACTGTCCTAAATCTGAAAAGTGCGTTAACATTCATTAAAAATTTCAGTGCTTTATTCAAATTCTTGCATTTTGTGACTTTTGAAATTAAGTGCTTAATTACAACAACTTTGATTTCCGCTTTCAAAATTGAATTTTGCGTGAAATTGAGTCAATTTTTAAATTTCAAAGCTTGCATTGCTTTTGACATTCCCTCTAAAATCATAAAATTCAAAATTTCAGTTTCCTTTTTTTTTTTTTTTTTTTCAAAATTCAAATTTTGCATTTTTCGACAATCTGGGTAGGGTTCAATTTTGAGATTGCAACTTTAATTTGGCCTATCTACAGATCGTAAAATCACTCAATTTTTTCAGATTGGCTTTAAAATCATCATACCTTTCATCCCTGCAAATTTCAAAAAAAGTTGCAAGGACCGTGTTGCACTCCGAGCGCCACTGTCCCAGACATTTTTTCCGAAATTTCGGGAGACTGTTGTGATTGCATTTAACAGCTTAAATCCAGAAGATTGGCTGATTTTACTGAAAATTGCTACCTCTAAAATCAAAATTTTCTCTCTTTCTCTAGTGCATGAGTTTTACAACAATAAGCCCTACTTACACTATTCCCGTTAGACGAAGCCGTAGAATTAAGTCTTTCCGAGGTTTAACTACTGAGGAGATGGAACCTAATTTGAATAGCCTTTTTAACGAGGACATGGGTAATTCCTCTAATCCTCCTAATGATGAAGAAGCTCTCCATGAGGTTTCTGAAGAACAACTTTCGAAATTGGATAACCAATTTGACGATTTTCGACAATGGATGTCTCAAGAATACCCTGATAGTCAAGCTCTTCCTTTAATTGAGGGTCTAAAACGTATGCTTCAAAGTGATAAGAATGGAATTGATATTTTGCGTGGTATTTCACACATTGTGAATTCGAACGTGATGCCTATGAAGAGTTGTGCCAAAACTTTAGGTTATACACAACCTCCTACACAAGTCAATCATTCTATTCCTTTGATGACTTCTATTGCTAGCATACCTACCTTTACATCAAACATAATGGCTACTTCTACACAAGACATTCCTCCTGTGATCACTAGTCATGGGGGCAATCCTTCCTTTTCAATTAACCCTCTTCCTTCATTCAATCCGACTTCTTCATTCACTCCTTCAATGAGTGTTCCTATTACATCTTCACAAATGAACATGACACAAGGGGGCAATTCATTTAATCATTCCATTCCTCCTTGTAGTGTTCCTCCTGTCCAATCATCTCCTATGACTAATTATCATAGGGTCCCACCACCTTACTCTTTACCTTCTTTCAATAACATAACACCTCCATCTCAATCTAACACATCTAATATGAACCCTTCGACTGAAGCGACCATTAACAATCTTGCACAAACTGTCTCTTCTTTACAGCAACAAATTGCCTCTATGAATCAATTTAAGTTTAGTGTGCCCACATTTGATGTTGCGAGCCCACTTTCTCTTGACATTGTTCGAGCTATCCCTCCTAAACATGTTGAAATCCCGCATTTGGAGCTTTATAATGGTAAAGGAGATCCTCTAACACATGTTAAGACTTTTCAAACAATTTGTACTGATTTTGCTTATGACCAAAGGTTGCTGGCAAAACTATTCACTAGAACATTAAGAGACAAAGCCCTACAATGGTATTGCTCGTTGCCTTCCTATTCTATTACTTCTTTCGAACAACTTGCAAATGCTTTCATTCAACAATTTCAAAACAATATAAGTCCTAAAGTTACTTTGATTGATTTAATGCATTGTAAACAAGGTGTTAAAGAAAAAGTGACTGATTTCATTGGTAGATATAAGCATTTGTATGCTCAAATTTCTTTTCCAGTGCCTGACAATGATATTCAAAGAATCTTTATTTCTAATTTACAAAAAGATATTCGAGACAAACTTCTATTTTCTGAGTTTACTTCTTTCCAACAGTTGTGTGCAACTCTTCACAATTATCAACTGACTGTGAGTCAAATGGAACAATCACATCCTATGGCTCCGAGTGATAAGGGTGATAGCAGTCAACAACCATTTGGGAAGTTTAAACCGAACAGAGACTCCATCAAATTCAATGAAAACATCATCAACAACAATGTGAATGCAGCATCAGGTGTGCCTCCTATTTCTAAATTTTTCAAGAAAGAAAGAAAGTATACTCCTTTGAATGAATCATTGCATAGTATTATGAATAAATTATTAGAACAAAATGTGCTTACTCTTCCTCCTATAAGACAAATTGATCCTGCAAAGATTACTTCACCTTATTTTGATAACAAAGCCTTTTGTCAATTTCATCGTCAGCCTGGGCATGATACTGAAAAATGTTTTTCTTTAAAGGGTAAAATTCAAGATTTGATTGATAATAATACTATCTCTGTTTCTGGAGTGAATGATAAAGGCAATACATCTGTAGCTCCTCCTAATCAAAATCTTCAGATTTTCACTGATCCATTAACTTCTCATACCTCTAATGCGATTGAGACTAATGATTCCTCTCTTTCATCTGATGGTCTTGTGTCTATGACTCCAAATGTGATTAACTTTGTAGAGCAGCAAGAAAACCCTAAAGAACCTTCCATCACATTTGATTCCAATGAAACCATTAGGGCACCTGATGGTCCTTTATACATAGTTGCAAAAGTCAAGAATACAACTTGTCGTGGAGTGCTTATTGATCCTTCATGCATGGTTAATGTTATTACTGAAGAATTTCTTTTTACTTTGCAATTGAATCAAGTGATTTATGACAAAACAGATGTGATTGTGAAACTATTTGATGCATTTTCTTCTCCTGCAATTGGTTCTATTACATTGCCTATTGAGGTCTATAACAAATCCCTTGATGTGAACTTTGCTATTATTCCATCTTCCGAACAATTTCGTGTGAAGCTTGGCTATCCTTGGCTATCTTCCATGAAAGCTATTGCTTCTCCTATTCATAAGTGTTTGAAATTTCCCCATAATGGTGAAGTTGTTACTGTCAATCATAGCCTCTTTAAACCAGCTGAAAGAACCTCTAGTGTTCCTCTTGATTACTTTTGGCCTAAACAATTCCAATCCCTTCCTCCGCGAAGTGATCATCTTTTCAAATCTTATCAAAAGTGGAAAACAGATATGATCCTATCTTTAAGTGAACCTAGAACACCTAAACTTGACATTCCTATCATTCTTGAGAAGGAAGTTCTTCCTTTGAAAGATAAAACTAATGTCTTTCCTCAAGAAGATTCCCAACCCATCCCTATGGATGTGACTATGTCTATATCTAATAAACTTCCTACAAGTAGACCTATACCTCCTCGTCATGATGGACTTGGTCTCCTTCCTAAACCAAAAATTCCTCCTTTATATGGAGCAGTTCCTCCTCCTTCCTTTTATAGAGAGAAGAGACCTTCTTCTTCTCCTATTATTCAGCCTAAGAGACCACAACCTAAACACCCAAGTGCTAGGGATGAGAATATTCCTCCTCCTCAATCTTCTTCACTTCCTACTAAGACTAGACGAAATCGTTCTGCACGTGAACACCGACGAAAGCGTCGTCTTAGGGCTCAAGCAGCTGCTTCTCAAACTTTGAAATCTCCAAAAACACCTTCAACAAGCATTATTCCATTTTCTCCTCAGCCGGACATTGAGCCTAAATCTCCTAAACATAAGATGCATGATGGTCTTGATCCTGTGCGAGTTAAAGATCCTATTTTTATAAATCTTGATGATGATATAGATGAAAATGTTATTCATGATGAAAATGCTACTTCTCTTGCTTCTGATAGTGAATATGAACTTGTTGATATTGATAACCATTTATCTAATGAATTTTCTAAAGCACTTATCCTAGCTCCTAGACAAGAACACCGCGGCTTGGGATATGAACATAGCCCTTGTTTGGATCTTGTGATAGCTCCATCTGCTGTCTTGGATGTTCCTCCTCTAGCGTGTTCCCTGCCTTCCCGAAACATTGATCAGCAAGATCGGGGGATAGATGACGTGCTAGACTAGTTACATTAGCATAGCAGATTCTCTCCTCCTCTCTTGTGTTACTTCTTCTATATGTTATTCTCATTCTTCTATTTGTTGTCCTTAGTGTTGTCTACTTGAGGATGATGCAAGCATTGAGATCTCTCGATCTCTCTCATGTTGACTCAAAAGACACATGTGTTCCCTTCTTCTAGGTGACCTTCCTTGATTGGGGAATGAAGAACAATTATGCATACATACATATGATATACATGAATAATCATACAGCATACTGACCCCGAGGAAAGCGAAGTCACCTCGTGCTTTGTGTTTTGTGTCTATTATCCTTGGGTTTATCTCACACTTGGGGGCTAAATCCTTGCGATAGCGTGCTCCTTTCCTTTCTCGTTTCTTATATGTATCACTACCTTAAAGCAATCACCCCCGGTGAGGTGTGTGCGATCGCTTTAACATAGGGGGGCATACATCCCGTTCATATCTTTTCAAGATACTTGAAAATTTCTTGACAAATTTAGCTTTGCCTTGAAATTTTTGATATCTTTCTGGCATGACTCATAGTGAGGGAACCTTGCTACTGACAGTCATGGTTCTCCCTCGTGATCTTCCCTTTTACTTTGTCAATCGAAGTCGTAAGATCCTTAGTCCACTGGGGGCTTGGTGTGTCTTGCCTCCTTGACATGGTGAAAGTTTTTCAATGTTGTTTCCTTGTACTTTACCGGAAGTATGAGCATACATACTCCCGCTAAAGTGGGGGCTAAATGTAGCGTCCTAAAATTGTGACACTTGCAATTTCGACTGCATTTCGGTCTTCACGATGGCGACGCAACACGCAACCTGAATGGAGACCCCGATACTTGCTCACGACACCAAAAACTGCATTTTTCAAACACCCTGGCCTGAACCTCCTTGCACCCTGCTGTCCCAGGAGGTGGGACCAGAGCGCCCAGCGCCCTGGTCCCTCAGGACCATGGCGCCCAGCGCCCTGGTCCCTGGGTCCTATTTTGGGCCCGGTCTCCTAAGGGGTCTTGGGTCTTTTTGTTTGCAATTTGGAAATTAACTTTCCTGGTCGGCCTAAGGTCGGGAAAATCAGTCTATCAGCCCTAATTGACAAGTATATAAACTACATTTTTCTCTCTCATTTGGGATGAAGAGGATAGGTGTACAAAGCATGGAAACTATACTCAAGCATTCAAGCATTCAAGCATTCCTTTAAGCAATTGATCATTTCAAGTCTCCATTCAAGGCTAAGTGTTGCATTCAAGACAAGGATTCAACCATTGAAGAGGAGATCACATACTACTACAACATACAACATACAACATCTAAACCTTCGCACATAAGGATACAAACATCCTTAGAACAAGGTATTAGTACTTGTTTTACAGTCATTTACATTTACAGCTCTTGCTCATTTCTTGGTTAATTCCAAAACCGGGGTTTGACCTAAAGGCAAACCCCTAATCCCTAACCCCCCAATCGTCTTCGCTTTTCTGTGTGTAGGTTGCAGGTATGCGGCTGAGATTGAAGATCTGGAATCCTTGTGCAGAGACGAACAGATCCCCCTTCGTTTCGCGGATTTTTCGGAGGACCGTGGCGCCGGGCGCCATCGTCCCGACAACTTTTGCTCAAATTTGCAGGACAGCGCCGTATCGACATTTTACTACTAATTCCAGGTCCACAGCTTCATACTGTATTCCTATCTCAGTTTATAAGCGAATCTTTGTCACTTTCTATGCATTCCTAGCTTAATTCTCCTATGCACATTCTTTACAAAAGAGGGTAGCCTTGTTGTCATAACCCTTGAAACTCATTTAGCATCCAATCTTGCATTGCGTGGGATTGGATCTTGTGGGTTTCAACCCCTCTTTTGAATGTAAAGTCTCCCCCCTAAGTGAAAACCATCGAATCCTAGCGAACCTCCCTTCTCTCTCCTTGGAGTTGGAAGAGGGGAGAGCAACTAGGGTTCGATCGCGATTTTTCCGCTTTACAAAACATTAATCCCGCCTCTTCGTCTCATTGACCTCTGCGATATTCACAAAAAAATTGGGCATTACAAGGAGGGAAACTGTTCTGGATTGCGGTGCCGCCAAGATCCGGTTGAAGAAAAAAGGTACGATAATCAACCAATTCATTCAAGCAATGTTTTCTTGAAGAAAAAATCTTTATGTTTGTGACAATGTGTCGAATTTGCTTTATGTAGTGATGAAATTCTTTGAAATATACATAGGAGGTTGCATTTGTGTTGGTTGATGATCAAGTTTTATCTTTATTATAATGAATTGTCCTGCTCATAATTTTTTTTCCCTAGCTCATATTCAAACCAGTAGAAAAGGAGAAAAATAAGATTGATTTGGATGGTTGATCAAATGAAATGATCAATTATCCTCTTTATAGGCATAACCTCTTAGGGCAAACCCTAATTAAGGACCGAGATGACCTAAACTTGCGTGATCAAATAGGGAAGAACACAGATTCTGCCACTCTTGTATCCAACATCCGTTGGAAGTGGCCTAAACGTAGGCACTAGCTGAGGAGCTTACCTTGGGTATGGATGCTGGTATATATGGTTGTGATAGAAACTCACTGTTGCAGGACCGTCAAACCATTGTGTAATGATCAAGTGTCATTTTTTGTCAGTGTTTTTGAAGGGAGGATAAGAGTACCGTGATAGGAAGGTGGTATAAAATGGAAGCTGAGAGGTATACGATTATGAGGTGTGGGTTAGGATAAGATAGGGAGGTAAGTGATGAAGGATGGAATAGTGAAAGAGTAAGTTAGGATATGTTAGGGGTTTGGAAGGTAGGAAAGTGAATGGGGGGGAGATAAAAGGATGTGAATGATGGAATGGGGTTAGGTAGGTGAAGTAAAAGTAAATGTGTATGAGGTTAAGGTTTAGGATAGGATGTAGGAAAGTGGAGGAGGTTAAGAGAGGGGATATGAAAGGTAGATGGAAGGTAATAATGATAGGAAGTGAGGTAAAGGTTATGAGGTGTGGGTTAGGATAAGATAGGGAGGTAAGTGATGAAGGATATAATGGTGAAAGAGTAAGTTAGGATATGTTAGGGGTTTGAAAGGTAGGAAAGTGAATGGGGTGAGATAAAAGGATGTGAATGATGGAATGGGGTTAGGTAGGTGAAGTAAAAGTAAATGTGTATGAGGTTAAGGTTTAGGATAGGATGTAGGAAAGTGAAGGAGATTAAGAGAGGGGATATGAAAGGTAGATGGAAGGTAATAATCATAGGAAGTGAGGTAAAGGTTATGAGGTGTGGGTTAGAAAATAGGGTGTAGGAAATGAAAGGAAGGGTCATCCATGCCATAGTGCTTCAAGAGGAGCACATTCACATGAGGGATAAGATGAGTCATTTCATGCCATAGTGTACCTCGTTAAACCTTCCACCAACACCAAACTCTTTCCCAATCTCGCTAATGGACTAACTCAACTCACTGTCAAATTGTGACAATCAATGCAAGGTTTAGGACAATAGTAATTAGGATATTCTAATTATGGTGGGGCCAAGCCAACATAGGGTTATATGAGGCAGGGGTAAGTTCAAAAGTGATGTGTATTAAGGTTTATACCTATAGTGATATGTGTTATTATGCCCTGGATAATATAGAGTCAAATGATATTGGGTTCTAAGGCTATTTTTGCTTATGGTGGCATTGCACAACATAATTTGTTGTGGATTAGTGTTCAAAATGAAGGTGGTTAACTAGTCAGAATTAAGAGAATAGGCCCTAAAAATGGACTCTAAGGTGATGGGGATCATTACTATTTATAGGTACTGTAGTTATATTTGTTCGTCTAATTTAGAATTTGGGAAGGTTTGTGTAGTACCCGAATTATGACTTGAAATATGAATGGAGTCATTGACTGGGAAGACCCACCATATGAACATAACCATTGACCAAGTAGGGTCCAACTTGTGGTGACAACATTGATGCATGCATGCTATGAAACACTTGTCAAATTGGTTGTAGTCCTAGAGGAGCTTTGATGTTCATATCATTAATTGCTTCAGGTTTCCTTCCATGATATACCTAATGTTTGAGTAGAATGCATTGCATTCTAACTATAGAACAATTGTTTTCTGTCTGATGAAGCAACCTGTAACACAATTCACTTTTTCACCAGTCCATTGTTTCCCTTGGAAGACTTGATATGCACGAAGTTTAACATGGGTTGCCATTCCAAAATCAAGCTCCCCTTCTCATCGTGATTAGGTGGGTCATGTGGTTACTGTTATCAATGACTTCTTTGAGTGTTTTCTTGAAGTATTTATTTTCTTTCACGAGGATTTACTAGAATTAGCTTATTTGAGTTTTCTTTTGTTTTCAAGAGATACCTAGTTTGATATGCAAACATACATGTTTTTTTGCTATTGATTTTTTTGAGAATTATAAGTTCCTATTTTCTTAGACTCGTTTTCTCTTTGGGAGGAAGCCAAAACCAAAACTTATAGCTACACAACCAAACAAAAGAATTATTAAGGAAACCTGAATGAATTTGTAAAGAAATCGGATATCATTCAAGATCCAAGTTGAAAGTGTCCTCAAGATTTACCCTAGTGCTATTGGACATGTTGTTTGAACAGTAGCAAGCCTGAGGCAACCTTAACTAAATGTCATGCCCCTAGCCAGATTTCTAATCATTGTTGGTAACACAAAATCATTTTTACAATGTATATCTCTTCTGTAGTGTGGAATTTCACTTGAATGTTGCTCTCTGATGAGCATTAAGGCCAAAACTTAAAGAGTTGCACTTTGCAGTGATGACATGAAGTTTCGATTGTCTATTGATTTCAGTATTAGTATATACTTTATAAACTCATCTGAATCAGAAACCTAAGCAGGCATCTCAGTAACTTTTGATGGTTGCCTATTGCTCTAAACATGATTAGGCTTTTTCACTATGTTGACTACCACCTTTAATGGACTTCCATCATGAAGACTTATTACTATTGCCCTCTTTGACTGTCACAAGATGACTAAAATGTTTGCATAGATCTAGGACTAGTAAGATCCTTATATAGTTACTAGGAGTCATGTTAGAGACACATAAAAGCATGATACCCAAGTTAGTAAGATCCTCTAATACTTAGTCATAGATCGCATTCTAACAATAAATAGAAGGTCATATCTTGGTAACCTAACTAGTCCATGAGTAGTAGCTCAAAATTTTATCAAAGCTAGGTTAGGTTAGGAGCCCCAATAACCTATAATGTGTCTTATAATGGGTGTTGAAAATAATCTACACTCAAGCCAACAATGGAATGGTAAGAAAGGTGGCAATAGCTCAATGGTAAGAAAGGGGGTAGTAGCTAACAACCTCTAGTCACCTTCATGTAGCAAAGCCACTAGTACCACACCTTTAGTATGAAAAATCCTTCACTTATCATCCACCATATGGCCTAATTATCAAATTTATTTCTTCTACATGTAAAAGCCATATGCACAAGATGGAATGACAATTGGTAGATTTAAAAGCCATATTCCACAACCTTTGCTAAAATCCTTTTTGTCAATGCCAAAATGTGAGGTTTGTAACAAGATGCGACATCCATAAAAGCATAATAGAGATGAGATTTCATAGTGTTTTAAAGAAGATATCATAGTTTTTTCAAAAAATGTCAAAACCATGCCTAGTGTTTATCGAGAGGAGTAAATAATGTATAGTTTGGTCTCCCATGCATATAAATCCATCCAAATGTGTGGGAAGGCCTTAGTTCATGCTATGTATCATATTATGTTGTGTGTAGGGCTCCAAACTAGATTTGGTATGTGTTTGGGCATGAGGACAGTTTGATATCTCTTATGTATCAGACAGTAAAAGGCAGTAAGAGTGAAGAATTTGGTGGGAAGACCAAGCGATTGGTATTTTGAAGTGGTTGATGATAGAGAGAGGGGTGAGGTGACCCTATGCAACCTTTAGAAGGTTTTGTGGATCAAAACCAAATAAAATAGATTAAATTTCTATGGCTGTCCTAAGGGTATTGATTGTCATAGTCATAGTTTTACTAGTGATATTGTTTTTTGTTTTGATAGAGCTATGTTTGTAAACCCAAGTGTGGATATGTAATGGAGTCATGAGATGTCTTAAGACTACATCAATACTTAACAACAACATAGTGTGTAGGCACCTAAAATATGAAAGGACTACATATTGGAAGGCGTGTGTGATGATGCCATGAAAGGTCTGATATCCCTTTGTATCGAATTGAGAAAACCAGTGAAAGACAAAAAAAAAATGCATTGAGAAGGAAAAAGGTTGAATTGCCTAATGTTTGTTGTTGAAGTGATGTGTGGGGACCCTGCCAAGCCAAATATCTTGTTGTAGTTTCAAAGGGTGGAAAAAGAATAAGCATTTTATTTACCATCCTAATAGACCATCCATCATAACAATTATTACCAATATTGATGTGTGCATTGCAAAAAAAGTTCTAGAGGAAGGCTCTTTCTATTGTAATACCAAGTGAGTGTTCATAGACCTTGTGTAGGGTCCTCCAAGCCTAGAGTAAGGAGTTTGAAGCCTACATACATTGATTTGGCCTTGTGGCCATCAATGAGTGTTGACCCAATAGGATAAGTCTTGAGACTGACAATTTTGGAAGTGTGGCATTGTTGAGAGCCAACACTTATGTGTGTACCCCGTCTTCATGTATTATGATTAGTTGCCATGATACTTGACCATATCCTCATGGTGTTGGCTCAATTAATATTAGTGTGTTTTGTTGAAGAAACGTGATGTGAGAAGTTTGATGCAGTGGCAAGGGTAGAACTCAGTATTTCATATTAGGACAACAACCGCATTGATTAGGCAAGTCAGATAAGGTCTCTTCAATGTTTAGGATACTGAATTCACATTAGACACTCATGGATTACCCCAATTAGACATTAGTCAACTTAAGATATGATACAAGGATTGCATACCACAAAGCCATTGGATATGTTTTGAGATGAAAAAGAAGAGTTAAATGGTTTTGGTTCAATGATGATAATTTCTATTTTCAAGTAATTTAATTTGGTATATTATACTAAAATGCGATTTCATAACTAACATTTCAACTTCTATATAACTAGTTCTATAGCCCGATTTTCTTGCCTATGAAGAAAGACCATGTCAGACAATATCAACGAACAACAAAATAAGGAGACAATTGCTAGATTGTGGTCTAACTTGGAAAGAAAAGGTGATGGAAAATGTTATTGTCCCTGCAAAATTTGTAAGGGGTTAAAGACTAGAAGACTTCTAATCAAAACAACTAAGAAACATTGTAGGCTGCATGGTCACATTGAAGGTGGACATGATTATCATCCATTGGTAAGTTTTTCATTATATCATTTTAAAAATTTATATACATAATAAATCACTTGATGATGAGATCATGATCATGGTTTATTTATGTTTATCAATTTAATATAGGTCGAGCACCCCGGAGCACATGATATGGATCAACACAACCCAGAGAGTATGGTTTTCAAAGTGGATGAACATGGAGGTGTGAATATCGAAGTTGAAGATAATGATCCCATGGAAGATGACGATCATGAGCCACAAAACACAATTGAAGATGATGGTACAAATGCATTGATCCATGACACATTTAGTACTCGTGTAGCTGATCATGATGATGAAGATGACCTTGATGTTGTTCATGATGTCCCTCTACTTGATAAGGCATCTGAGGCCCTTTACGAAGGCTTGTAGACAACTCTTCTCTCCGTTGTATTGTTGTTGGTGAACTTGAAGGTTATGAATGGTTTATCCAACATAACAATCTCACGTATGTTAAGGTATGTCATATATGTCATAATAAATGGTGAATCATGTTGTGCCATTAATATTCTTTATATTAACAAAATAAATTTTTTTGATGTAGATTGATAGGTGAGTTTTTGTTACCACCATCAAATATTCTACCTCGCTCATATCGAGAATTATCTGCCATTATGAAAGATATTGGGATGGAGTATCAAGCAATAGATGCTTGTCCCAATGATCATATTATATATCACAAACAACATGAATTTCGAACTGTATGCCCTAAATGTCATATTAGTAGATATCGAACAGATCAAATAACAAAAAGGGTTCTTCGCTATATTCCCATCATTCCATGTATGCAACGATTATTCAAGTGCACTAGCTTGGCACAATTTATGGATTACCATGCACGCAATAGAAGTCGAGATGACATTATTCGAATGCCTACAGATGGTTCAACATTTATGGACATAGAGGAAAAGTGGCCACATTTTAAAGAAGAACCTCATAATCTCAAGCTTTCATTGGCAACGAACGGTGTCAATTCATTTGGAGAGATGAGATCTGTTTACTCAGTGTGGCCTGTTTTTGTTATCAACAATAACATTCCTCCATGGATGTCAATAAAGAGGGAGCACATATTGTTGGCAATGATTGTTCTAGGTATTTTATCATTTAAATATAGTTGTCTACATTTAATTATAAATATTGCAGTAAAATGGTCATAATAATTATGTAATGTTTTTGTTCATTCAATTAGGTAAGTACCAAGTTAAAGATATGAATGTATATATCAAGCCTCTTATCGAGGAGTTGCTAGAGTTATGGAATGGTGTCACTATGTATGACTTCTAGACCAATAGGACAAAGACAATTTCAATTCCATGCGATGCTTCTATGGACAATACATGATGCCCCAGGGCTAACATATTTTTTGTGGTATGTTATAGTGTTTAAGTTGTGCATGAACACTATAATTCAAAAAATTATCATATTTAATCCAATTATACATTATCTTGTAGGTCTTCAAACAAAGGGAAAATTTGCATGTCCTGTTTGTGGTCCAAAGATGAAATCTCGTCATTCAAAATTTTTAGGAAAGCAGGTGTTTGATGAGTATCGACACTTTCTCCACAAAAATCATAAGTATCGAAATACTGAAAAACATCTTTTCAATGGGAAAGAAGAGAATACATCAAAGCCACGAAGAATGACACCTCACATATGGAAGTTGGAATATAATAGAATTAATCGTCAAGGTAATGCCATTCCATCTAATGGTTTGTCATAAAACATATTTTCTATTTTGTTTTGTTTACTGATGATGTGATTGAGGATCATGAAGGTCATGAAGGCATAAATGACCACCTCCCTAAGGGACTAAAAAGTTATCCCCGACAATTTAGTAGGTTTCCCTACTACGAGCAGTTACAAATTGTGCATTTGTTTGATACTATGCATATTGGAAAGAATATAACAAAGACATTATGGAAAATATTGGATGGAAGGTGTGACAAAGAAAAAATTGTGAAAATATGTAGTGACATTCAGGATTCCAATCATGCAATGATAAATGTCATTCAATCAAATAGCCATGGAGACCAGATTAATATAAGTGAGCTTCCTTGGTTATTAACGAACCAGCAAAGCAATGCTATAAAAGAAGTCATATGAAAAATTTGATTTCCCATAGGATTTGCTGCAAACATAAACAATCTCATATCAAAGAAAAGTGAATTTGGGCCAGGGATGAAAACGCATGATTGGCATACCTTCATTAAGGTAATTCATGTTCTTGTGTTTTTACTATGTATTAAAGTACTGCACGTACGTGTACTTTTCATTGTATTATGTTACAAAAAAATGAAAAGATAATTTAATAATTGTTGCAGTACATTCTACCTCTATCTCTCCCAGACAACTTCGACAATAATGTCAAGCAAGTCATATATGATCTTAGAAAATACATGAGGTAAGTAGTGATATTTGTTCAGTTCATTGTATAGATATTATATTTTCAATTTGTTTTAATTGTTATGTAATATATTTTTTTGCATCTTGAATATCTTGTTGGTGGTTGTCATGTAAAGAAATCCATAAAGAAGATATAAAATATTGGAAGAGAAAAATTCCTCATTTAATGTGTGAAATGCAAAAGTGTCTACCTCCATCTTTTTTCAATGCACAAGAACACATCTTGAGTGTTCTATGGTGGAGGGATATATGGTATACCAAACTATGGTGTACATTTCTGAATATCTTCCTAAGTTTGCAGCAAAGATCCACGTGGATCGCATTTGGGATCCCAACCCCATTAACAAATTTGAAGGGGAGTACTTGACGAGGAAAGGTAGATTGAGGAAAGTGAGAGGTAATTATAAGATGTACGTATAAATTTATTAATCACCCATATGTTTATCAGCTCACAATGCAATGAATTTTACATGTTTGACATATCGCAAGTCAAACACCACAACACTATGTGCTGCAATGGTCATAAATTTTGCATAAAAAAGTTGGATGACACGAAGAATACTTGTGATTATGGCATCACTGCAGTCTTTGAGGTGATAAATATTTCATCGAGAAATGACATACATCCTGAACAGTCTCAAAATCGATACTATAGCATTTTGGATGATATACATGAGTGTGACTTTAATTCCTTCAAATTAGTTTTGCTCGTCATCAAATGGTACAAGCTACGATTGAATAAAAATGATCCTGATAGAACTGTTATTGAACATGATAATGGTTAATGCAAGGTCATTTGAACTAGTTGGGTATGAGCCCTATGTTCTTCCAAGCCAATGTGAGCAAGTATTTTACTCAGAGGTTCCACATAAACCGGGTTGGTCATTTGTTGTTAGACATGATCCAAGAGGAAGGCCAATAAAGTATAATATGATGGAAGAAGAAGATACCGAAGAAGTAGAAGATGAAGTAGATGATGATGATGATGATGATGATGATGATGATGATGATGAATGAAATGTATGAGGTATGTGATTAGTATATTATCTATTTAATATTGATTTCTTGATAGAATTTTTTTACACAATTAATTCATTATGTTTTGAATTCTAATGCCATTACATTATTAATTCATGATGCACCTTTTAATATGGAGATGGAGATAGGGAGAGTGAATATTTATGTGACATTTTTTAAAATTTGTGTTTATTTATGGAATTTGGATTGTTTATTAGCTATGTGATGGATGTTGATTTAAAATGCATATGTGATGGATTACATGTTTATGATGATGCATGTGACATTTTTTGAATTTTGTGTTTATTTATAGAATGTGGATTGTTTATTACCTATGTGATGGATGTTGATTTATGATACATATGTGATGGATTACATGTTTATGATGACACATATGTGATGCTACTTGTGATGCTCAATTACATATATGATGATACATCATGTGATGCTTATGATGCTTATGATACGTATGTATTTATTGTTTATCAACTTACAAATGTAGTAATGCTTATGATGCTCAATTGATGGTGTTGATTTCATGTATAGTCCCTATGTGATGTTGTCACCCTTGGTGGGAACAGGTCGATGACTACAAACATCGTCAACCATTTAGTTGAGGATCCCGCATAGTCTACATAAAGTAAAGGTAAGGAATTAAAAAATTTACAATGATTTTGATGACAACATCTTTTTATTATTTAACACTCTTTTTGTCCACAAAGTTCATGTTGTTCATGTTGTGTACCATGTAATTTTTAGCTAACACAAGATAATTGAATTACATGTGCAGGAACCTGAACCCCTTTGACGAGGATCCTGCACAGTCTCATGGATGGACAAGTATAACTAGTCAATACACCTTATAGAAACAGTTTATTTTTTTTAAATTACTTGGAAAACAAACTTCCTTAGTTTTTCAAACCTCAACATTAGGAGTAAATCTAATACAGTTATAAACACTTGAGGCCCCAGTTGGACTTATTCCAATTTTAATCCCAAAATCAACTTTAGAGCTGACTTCTTCATCAACATTACCCTCATTTGCAAAATTTCTCTCTCATTACCAATTAACTCTCTCATTTGATGGAGTGCATGTACCCCCAAATAGGTATTTGTTAGATTTGTCTTCGTCGAGTGAGGGAAATGTAGGAATAGAAAACGAAAGTGATACATGTAGTAGGTCTACAATAGGGAGATCAACAAGAGGTCAAAAGATTAGAAGAAAATTCAATAAACGCATAAAAAAATTCCTTGCTCAAGGGGGGTCATGTTCTTATGATGATGAGACCAAAGGCGACATTGAGGTGCCACTGAGGTATAAACATCTACAGAAATAATGGGTGCCCAAGGAACTTCCTCCAATAAACACCGATTTTTGTGTTAACGATAGGATTTATCGCATAGCACTGTCATCGTTACATGGTTTCGGCTTATTTTCCATGGACGACATAAAGGTCTATTACAAAAAAGTTGCTGAATTGATGGAGTTTGTCGGACCTTGTTATAATTAAAATAACTGGATGAAGATTGTTAAATATAAAAAAAGTATGCATAGGTATGCACTGTCAACAAATTATATACAACAGGAAGATAATGATCAAAGTAAACGAGTGGTTGTATACATTGATGGTCAGCCAAAAGGAAAGGGGAATATTGTAGGTTTTGTAAATAGTATGCAACTTGGGTCAACTAATAAACAACCCAATTGCATATTTGAGGCACGCGAGGGAAATCATGTATTCATATGTGCGATAAAATCAATAAGTGCAGGCGAATAGCTTCTAATCGATTACAGTTTGAATCGTATAGATACAAACAAAGTTAATATCATGGGGGTGGTATGTACTATATACCATTTAAATTAACCAACCTCCAATTAATGAATCCAATATACCATTTTACTATGAATTTTTTTTGCTAAGTCTATTGGTTTAATTTCGCTAACATTTTTTATTTTTTTTCTTTGTCACAGGGCGACATGGATCCATCACATATCGCAAATAGGGATGTAGTTCACGACACTTCTAACGAGCAGGTAAACCTCATTGTAATTGTACAAATTAGATAGAAGCAAATTGTTACATTATTATGTTCTTTTTTTTAGTTATTTAGACTAATTTTGTAATTGCTAATGATATTCTTGACACAGGCGGATGTTCGGGGAAAGGGAAAGGGAGTTGCAGTACCTGAGCACCTCTCTAGGGATGTGGAATCAATAGGATTAATCGATGATGACCCTGAAAATTCCACACACCCTATGGAATTCATAAAAAAAGCCTCTTAGAAAAATTACTAAAGAGATTGTTGCTTTGGTAGCCGTGCATCGTATGACTGATGAGATACGAGAGAAGGTGGAAGTATTGATTCGAACAGCAGAAAACTTGCAAGTAAGCGGTAATGAAAGCTTTTATTATAACAAAAATTTAATGATGGTTTATATTTTATTCTCGTTTATGTCATTAACTAAAATATGTACGTGTTGTTTTTACAGCAATTTATCCGCCCTCATGAAAGTCGTTGCCATGATCAGGGTGTTGTCGGTACTTCAGGTGATGATGATTTTCTTGTATTATCGCTTGCTTGGCTTATCACTTTGAGTACCCAAAACACATCATACTTGATACTGTCAATCTTCAAAATAAAGGTTCATCCTTGTTTACAATTCTTGCACTTTTCATATATTTAATGTTTGATATATTTAATGTATTATTCTTCAGGTGTTGTCAATGTTCTTGTGCAAATGTCGTCACTGCCTCATCAGAGGTTAGCCCCACCTATATTGCTGACTGCAATGTCAGCAACACTTAGCATGCAGACATCCTCTACTGCACGTCATATTGGCCTGCCCACTATTGGTAGATCCCTCTTTTTCTCTATCTTCTGTTATGTGTTTATTTCCCTTCAAGCGTTCTTTCTTGGGGGCATTTCATAGTGGATTCATTTTCTGGAGGAGGAGATGCACATGAGGATGCGCCAGAGGAGACTACTGCTAATAACATACCATCATTTCCTGGATCTTCTTGTATTGCTAGTATGGGAACGTTGCAAGCCACATTGGTGGTGAGCGACGAAGAAATCATTCCCTTAAAGATACAAAAGGTTCCAGGTACTTTAAAACCATTATTATATATAGTCTAATTATAATTTACTTTATGATCACTCATTTTGGATTAATGATCCCATGAATTTTTTGTAGGAAATGATATTTTTTATAAACATCTTAGTGACATCGCATTGCAGATTTTTGGGCCCACTATGCATAAAAGGTGGTACATCATATGTGAACTAACCCTAATTCACTATTTTGATTTCATATCATTGCTAGAATAGTTTTCCTTTGATCCATTTCTTGAACTATAATAAATGTAGCTTCAGTTCATTTCTGAATCTAACAAGTTTGTTTTTTCTTTTAAAGGTGGAATGACCAAGAAAAAAGGTTAAAAGATGAATTGACAAACCAAATGGTTGAGTGGTTTGGAAATGACACCTTTGACAAAACCAAGCTCCTTGAAAAAGATGACACATATCTAAAGTATGTGAGGGACCAATACAGGACCCATTTAGAGAGGAACCTAAAGTATGAGTGCCCCCCCATGATTCCAGAGAGGGAGTGGAAGGACCTTATTTTGGATGCCAAGGAGATAATTGAAAGGAAAAAAGGAAATACACCACCAGACGCTAGAAGAAGGTACGAGATACTATTAAGAATGTAATTATGTACTAATTAATTACTCTTTATATCTATATAATCTAACATATTTCAAACTTTTTATAGACTGAGTGGTACGTCAAAGGCAACCATGGAAAGACAAGAAAAGCACAGGCAACACAAACTCGACTCTAGTGGTTCTATGAAACTTGTTGCACAAATGGTAAGTATCTCATGTAAACGAAATATTGCATCAAAATATTAATAAATTGCAAACGATTTTTTTTTATCAAAAAATGCAAGCAAAATTCACGATACCAAGAAAAAATGCAGGGCTTTGAATTCAATAGAGTGCCCACAGAAGATGACAAGAGAATTTCCTACCAACAAGGCTATTCAGTCGTGGCTGATCGGCTACGAAAATTGAGTGGGCATACACAATATTCGAGTGCATCCGTCACATGGGTAAATATGCTAAATGGAAATTGTTTCAAATTGAATACTTTACCAATAATCTAATTGATGTTGAGTTTCAACATAAAGTGACTATTTGTTTTAAATAAGCAAGCAATGATAACAATGTGCATGACATTGGAATGCAGCCTGCTAATCATGAAACACCACCTGCACATGAAGGTCTGGATGTGCATCCCAGTAGTGGAGGTATTCATTTGCTATTCAAATTTATTTATCTAGTTATTAATACAATTAAACATCTTAATTTTTAATTAGAGTAGTAATTAATGTAACCTTGTTTGTTAATATTTTAGAGCATGTAGTCGGCGGTGACCAAGTGGAGCATGATTTGGGTACACAATATCAGGAACGTGATGTTCCCCACTCAGGTAAAGAGGACCATTGTTATTCCTTTAAACAAATATAATTGCAATTGGTGTTCAAGATTAATGTAACCTTTAGTATTTCAACTCCAGATGATCTAGAGGGTGTTCAACATGTTGAGGTTGAGGCTAGACAAAATGATGTGGCCCCATCAGGTAAAGAGCACAACAGTTATATTCTCTAAATTAATGAAATACTTGTAAGAATAATAAAAAATGTTTTGAATTTAACCCATTTCTTTGATATTGCAAAGGACCCCCTTCGCTTCAGTGTCCTCATCCTCAGTATAGGACTAGGCATACATCGAGATCATGAGCAGAGGATGGAACAACTGTAGAGGGGGGAAATGATGAAGAAATCGATGTTCCACTTAGTCTTTTCATAGCTTCAAAGAAAATAAAAAATAAAAATTGTAATCTACCTTATTTGATAATGACTGATTTTTATGTGTTAGTGAATGTAATTATGTGCTAATTAATGGTTATGGATGATATCTGTTAATTAATATTGATGAATGTTGCATGTTAATTAATCTTAATCAATATTATGTGTTACTGAATGTTATGTGATATTAATGAATGAATGTTATATTTTATTAATGGTAGAAAGAATGAATGTTATAAGATGTTAACGGGGAATTTAGAGTGATGTTAGGGGGGGGGAGGGGGGGAGGGGCCAAATGAGCTTCCACCTTCATGTGGTTGGCCCTGTTAAGTAGAGAATATTAAACTATTCTCGAAACCAAGCGAAGCTCAACAAGATAACACACTTTTCAATATTTCATTATGTTGCACAGTTAATCTTATTGAATAATGTATATTTAATCTTAATTGCAGGGTCCAACAGAGCCAACACGAACAACAACACTACAAGTTGTTGGGTATAATGAACTCCCATATTGTCTTGTATGTACACAAACAATATGAGTTTCTTCTAGTGTTGATATCCAAGGCGGGATTGCAAAAGTTATGAATATGCCTCATCCTTGTAAGTGTTTTTATTACTTGTCATTTTCTTTAGCATTTTGTTACTTCATGAATGAGATGTTTTCAGATGTCTATTCCATGAATACCTCTCTATTGTATGCTTCATGATCTTGCTTCTGATTCAACTCTTTATATATCCTAAAATTGTATGAGCCTAATAGCTTCTACTCTTGTTGATAGTTTGGTGGCTCTAAACAATGGATCCTTCAAAGAAGCGTGATCCTTGTAATTTTGGCCTTGCATGATGTGAAAAAGAGGTTATGCTATGAATAATGGTCTAGATGATTTAGTTATCTCTTATTATATTGAGTGTGAGTAAATTTGGGCTTCCTTGGCTATGGTCACTATTTTGTACTAACTATTGTCATTTAGTGTGATTTGAGCATGGACTTCAAGTAATCATGAGGGTGGAAACAATATTCAAGTGTAAGGGGGTACGCGGCCTTGGCCAAGGGATGAAAGTATCGGGAAAGTACAAGTGATTCATGTTTAGATCAATGTAGCATTCACTTATTAATTCCTAGCAACATTCTCAAATAAACAAGCAAAGAGGTATGTTGAGTGCATATATACATTTTATGTTGCCATGATATAAGTAAGATATCAAACATGTAACTTAGATTGATTTGCAATTTGATTCATAAATATTAGATTTTCCCTATGGATTTTTGAATGCATAATATCATGTTGATTTCAATATCTTTATTGCAAGTACTCTTTTCAACATGAAACTCCACTCATTGAGGTCTCTTACTAAATGCAAGTCAGTTATCCTATCAATGATGATACGTTTTGCATGCATTTTATGGGGAAATATTATTAATAGCTATGGTTGGGTTGTTAATTATTTTGTGAAAATATATACAAGTAGATTGGGACATTAGAGTTATAAACACTATAAATTGTGTTTGAGATCATTGTCCTAATTGTAACAGTCAACCACCATTGGCCCAAGGCCACACCAACACCATTGTGACACCAAGGTTTGTGCATATTGGTGTAAGGGATACTCTTAGGACATTTCATTACCATTACATATACAAACCTAGTGGGGTTTCCAAACACAACTTGTTTGAGTAGGCAGTATCACTAGTAAACTTGTGATTGTCACAATTGGTACCCTTAGGACAGTCTTCAACCTATAGCCCACACTTCACCACTAATCCTTATCAATAAAATTATGCGTGGCTCCACTATCCACTAGACAAACCATTTGTTGCCCCTTAAGAACACCTCTCAATCAAAATGGGCAATTTCTGGGAACTCTAGATAATGTGGCTATGGTGCTGAGTGGATATTCTTTGGTTGTAGTATCCTTCAATTCTACATGTGGTTGTTGATCATCATGATCTCCATCACCTCCAACACAATCCTCTTGTTATTCTTGTTCTCCATTATTAGACATAACCTCAATCAAATGAACTTTGCCATTCCCAAGACAACGGTGTCCAAGTTTCCAAGGTTCCTTACAATTGAAGCATAACTTCTTCCTTCTTAGTTCATTCCTAGACAATTGATCAATTTTTGGTGGTGTGCTCTTCTGTTGATTAAAGCCCTTTTTATTCAATTTCCAAGGGTTGAAACCTTCCTTCTGTGGCTGAAAAGAAGGTGTGGTCTCAAGGTCAACTTCTAAGTCAATGGCATCATGCAAGGTGTTAGGCTTATGTGCCTTGACCAATCTCCTTAATTTGTGACTCAAACCTTCCACAAACAGCATAGTGATTCTCTTTTATGATATATTTGGAACCATGAACAAAAATATTTTGGAACTCATTAATATGTGATTCCACATGTCCAACTTGTTTAAGCTGAGCCAAATCCCTATAATAGACTTCTACATCTTTCTGGTCAAAGCGAGCAATTAGATTATTAACAAATTCTTCATAAGATTGTATAATGGCATGATCTTGTGACACTAATCCATGGTGCCACCAGTCATATGTTACTCCCGCCAAATGCATAGTAGTAGACTGTATAGCCTTATCCTCCTCCATGGGCTTAAGTGATAAGAAGGATAAAGCTATACAGTTTAATAAGGTTTCTTACATAATTAAATGGAATTGAATTCCACTTTAGCTTTTTGCTCCTCATATTAATTTTATCATTTTATTCCCTTAATTATTCCTTTCCTTAGCCTATGGGAACAAAATAGGCTAGCAAAATATTCATTATTTAAGCTAGGCGAGAAGGGACATCGCAGTATGCTTCATATCTTATGTGTATTTGCTTCATGTCTGATGTGCTTTCAGCGTGTTTATTCCATGTGTGTTTTACATGTATGCTTTTGTCCTGTGTATGCTTCATATCTTATGTATATTTTCTTCATGTCTGATGTGTTTTCAGTGTGTTTACTCCATGCATGTTTCATGATTACTTTATGCATAACAGTTATGAAAAATGCCACTTCTTGGTAGTTTGTCCCACTTCTTCAAGAAGCCATAATCTTTCATCCAAATTAAAATAAGGTACATGTTTTAGACCATGAAGGCCCTTCTTCAATCTGCAAACATGAGTCTCATGCTCAGGCACTTCAAAGTCCCCTAGCATTTCTTAATGGGTTGATTGGGGAGGAAAATAAATGTCTCAAACACCTCTGAAAGTCAGATCTCATTAACAAACATTCACTTCCACATCTTAATAATGGCAATATGAATGAATTAACCACAATTTGTTCCTCGTGTGCCAATCTCTAGATGATACTATAAAGCGGAAAAATCGAACCCTAGTTGTTCTCCCCTCCCCAACTCCAAGGAGAGAGAAGGGAGAGTCACTAGGGTTGATGGTTTTCACTTAGGAGAGACTTTACATTCAAAAGAGGGGTTGAAACCCACAAGATCCAATCCCACGCAATGCAAGATTGGATTCTAAATGAGTTTCAAGGGTTGTGACATCAAGGATACCCTCTTTTGTAAAGAATATAGATAGAATGATTGAACTAGGAATGCATGTAGAAGCAAGAAAGATTCGCTTATAAATAGAGATAGGGATATGGGATGAAGTTGCGGACCTAGAATTAGGAGTAAAATGTCGAGATGGTGTTGTTCTACAAATTTGAGCGAAAGTTGACGGGACGATGGCGCCCGGCGTGCACATGGTACTCCGAAAAATCCGCGAAACGAAGGGGGATCTATTCATCTCTTGTTGTAAGAATGTTTGTATTCTTACATGGGAAGGTGTAATGTATGTAGTATGTTGTATGTTGTATGTGATCTCCTCTTCAATGGTTGAATCCTTGTCTTGAATGCAACACCTAGCCTTGAATGGAGACCTAGAATGCTCAATTGCTTGAAGGAATGCTTGAATGCTTGAATGTTTGAATGTTTGAATGTTGCTTTCGCCTCTTGCTCTTGCTTATTTTCTTCCTCCCTTTCTAGGAGAGGAAAAGTAGTTTATATACTTGTCAATTAGGGTTGATAGACTGATTTTTCCGACCTTAGGCCGACCAGGAAACATTATTTCCCGAATTGCAAACTTAAAGACCTGATGCTCAAAAGAGACCGGGCCCAAAATAGGGCTAGGGACCAGGGCACTGGGCGCCATGGTCCCACCTCCCGGGACAGCAGGGTGCAAGGAGGAATCAGGCCAAGGTGCAGAAAAATGCAGTTTTTGGTGTCGTAAACAGGTTTCGAGGTCTCCATTCAGGTTCAACGTTGCGCCACCATCGTGAAGACCCAAATGCAGTCGAAATTGCAAGTGTCACAATTTTAGGACGCTACATTTAGCCCCCACTTTAGCGGGAGTATAAGCGTACACTCATACTTCCGGTAAAGTACAAGGAAACAACATTGAAAAACTTTCACCACGTCAAGGAGGCAAGATACACCAAGCCCCCAGTGAACTAAGGATCTTACGACTTCGATTGACAAAGTAAAAGGGAAGATCACGAGGGAGAACCATGACTGTCAGTAGTAAGGTTCCCTCACTATGAGTCATGCAAGAAAGATATCAAAAATTTTCAAGGCAAAGCTAAATTTGTCAAGAAATTTTCAAGTATCTTGAAAAGATATGAACAGGATGTATGCCCCCCTACGTTAAAGCGATCGCACATGCCTCACCGGGGGTGATTGCTTTAAGGTAGTGATACATATAAGAAATGAGAAAGGAGCAAATTATCACAAGGATTTAGCCCCCAAGTGTGAGATAAGCCCAAGGATAATAGACACAAAACACAAAGCACAAGGTGACTTCGCTTTCCTCGGGGTCAGTATGCTGTATGATAATTCATGTATATCATATGTATGTATGTATAATTGTTCTTCATTCCCCAATCAAGGAAAGTCACCTAGAAGAAGGGAACACATGTGTCTTTTGAGTCAACATGAGAGAGACCAAAAGAGATCTCAATGTTTTGCATCATCCTCAAGTAGACAGCACTAAGGACAACAAATAGAAGAATTAGAATAACACATAGAAGAAGTAACAAAAGAGATCAAGAGAGGAGGAGAGAGTCTGCTATGCTAATGAAACTAGTCTAGCAGGTCATCCACCCCCCGATCTTGCTGATCAATATTTTGGGAAGGCAGGAAACACGCTAGAGGAGGAACATCCAACACAGCAGATGGAGCTATCACAAGATCCAAACAAGGGCTATGTTCATGTTCCGAGCCACGTTGTTCTTGTCTAGGAGCTAGGATAAGTGCTTGAGAAAATCCGTTAGATAAATGGTTATCAACATCAACATATTCATACTCACTATCAGAATGAATGGGAGTAACATTTTCATCATCATCAAGATTTATAAAAATAGGATCTTTAACTCGCACAGGATCAAGACCATCATGCATCTTATGTTTAGGAGATTTCGGCTCAATCGTCGGCTGAGGAGAAAATGGAATAATACTGGCTGAAGGTGTTTTTGGGGATTGCAAAGTTTGAGAAGCAGCTGCCTGAGCTCTAAGATGACGCTTTCATCGGCGTTCACATGCAGAACGATTTCATCTAGTCTTAGTAGGAAGTTGAGAAGATTGAGGAGGAATGTTCTCATCCTTATCACTTGGGTGTTTAGGTTGTGGTCTCTTAGGTTGAACAATAGGAGAAGAGGAAGGTCTCTTCTCTCCATAAGAGGAAGGAGGAGGAACTGCTCCATACAAAGGAGGAATATTCAGTTTAGGAAGGAGACCAAGTCCATCATGACGAGGAGGTATAGGTCTACTTTTAGGAAGTTTATTAGATATAGGCATAGTCACATTCATAGGGATGGGTTGGGAATCTTCTTGAGGAAAGACATTAGTTTTATCTTTCAAAGGAAGAACTTCCTTCTCAAGAACGATAGGAATATCAAGTTTGGGTGTTCTAGGTTCGCTTAGAGATAGGATCATATCTTTTTTCCACTTTTGATAAGATTTAAAAAGATGATCACTTCACGGAGGAAGAGATTGGAATTGTTTAGGCCAAAAGTAATCAATAGGAACGCTAGAAGTTCTTTTAGCTGGTTTAAAGAGGCTATGATTGACAGTAACAACTTCACCATTATGGGGAAATTTCAAACACTTGTGAATAGGAGAAGCAATAGCTTTCATGGAAGATAGCCAAGGATAGCCTAGCTTCACACGAAATTGTTCGGATGATGGAATAATAGCAAAGTCCACATCAAGGGATTTGTTATGGACCTCAATAGGTAATGTAATAGAACCAATTGCAGGAGAAGAAAATGCATCAAATAGTTTCACAACCACATTTGTTTCATCATAGATCACTTGATTCAATTGCAAAGTAAAAAGAAATTCTTCAGTAATGATATTAACCATACAAGAAGGATCAATAAGCACTCCACGGCAAGGGGTATTCTTGACTTTTGCAACTATATATAAAGGACCATCAGGTGCCCTGATAGTTTCACTGGAATCAAATGTGATGGAAAGTTCTTTAGGGATTTTCTGTTGTTCCACAATGTTAATCACATTCAGAGTCATGGACACAAGATCATCAGGTGAGACAGAGGAATCAGTAGTATCAATCGCATTAGAGGTATGAGAAGGCAATGGATCAATAAAAATCTTAAGATTTTGGTTAGGAGGAGCTACAGATGTGTTGCTTTTATCATTCGCACCAGAAACAGAGATAGTATTATTATCAATCAAATCTTGAATTTTACCCTTTAAAGCAAAACATTTTTCAGTATCATGCCCAAGATGACGATGAAATTGACAAAAAGATTGTTATCAAAATAGGGTGAATTAATCTTTGCAGGATCTATTTGCTTTATAGGAGGAAGAATAAGCACATTTTGTTCCAATAACTTATTCATAATACTATGCAATGATTCATTCAAAGGAGTAAACTTTCTTTCTTTCTTGAAAAACTTAGAAATAGGAGGCACGCCTGATGCCGCATTCACATTGTTGTTGATGATGTTTTCATTGAATTTAATGGACTCTCTATTCGGTTTAAACTTCCCAAATGGTTGTTGACTACTATCACCCTTATCACTCGGAGCCATAGGATTTGCTTGTTCCATTTGACTCACAGTCAGTTGATAATTGTGAAGAGTTGCGCACAACTGTTGGAAAGAAGTAAACTCAGAAAACAGAAGTTTTTCTCTAATATCTTTTTGTAAATTAGAAATAAAGATTCTTTGAATATCATTGTCAGGTACTGGAAAAGAAATTTGAGCATACAAATGCTTATATCTACCAATGAAATCAGTCACTTTTTCTTTAACACCTTGTTTACAATGCATTAAATCAATCAAAGTAACTTTAGGACTTATATTGTTTTGAAATTGTTGAATAAAAGCATTTGCAAGTTGTTCGAAAGAAGTAATAGAATAAGAAGGCAATGAGAAATACCATTGTAGGGCTTTATCTCTTAATGTTCTAGTAAATAGGTTTGCAAGCAACCTTTGGTCATAAGCAAAATCAGTACATATTGTTTGAAAGGTCTTAACATGTGTTAGAGGATCACCCTTACCATTATAAAGCTCCAAATGCAGAATTTCAACATGTTTAGGGGGGATAGCTCGAACAATGTCAAGAGAAAGTGGGCTCGCGACATCAAATGTGGCACACTAAACTTAGATTGATTCATAGAGGCAATTTGTTGCTGTAAAGAAGAGACAGTTTGTGCAAGATTGTTAATGGTCGCTTCAGTCGAAGAGTTCATATTAGATGTGTTAGATTGTGATGGAGGTATTATGTTATTGAAAGAAGGTATTGATTGAGAGTAAGGTGGTGGGACACTATGATAGTTAGTCATAGGAGATGATTGGAAAGGAGGAACACTACAAGGAGGAATGGAATGATTAAACGAATTGCCCCCTTGCGTCATGTTCATTGTGGAGATATAATAGGGACACTCATTGAAGGAATGAATGAAGAAGTCGGATTGAATGAAGGAAGAGGGTTGATTGAAGAAGAGGGATTGCCCCCATGACTGGTGATCATAGGTGGAATGTCTTGTATTGAAGTAGTCATTATGTTTGATGTAAAAGTAGGTATACTAGCAATAGAAGTTGTCAAAGGAATAGAATGATTAACTTGAGTAGGAGGTTGTGTATAACCTAAGGTTTCGGCACAACTTTTTGTCGGCATCACATTCGAATCCACAATGTGTGCAATACCACGCAAAATATCAATTCCATTCTTATCACTTTGAACCATATGTTTTGGACCCTCAATTAATGAAAGAGCTTCACTATCGGGGTATTCTTGAGACATCCATTGTCGAAAATCATCAAATTGGTTATCCAATTTCAAAAGTTGTTCTATAGAAACCTCATGGAGAGCTTCTTCATCATTAAGAGGATTAGAGGAATTACCCATGTCCTCGTTAAAAAGGCCATTCAAATTAGGTTCCATCTCCTCAGTAATTACACCTTGGAAAGACTTAATTCTAAGGCTTCGTCTAACGGGAATAGTGTAAGTAGGGCTTATTGTTGTAAAACTCATGCACTAAAGAGAGAGAGAAGATTTTGAATTTTAGAGGTAGCAAATTTCAATAAAACCAGCCAATCTCCTAGATTTTAGCTTGTTAAATGCAATCAGGACAATCTCCCGAAATTTCAGAAAAAATGTCTGGGACCGTGGCGAACGGAGTGCACACGGTCCTCGCAACTGTTTTTGAAATTTTCAGGGATGAAAGTTATGATGATTTTAAAGCTAATCTGAAAAAATTGAGTGATTTTACGATCTGTAGATAGGCCAAATTAAAGTTGCAATCTCAAAATTGAACCCTACCAAGATTGTTGAAAAATGTAAAATTTGAATTTTGAAAAAGAGGGGGAAACTGAAATTTTGAATTTTATGATTTTAGAAGGAATACTGAAAGCAATGCAGGCTTTGAAATTTAAAATTTGACTCGATTTCATGCAAAATTCGAATTTGAAAGTTGAAATCAAAGTTGTTGCAATTAAACACTTAATTTCAAAAGTCACAAACTACAAAAATTTGAATAAAACACTGAAATTTCAAATGAATGCCAACACACTTTTCAGATTTAGGACTGTAAGAAACACAATTTTGATATGAATTTTAATTTCAACAATTTTTGAATGATTAGAAGCCTCAACCCAAGCAATCGCTAGACCAACTTTGACTTTAATTTTGAAAGTGTTAGAATTGATAAAATCAGCCAAAATTCTAGATTTTAGCAGAAAAATACAGTAAGATCTAGCTCCCGAAATTTCGGAAAAAATGTCGGGGACGATGGCGCTCAGGGTGCACACGGTCCTCGCAACTTTTTTCCAAATTTTCAGGGATGAAAGATATTGTGATTTTATTGTGGAATCCAAAGTTACAGCCAATTTGGAGGTGTTTTGATTAGTGAAATTATCAGTCAAGAAGGTCTTAAAAACTAGGGTTTTGACATTTAACCACTTAATTTTCAGAATTAAAGCACAAATATGAATTGACAATTTGCTATAGAAGGGTAGATCTGAAACAAGCATTAACAATTAAACATTTCACAAGCTCAATTACTAAAAAGAAAATTTTAGGGTTTTTATGCAATTAGCCTCTAAAATTTGCAAAAGATCAAACGTGGAAATGTAATTAAGGAAACAAAATTTTCAGATCTAACCATGAATAATCAGAATGAGGATGTTCACGTCGGGTTCACCAAAATGTAAAGTGGAAAAATCGAACCCTAGTTGTTCTCCCCTCCCCAACTCCAAGGAGAGAGAAGGGAGAGTCACTAGGGTTGATGGTTTTCACTTAGGAGAGACTTTACATTCAAAAGAGGGGTTGAAACCCACAAGATCCAATCCCACGCAATACAAGATTGGATTCTAAATGAGTTTCAAGGGTTGTGACATCAAGTATACCCTCTTTTGTAAAGAATATAGATAGAATGATTGAACTAGGAATGCATGTAGAAGCAAGAAAGATTCGCTTATAAACAGAGATAGGGATACGGGATGAAGCTACGGACCTAGAATTAGGAGTTAAATGTCGAGACGGTGTTGTTCTGCAAATTTGAGCGAAAGTTGACAGGACGATGGCGCCCGGCGTGCACACGGTCCTCTGAAAAATCCGCGAAACGAAGGGGGATCTGTTCGTCTCTTGTTGTAAGAATGTTTGTATTCTTACATGCGAAGGTGTAATGTATGTAGTATGTTGTATGTTGTATGTGATCTCCTCTTCAATGGTTGAATCCTTGTCTTGAATGCAACACCTAGCCTTGAATGGAGACTTAGAATGCTCAATTGCTTGAAGGAATGCTTGAATGCTTGAATGCTTGAATGTTTGAATGTTTGAATGTTGCTTTCGCCTCTTGCTCTTGCTTATTTTCTTCCTCCCTTTCTAGGAGAGGAAAAGTAGTTTATATACTTGTCAATTAGGGTTGATAGACTGATTTTTCCGACCTTAGGCCCACCAGGAAACATTATTTCCCGAATTGCAAACTTAAAGACCCGATGCCCAAAAGAGACCGGGCCCAAAATAGGGCCAGGGACCAGGGCACTGGGCACCATGGTCCTGGGGGACCAGGGCACTGGGCGCCATGGTCCCACCTCCCGGGACAGCAGGGTGCAAGGAGGGATCAGGCCAGGGTGCAGAAAAATGCAGTTTTTGGTGTCGTAAACAGGTTTCGGGGTCTCCATTCAGGTTCAACGTTACATCGCCATCGTGAAGACCCAAATGTAGTCGAAATTGCAAGTGTCACAATTTTAGGACGCTACAGATACAACGAAGCTATTTGTCTCATTTGCAATAAATAGATGAGGCACAGCTTGTAAATTATCACAAAAACACCTCACAAATAGTTCACCTAATTCTACTTGATCCTAAACATGCATTACCTTACATACATGAATTGCAGTGCTAATACACAAAAATCCTCCTTATTGAATTCTTACTACCCAAAGTTCAAATACATAGCTTTGCAAGCTTATGCTAGAGAGAATTTGATGTCTCATAGAGCATCATGCATTGAATACAAGCATCTATTATAGGGAAGAAGTTGGGCATTACTAACTGTTGTAGCACGAGGTTCCTGATGCAATCTGGACCTCTTCTTCCCAACAAGAAAATCTCTCATTAATCTTATTACTACAAATGTTGTTACGCACATAATAAGTTTTAAAGGACAGTCATAAGGATGTACTAAATAGTCATGAGAGTGTTTCAATTTCCCTACAAACCTAAGTTAACAATGGATGAGTGAAACAAATCAAGAACTTGCAAAGGCTTTGGAGAGCATATGGAGAAAGGTTTATATAAGTGTCATGAAGACAAAAGATTGTGATAGGTATAGGAAAACATTGCAAAGTGAAGTGTACAGTGAATAGAGTTTAAGTGATCAAGAGAATAGTTGGATAGAGGCCCTTGCCCTACTCATTTTGAAGGTCAAGTTCATCATTGTGTACAACAACGAAGACAGGGAAAGATAATAGGCTATATGAGTATGAAGACAATAATCATGTCCAAAATCATGAAAAGTAGGGCTATATAATGTATGGAAGAAAGTATTGTGGAGTCAAAGTATGAAAAATTGTTGTTGCATTTGTGTTTTCAGTGTATCAAGAAGTTCTTCAAGGCAAAAATCTAAAATAATTGCCTTCATTGTGTCCATTGTGGGCCTTTGTTGTTGTTGTTGTAATATTAAAGTTGTTGCAAGCTATCAACATTGTTTGAAGTATATGGATCCTATTGCGCATGTTGAAGTTACAGCTAGAATTAAAGCATATAAATATAAGGTAATCAAATTTAAGTTTCATATAATTGAGTTCTAGACAACTTGCATCAAGTAGAGAGCAAGGAAATGCTAGACACTTCTCAACTTATGTCTACAGTGAAAATTCATGCATATAGGAAGTGTTGAAATAGTAGCTAGCTCGGATACCTATCTATTGTATTTTAATTTTGTCAATGACAATTAAAATACACATGTATTATCTCTCATACAATTCGAACTATCTTGGGCTGGACCCAAACGCATGTAACGTGAAGGAAAATGATGTAACTTAGGCTAGGATCGAATACATGTAACTTGTAATTATATCTTGCTATGGATAGGACAAGACCTATGTATAATGTAACTTATAGATAGGGTAGGCCCAATTTGGGTAGTAAAATCAAATATGTATTTTGAGCGATTATGTAATTGGGCTGGGCCCAAACTCATGTAGCGTGTGGTAAAAGGCAAACAAGAAATAACGTGTTAATAGGTCAAGGCCTATTTGGACGATATACATAATATTATTATTAAATTAATAAGCAATCCGACTTAGGGTATTGGCGCCAAAGGTTGGATATAAAAGCAACAGCAAATGAAGTCATCTTCATTATCACATGCAATCTGCTCTCCAATATAGGCGATCTCTCTCTCTCTTGGGCGAACTTGCTTCTCATCTATTGTGTGAATTTATTAAGGGTGGCTGTTAGGCGATGCTATCAAGATCATCTTGTGAAATTAACGAAGACTCACCTTGTGCAAATTTGATGTTGATCTTCCTTAGTCATCTGCTGCTAATAAGGGCTACGATCTTCATTATTATATAAAGAGAAATTCAGAGCTGTTAACCTGCTAATTGGACAGCAGTCTGAGATAAGTTCACTTGCCTTGTAATTGCCTACATTTGAGATAGTACATATTCTACTTTGTTGCTAGGTTTTTCACCTCCAAGAGGAAGGTTTTCCCAAGGTATTGGTGTGTCTTGTCTTGTGTTTTCATTGTTGTTACTGTTTTGTTATAAAATGATTATTTAATATTAACATCTGATTGCTTAAAATTAACCTAGGTAAAGTGGAATAGGGTATGTAGAGACCCTAGGAAGTGTTGGAACAAGTTGGTGAGGTTGATAGTTCTATTTGGGCATCTTGGTGAAGCCTAGTGAAGGAAGGTGAAACAAGAAGAGTTGAGTTTTCAAGAAGAAATAATGATGAGGTGCACCCATTCTCTTGGTGTTGTACTTATAAGATGACACTTTATATTGACATAGGATGACAATTTATATGAGATTATCAATTTGGGATATACTTATAAGAAATATGTACATATATAGTAGATAAATTCATTTCATGTATATATATAGTAGATAAGTTTTGGTAGCTCCTAAGAACAACTAACTTCGATAAGGTAGATAAAGTCATTTCATCTCCCTGATTGGCTTTAAAGGCTCTTATATTTGGGTTAGCTAATTCCTTATCAGCACCATTTTTAATAGGTTTACCAATACTCAGTGGTTCATACATTCCTCTTAGGATTTGGACCATCTCAACCATGGTGTGCTTGATCATATTAGCTTGAAACCAGTGTGCCTCATATTAGCTTCAAACCTATACCCCCTATTGGTAGTTGATGGGGATATAATATCATTCATTGAACATATCAATGAGGTTTGTTTTTTTAAAAGAACAAAAATGTTCATCGGAATTATGACATTTCGAAAAGCTTTCCAACGATGATGGAATCGTCGAACCAACAACATTCTCGTCGGTGCAAAGTTTCTGGAGTCATCAAAATTCTGACTCAAACTACACAAACATCCGACGAGGATGTTGTATGTCCGATGACACTTCCTTGTCAGATGATCATCGATGCATATTAATGGACCAACGACGCAACCGTCAGACAAACAACATCCCCATCAGTGCAAAGTTTCAGACTTCCATCGAGTTTCCGATGCAGTCTAAACAAGTATCCGATGGGGATGCTATATGTCTGACGAATTTTTTTACCAAAAGAGCGATCATGCCCGCCGTCGGCAGAGTCCATGGGATTGTCGTATTTCCAACGGTCAGAGGCATCATCAACAAGTCCAACGACAAGTTTTCAACAACTACTTTTGTCGGCACTCTGACGAAAAGTAGACGCAATTCTGACAATCGGTCGTCAGAAATTAGCCCTGAATGTACTAGTGCAAGAATGAAGTGAGGAAAAAAATCTGAAATGCTTTGGTTGGTTTATGGAGAAACCCTGAATCAGAGGATGAGTATGAGGAAGCTAGTGAAGAGCTTGAGGAAGTTGAAGGACCAGAAGATGAAAGAGAGAAGAGATTCTTGAGAGTAATGGCACAAGCGAGTAAAGTTCATAAAGTTGAAGTTTCCAACTTTTCTAAAACGTTGAACCCGGAGGATCTGATCAATCGGATCAGAGAGTTGGAGGACTACTTTGAGTTTGAGGATGTCAAGGACCCGCAAAGAGTCTGGTTGGCACATACTAAGTTGAAAGGGCATGTTGCCTTATGGTGGAAAGAATTGCAGGATGACAAAGTATAGAATGGTGAATTTAAGATCACTAGGTGGAGACAGATGGTTGCAAGATTGAAGGCAAAGTTCATACTGGGAGACTATAAACAGGAGTTGTTCAAGAAGTTGCAAAAATTGAAACAAAGAAACATGACTGTGAAGAAATATACTGAGGAATTCTACAAAATGGTGATTAGATCTAGACATAGAGAGATGGATAGAGAAAAGGTGGCAAGGTACATAAACAGACTTGCTTTTAACATTTAGGATGAAATGAGTATGTTGAGGGTTTCCATAGTTGAGGAAGCTTACCAGTATGCTTTGAAGGATGAGGAGAAGATGAGAAGAAGATAACAAAATAGAGGGAAGGATAAATTCAAAGGACAAATGAGTGACAGTATGAAGAAACCGGTTAAGGAAGATGAATCAAAACCTAAGTGGAGTAAAGAACCAGAGCAGAAGACACAGAGAAAAGGTAGCAGCAGTACCAGTAGAGAATTTCCTAGCAAATGTTACAAGTATAGAGAAACCGGACATAGATTCTATTAATGTAAGAAGAAAATTGCAAGAAGTTGTGTGGCAAATGAGGAACTGAAAGGTGAAGGTATTGGATCTGACTGTGCACAAAAGCAAGGAGAATCCCTTATGTTCAGAAGAAAGGATACCAGATCTACTCAGAGGAAGAGTCTTTTTTAAACTGTGTGTAAATCAGGTGGTAAGTGTTGCAAGGTTATTGTAGATAGTGGAAGTAATGATAATTTGGTATCTGAGGAGATGGTTGTGAAGCTTGGATTGAAGAGTCTTGAGAATCCTTGTCCTTATGAGGTGAGTTGGTTACAAGATGATCAAAAGATAGAGATAAAGGAATAGTGTTTGGTGAATTTCAACATTGGGCCTTTTAGAGATGAAGTTTTGTGTGATGTTGTATCTATGAGTGCTTGTCATGTCTTGTTGGGAAAACCTTGACAGTTTGATAGAGGATCTATTCATGAATGTAGAAGAAACCTAGTTACTATTGAGAAGGATGGGCAGAAGGTCACATTGATTTCTTTGAAGGAGAAAGAGAAGGAGGTGAAGAATCTGAGTCTAGAGAAAAGTTGCAATACTAAGAAACCAGTGGCAAATATTATACCAGAAGGTTTGAAGAAAGATCTGATACAACCAGTTGCAGAGATTATACCAAAGGGTGAAATGAGTTTACAGAAGGATCTGACAGTTGAACCTGATGGATAGATAGAACCAGATGATAGAGAGCTTATGGTGACAAACCAAATGAAGTCTTATGGCAAAAACAAATCTGAGTTACAAAAGAAAGAGAGTAGTAAAAAGAGACAATGTGTAGCTTTGAAGAAAAGGAAGAGAAACAAAGAGAGTCAGAGGTTAGAGAAGTCAGTTGAGGCACCGGAGGAGCTAAAGTAGAGGTTGGTAGATAAAGAAGATGTTTGGATTAGAAATGAGCATGGGGTCTTTATTCTGAATCCTTTTAGATGTTCATGAGTTTCCTCTCATGGAACATCTCTTTCTACCTAGGTTATCTGGCGTAGGAGCATCCCTGATCGATGAGCAATCTTGCATCATCCAAAATATTTCCTTTCAATTTTGTTTTTGTCTAGTTCTTTATGCAGTTTTTTGTGTTCTTACCAGTTGGTACTAGTAGTTGCTTTCTTTTCTTGGTAGATCTTATTTTCGGATTCCAGGATGGTTTGTGTGCTTAATTCTATATTTTTAGTTCATTTGGGTTCTTTTCTAGTCAATTATCGCTTCTGGTTGACTTTTTCTAGGTTCTGGGATAGTTCTTGTGCTTACTGGTTGGTCTTCCTTCATTACCAACATGATACTTGGTGTGTGGATCTATTTTGGGTCTTGTTTGATGTTATTTGGCATGTGTCCAACCTTCCTACTCAACCGCACTTTGTGGTTGTTATTTTTTGAAAAGATTTCTTTAATTCTTAGGGCCAACCTATTTACACATTTCATTTTCCTACATTGGTAAATGCAATCTTATGAGGTTGAACCAGATATGTTCCAGTGGGTATTAATATGTTATTATGTAATCATTTGTAGGGGCAAAGGAAGTAGAATTGAGAATGAGGATTGAGATTCGCATTTTGTGATTTGGTTGATTCCTAGAGTCTCGGGTTGGATTGTATATAGTTGATAGCTTGCATGTAACCGGTTAACTACCAGATGTTCTTTGATGATTATATGATGATAGTCGTATGATTGTCAAAATTTCTAAAGCAATAATATGATCTGTTCATGCAATCTTGTTATGTTTTCTTATTGCTTTTTTTGTGTTACTCTTGCTGCATAAGCCGGTTGATTCTCTTTGAGGTTTTTACTAATTATGGTTGCATCAGTCTTAAATGTGGTGTTCAGACGTGGAAGTAGAGAAAGCAAACTCTTATACGAGATGCTTCATGCCCAAAATTAGACACAACATTAATATATGTCTTAGATAGGGCGCACATCACCGAAACCAGAGCAAAAAAAAAATCTTACATGAGATGTCCTCGAAACTAGGCATATATTTGTCTTAAATGGGGTTACACATTCTTGAAACCATAAAAAACAAACTCTTATACGAGATATTCCCAAAACCAAACATTCACCCGTTGGCATTTGCATTTACATTATATGTCTTAAACAGGTTGATGCATGCTCGAAACCAAAGAAAAAAAAATCTTCTATGGGATTTTATATACTTGAAACCAAACATTAATTGTACACACACTCGAGGATGAGTGGAACTAGCAAAACACAACCCATAGCTTTTCTATTTGTAGTTCATAGATGGTGTGTGCTCCTACTCTTTTTATGTGATCACTTGTGTTATTGAGATGGTATTTTTGAAGAATGATATTAGTGGTCGAGATATTTTTATTATCAAGGTCTCTTCGGCTGGTTGACTTAAGGTCTTGTTTTTAGTATTGTCTTTGTGTTATGTGTCCTTGCATATGATTGTGTGAGATAAGATCCTAAGATTGTGGGTTTGGTACCTCAAAATTAGTGAAGTCATATCTCCTTGTGATTGTGCTCCTATTTTCTCCTCTCTCTCATCTTTCTACTTTACTGAGAGTATGACTGCAAGCTCATACTCTGCTAAAGTGGGGGCTAAATGTAGCAGCATAAATTGTAAACCCTTTATAAGTGTGTCCAATTTCATACTCTCCTAGAACCTATTTTAGTATTTCCCCTTCCTCTATGCATTATAGGACCTTTATTGTAATTAATTAATATTTAATTCAATATTATGTGTCTTATTATACTTTATTACATCATCACACTCTTATTTGGGCCCTTAATTCCAGGTGTGCCCTTTATCATTTTATTCTGATTTTTCCTTAATCTTGCCTTAATTTCAACTCTCAGAGGATATTTCACATATATACACATCTTGACTTGAACCACCAAGTTTGATTTAGCATTAGAATCACAATAACTTGCATCCCTATAATTTTGAAAAAAAGTGATTGAGACCGAAGTGTGCATCACTCTGGTCCCACACTTTTTTCCTCGAATTTTGGGAGGATGATTGGGTGGTTTTAAGCTATTCAAATTTAGCTTTGTGCAAAAATATATTAATTATAAGTCATCCTAAAGGTGATTTTAATTATGAAATCTCTATATAAGGCATCCTTCTCGACTCATTTTCATCCATCCAATCTAAGCATCTATCCATTCAAGCATTCAAGCATTGAATAATTCATCACCAAGAATTTTTAGTGGTCTTCAAGGTTGCATATTCTTCATTCATTCATTGTGAAGCCAAATTACATCATTTATATGTAATCATGTGTGTGTGATTGGGGTTTTTTCATGTTCATGCAATTTCATACAACATATACGATTACATTCAAGAAGCAAAGCATCATTATCAATCATTGCAGATTTGAGGTATATCTTTCCATTATTTATTTCAGTATTTGCAATATCTAATTCAAGGTTAATTTCTAAACTGGGGTTTGACTTAGGCAAACCCCTATTACCAACCTATTTCCCTTCTCTAGTGTGTGTAGGAACAGGTGCAGAGCTACGATCTTCAAAATTGGCTTTATTTATAGACATGAATAGATCCCCCTTTGGAATGCAAAAAGTGCGGAGGACCAAAGCGACCACCATCTTGGTCCTGACAAATCAGGAGCTAATTCTGGGAATAGGTCCAAATACACTTATATTCCTCAAATCCAAGTTTGTGGCTCAATCCGATGACTGAAGCTCACTGTTTACGCATATTTACCTCAATTTAGACACATTTACCCTAATTTCAGCAATTCAATCTAAATGCAACAATTCAATTCAACTGAAGGGAAAGAAGAGGCACATTTAAAACCCCTAGAATCTGATCATAATCTAGATCTATTAGATTTATATCTATCAAATTCCTATATTTCCCTAATGTGATGGTAATAAAGCAAAATTAACTTTGTTTTACTACATCCAATGGTGGAAACCCTAATTTTCAACATAATAAGGAGGTCCTAAAAATACTTGAGGGGGGAGAGAGAGAGTAAGTTAAAATAAGATTAATTTTAATCCAACTATTTCCAAATGTTTGTTACCCTAGAGAGAGGTCCTAGTACAAGAAAGGAGAGAGAGAAAGAGAGAGGGGGGGGGGGGGGGGGAGGTTCTATAAAGACTTAAGTAGAGAGAGAGGGGGGTTCTAAAAAGATTTAAGTAGAGAATGAGAGACTAATTTCAAACAAGATTATTTTTAATACATCAACTCAAAATGTTTGATAATTTCAAATAGCACAAACACACTTAACTAGATAAATAATTAAGATAAAATACAAATAAAAAATTTATTTAATCAAATAAGCATAATTTTAGGTACTTAATACATGTAAAATTAAATAAATATGCATATGTGCATGATATATTTTCATTCTTATTTCTCAATATCTTTGCTTCGTATCAAGTGAATACTTCCTTGAAGTCTTATTTACACTTCTCTTATTATTCCCCACGTCCTTCCTTTAAATTATCGCCCTTAAAATGACCTTCAAATGCCTTCTTTCACAAAGAATGTGAATTACTTTGTTATTTTGTGTTTAAAAAAAAAAATAAAACATCTATATTTATATGAAGTTGTTAATTAAAAAAAAATTTATGTCGAATCGTGTTCATAGGAATATCGACAGTTAAAAAAATCCATGTTCGTTCAAACCCCCCTCCTATGCATTTCCCCCCAAACTATTCAACTTTAAGCAGAATTTTAGCCTTCAAACCTCTGGTTGAAGGCTCAAATGTAACAATCTTGACAACCCAAAATGTAAGATGGTAGTCCTTAAAGCAAGTTTTCCAATGACTATTATTTTATTACATATTGAGTTTATTGTGATCTTGTTTTACAAATTTTACCAAACATTGGTTTTTCATCAAACATGAACTTCTATGTTCAACAAATTGGGAAAAATAATAAACTAATTCAAAAAAAATTGAAAAATGTTTGCGCCCTAGGTATTGATGTCTTATTTCTAACCAAAAAAAATAAAAATGAATTTCATATATAGAACAAGTTATGTGTTCAAGCGTACACCTATGTCTAAATTATAATGTCTGAACTTCAAAACTTAATAAAATAAAAATATTCAACATATCACTATGCAACCAATTGAAAGCCCTAGGTATTGATGTTACAAACCTAAATTCAAAATTTACAGACAAGATGTTACAAATCACTAATTTTTACATCATCTTCAAATTCTTAACGGTTTAAAAGTTATAGGTGTCAGAAAGTGAAGGTTTTTTTTCAAAATGTTCATCTAAGTATGAAAGTTGGCTAAAAAGTGTAACCCACTATTGTGGGAACACCTTTAAGGGTAAAATGTGCTTGTATGACACCTTTAGCTAAGAAAAAGATGTGTCCTAATTCTTCTTTGCAGAGACCAAAAGGTGTGATTGGCATTCAAACTAGATATATAGGTCTTCTACTTCCTCAATAGAGTTTGGAAGCATCATATTGTGTACAACACTATCTACTTCTATCAAATTGGTTAAGGAATTTAACCTTAGGTCCACCAATTCCTTAAATTTCCAATCTTCCTTTTGAAGTTCTCTCTTACCAAAACAACCTCAAAAAGAAAGATATGTGTCTGACAAATCTACTGAAACCCAGAATCAAGTCCCTCAATTTTGAGATTGGTTTTTCTCATGGTCCCCAAGCTTCCCGACAATAGACCATATAATTGATAGGGGTAGGGGCCCTCCCTACCTATATTTTCTCCCTCCCTATATGGCAAGTTGCCTTGACTAACTGTACTCCAAACTGCCCATTGTAGGTTGTACTCTGAACTGTCCTAATCTTCTAGAGAGGCCTACTTCTAATTAATTCTATTGCCAGTTGTAACCTCCATTGGGCTTAACCTTCACTTCCACATTGCCAGTTATAACCTCCACCGATTCGAACCTTCACTTCCACATTGCCAGTTATAACCTAACCTCCACTGGTTCGAACCTTCACTTCCACATTGCCAAATTATATACGTAATATCAAGAGGCCTACTTCTAATTAATTCATTAATTAATTGACAAGAAACCTACTAGTAAATTGAATTAATTAATTATTCCAGCTAGCTGAAGAAGAAGAAATATAATCTTTCCTTTTCGGGAATACTATAGAAATTGAGGGAGCGGGGGGATGTGCCCATTGCCAGTGGCCCTACTTCGCCTCCTATATAAACCCACTCTTGCAAATGGCCCGCCCGCCCATAGAATTTTAGGGTCGTCTTGTAGGCATAGGATTTATAACCTCCCTAAATATACCATATAATTTAGACCCTCCATGATAGACCATAGCTTAGTACTTTTATTTTTTATATAAATTCATTATGCCAATTAATTCATTAGTGCCGAGAATGAATGGTGACATTCTGTAATAAGTGAATAGTGAAATTTTGTAATCAGCATAAAACCAAGATGCAGTATTGCAATGAGTATACAATCAAGATGCAGTATTGCAATGAGTAAAATATTTAGATTAGATTCTTTGGACACATCAAAATCTTGTGATGGTATGGCAGTTTAACACAGCAAATAAGATTAGATTCTTTGGACACCGAAATCTTGTGATGGTATGGTAGTTTGACACAGCAAATATGTGCAAAGATTTGCTCCACACATCGGGTTAGAATTAATGAGCTATAATTATTCTAATTAGAATTCTAATATTTGAGGAGCACAATAAAAAGTCGGGCTTTAATAGCTAAAGTGCATTAATAACTTATTAGGATTCTTCTAAGTGGGCACCTACCCTACAAAGTGGGGAAGTAGGTCTCATCTACAAAACAAAGATGAAAACATAGAATTAACAAGACGGGAAAGTAGGTCTCATCTACAAAATAAAGATGTAAAGAGAGTGTAACCTCCCTTGGACTTAACCTTCACTAATCGACAATTATATAAATACAGTTATTCGAAACACACTACCTAGGGGGACAACATATTTTTTTTTAGAAAATGACGATCTGAAGATTATTTCAAATGACCGGGACAACCGGGACAACATAATTTTTGTTATAAAATGATGAATTTTAGTTGAGAGTGAAGACCCTCAATGTGTGCCCTAATGACACCATCCTTATCCTTCATGGGATCATAATTATCTATTGTCAGAGTTAAATGATATTTGATGGAGTCAATCTAACCCTTAATATCTTTAGTAGATAGTGGCCACTTAAATAAAACTAATAAATAATAATGGCATACTTCAAACACTTATGGACATTATTGGTGTCTTCCCATAAAGTTTTGTGTCTCTTGGCACATTTGTAAGCAACCTCTATCATTCTCTTGGCATTTACTTTCTACTCTTCCTCTTCCTTTAGATGTGATGAATAAGTCTTAAAAGACTCCAATAGGCTCTTTATCTATTGTGTATGAGGCAAAGATGGATCCCTCTTTGCACTAGGTACTTCATCCTGAATTGCCTTCAAAACTTTGTTCATCATTTCAACTCCTTCCACTACTTGTTGGAAGATTTCCTGCCTTGCGGTGGAGTAAAGAATGTCTCCCAATGTTATCTTATGAAGAATATATATGTTGGATTGATCAAATTGTCCACCAACAACATGTAACTGTAGTAATTATTGGTTGGATTTGCGTTTGTTGGATTAAGAATTCTTTGATGGGATCAACAGGTGAGGTAGACGTGTATTTTATTTCCTAAAACTTTCTCCTATCACAATATTGGCCTACACTGCTTATTGGGCCTTTTTTAGAGAGGGATTGTTACCATTTTCATGTCCATTTGTCTTCTCATTTCCATTTTGTGGGTTTAGCTACTCAATGTCATATATATTGATCTTTGGAGGAAGCAATGGCTCCTCATGTCCATCTTGTGGAGTTTGTTGATAAAAAACAATAACATTGATTTGGGAGGAGGCATTTGCTCCTTACCTTCAACATCCTTCATTTTCTCAATGATTTTTTAGGTTATTTCCTTTGTCTCATTTTGGATTTCATATTTGTCTCCTTTTCTCATACTCATTAGGTTATTTAACATTTGTTTAGTCCTTAACTCTTGAGCTTGTCTTCAAGCTATTTTTCTTCTTGGGACATTGAAGACCCATCTCCATTTATTTTTCTCTCTTCTTCATTAAAGCTTCAACAAGGTCTTCCAAAATTTGATCAACAATGTCACTCAATATTGCATTGAATTTCATCAAATATATGATAATTTATGTTTCAATACTTCTTTTTCATATGGGGGTACTTTCGAATAAATCACATTAATAATTGAAATGGCCCATGTTGGGGTGCAATCAATAGAGACTTCTTTGTTTTTTTCTCCTTCTAATTTCCCTCAAAGGATCCTACCTCCTCTTTTTGTATTGGTTTTTTCATATTTCATTTTTTTATCAATTTGGAAGATTCTTCCTCTTCCTCTTTTTCCTCTTCTTCTTTTGTGTCCATGTCCACGTTCTTTTCTCTTGTGGCAAATTGTTTCTTTCTTGAAGTCCTCTTTTCTGCAGAGTTCTCTAGCATCAGAGGACTAGATGTAGTTCTCTTTTTGGTGGTAGATATTTGTGTGGTTGTGGAGGGTTGTAGAGAAAATGTAGTGGTAGAGGTGGACTTGCTAGCTTGGTCCTAGGGATGCTTTCAAAGAAGTAAAAGTAGTTTGTGGAACTATCCTTAGATGTATCCTTCGAGTAGAAACCCTACTTTCCCTATAATTTTGGAAAGTTCTTTTTAATGTTTTCCTTTGTACTCTTCTTGTTCTAATTATGAATTATCTCATCATAAGTTCCAAAATCTCTTGGCAGTAGCATCCTTGGATTTCTTGAGTAAGATGTCAGCATATGCAATCCACTCTGATCTAGAAACATCATAAGGTAATTTTGGAATCCAAAGTATCCTTGGCTCAACCACTTCCATATAATATTTATCTTTTTCCACCATAAAGGTAATGACATTCTTATAATTATCCACCACATGAGAAGGTATTCTATACCTTTCTTACATATCATTTTGGATTGTCTTAAAGAAGCCCCAATACATAGTGATACATTACTTACTATCTAAAAACCTTTGAATATGATCTCTAATCTGAGTGGCAACTAGAATACTTTTTTTCCAAACCACACCCTTGAAACTGAGTAATTTGTTGAAGAAATAAAATATAAGACAAATGATTAAAGTGTCATACTACGAGTTGTAGCCAATTTCCTTGGTCCTTGCTAAATACTCACCAATTGTTGTTGCAAGAGTTTACATTGGTCATAGTCCTTGCCCTCTTTTACCATTTGGTGAGCAGTGTAGATGGTGTTGGTAATAATTGATCCTTCTCTATTCATGTAGTAGATTTTGTATGAGTTCCTATCATGGCATATAAAAACCCTAGGTCAATGATGTTATTGATGTTTAGGATTATTTTATCAGTTTTTTCTCTAATAAGCTTTATAACCTCTTCATTTTTCATGGTCTTTAGTGCTAGCATAGGTCCAATGCAGCACAGCCTAGTCACATCCCTAATTTCTCCCTTTGTGATTCGATGTGGTTGATCAAGATATATGAATTATTCATGAATCGGGATCAAGACTATTCTTACCCATTCACCTTTGCAGTAGAAGTTGGGGAAACCCTTCTACACATCCAATCATTTTGTTTCTGTGTTTGCATACTCTGGCTTGAGAATGAAACTATCATCCAAGAGATGATTACTTCTAAACTCTTCCAACTTTAGGTGATTGAACTCATTCAATAATGCATGAATGTGTTCGCCTGATATCATTGATGTGATTTGGTCCGGCATAAATGTTTTTTCTTTGGTCCAACAATTTGCTTCAGTATACGTTATCTCTTTATTATACAATGTATGTATTTACTTCATGCAGTTTTTGAGGTCTGGTATCTATCTTACCAAAAGATTTTTTGAGTTTGGTCCTATCCGGATGGGATGGAGGCATAATTTGCAAGGCATTTTTGGATCATGTCCCATTAGGACCTATTGGAGGCATGTTTTACAAAGCTCTTATGATTTGGATTGGAATCCAACATCTTATGAAGATATTTGTTGGTTGTTGTGTGTGGATACTTCAATCTCACCCTTTCTGGTTGAGCCGACTAATTAGAATATTTGGTGCGGATATATATAGCCATCAATTTTGCATGTTAGAGGTATGGTTGTTGAAAAACAACTATTTGTGTCCATTATGTATATGTTAAAAATTTGTATGTGAATATTGTTATGCGGTATATGTATAGTGGATATATAAGACAACTTGTGCACTTCAACGAAATTGTAATTCATGCATGTGTCAGATGCAACTCAACAATGGAATTTTGTACTCTATCATCTAGCAATGAGGCTTTTGTATTTGGGTAGTGATCCCTCTAGGCAGCGAGCCAATCTCTTGTATTGTGTAACCGGTTACATATTGCATTATACCTGAGAGAAAACTCTTTGCGTGGTTTTTCCCATATTGGGTTTTCCACATATAAATCTAATGTTATGTGTTTTGTGTTAATTTCCTTTACTACATTTAAATTATATTATGTTATTGGTTAGTTATAAGTTTTAATAAGTTTAAGGGAATACTGATTCACCCCTCCCCTCATAGTATTCTGGATATTCAATAATTGGTATCAAAGCCAAGTCCTTTGGAAGAGTTTAACCACTTGAAGGAGATCCAGAAAGTTGAACTTATGGATTTAAGTGAATATTTTAGGAATGCTATTAATGATCTTGAGGTAGTAGAAAATGAAAACAAATATTTGAAAGAAAATTTCCATATGGAAAATGAATATATTGAGAAGCTAAGAGAGCGGATCCATAAATTTAAAATAAGGCATAAAGAAGTTAGTGAAGAGCTTAAGCAAGTGAAAAGAACCATCTCGAATCTAAAAGTGCAAAATAAAGACAATGAGAAGACCAAGGCATATTTGAACAAAATGATGAATTGCAAATTAGAAGAATGTGACAAGCTAAAGCAAGAAGTAACATCTCTAAAGGTAGATCTAGAGAAAGCAAAGAAACAAGAGAATAAATCTGAATGTGGTAAGTTTGGCAATGTGACAAATGCAAATAAAGTCTTGGAAACCAAAAAGGAAGAAAAGAATGAATCCAGTGAATGTTTGCAATCCAAAGTAAATCACAAAGAAGATTCATCTCTAGGAAATGAAATAAATTCCAATATATCCACCAAGGAAGATAAAGGTAAACTACCGATTGAGCAGCAAGTAAGTAAGAGAAACACCTTCTTTAATGGTTCTTGTTATAAATGCAATAAAGTAGATCATAAAGAAGTAGAATGTAGAAGTAGCTTGATTAAAAAATTTAACCTATCCTCTGATAGATGTTATGCATGCAATAAGTATGGTCATAAATCTATTCAATATAGAAATTTAGTTATGGATCAAAATAGATATAATCATTTTAAAGGAAGATGTTATACATGCAATGTTTTTGGACACAAATCTAACCAATGTAGGTTGAGACAAAATTCGGCAAATATCAGATGCTACAACTGCAACAAATCTAGGCATATGGCAAGGCAATGCAGAAGGAATGACGTTCAAAATCCAACCAAATTGGCAAAGAAGATCAATGTAGAAGAAGTGAAGATTGAGATGAAGAAAATCTGGAGGAAGAAAGAGACTTCAGATGCGTCAGCACCTAGCTTCAGTGCAGACACTTCATCTAGAAACTGAAAGATATGAGGCTTTGGCCGAGGGGGAGTAATCAAAGAAATATCTTTTTCCTCTACCAAAAAGTGTGAGGCCACAATACTAGCATAACAAAGAATGTGAGGTCTGACAAAGTATATCAAAGTCATAACTCATCACAAAGTTTGATGGGTTGGAGTAAAATTCAAGAAAGTGGATAATAGCTCACATGCATTTAATGATATGCAATGGTTGAAAGGTTTAAAGGAGAAATCTTTGAATGAAAAATTTCATTTCTCCATGAATTGAAGAAGCATTTTGAGTGTCGACAGTAATCAAGGTGATTAGGGTTTCTTTGGTAAATTAATCGGAGGTGAAAACTTGTTGATTCTACAAATCATGGCAACTCCAATCATTGTTGATGTTGCATTTGAGCCTCATATTGTATTCGAGAAGACTTCTTATAAAGCAATGGAAGCTGATCTAGAAAGAGAATTCTCGAGCATACCCATTGGAGTCGATCTGACAGAATATATCTAGTCCTTCATTCACATCAAGATAGAGGACTTCAACCATCATGAGAAGATGTTAGAGTTGTGGACATACAAAATTATTAACGAACACGGTCAAGTAAGACCCAAGTTTGCAACCCTAGATGAGAAGAGACTAGATACATGGAACAATTTTCCCAACTTCTAGTGTGATAAAAAGTGGGCCATGATAGCAATGAGTAGATTTCGTGATGAATTTTTGTGGTTAGATTAAACTCATCATATCACCAAAGGTGTAATGAAATAAATTACTGGTCTAAGTGATTCCGAAGAGATTCCCACTCCAAAAGCTGCAAAGAATAAAGATGTCATGGATTTAACAAGTGCGACCTCTGATAAATGGTCTTTGGCCATCACTACCATCTAGAATCCAACAATAAAGTTTTTATCGATGATGGTTGGAAACAAAATTTATTTTGCCAACAGGGATAACTCCATTTTGGCCATGACAGTAAACATGGCTAATGAGATGGCAGAGCTAAATAAGGATTTTGATCTCTATGAGATCTTGTAGTAGCAGTTCTTGGAGAATCTTGTAGTGTGAAAGAAGACAAAGCACCCATTCAAATTCATAACCCTAGCCCTATGCATCTTGTTTTACTTTTTAGAAGAGGTTCTCGATCAAGTCAGGGTTCTAAGGTCTCCAAATAAGCCTATAGCTCATCAGATTGTAGAAAGATTGAACAGGTTCATCAATGACACGACAAGAGAAGATGTTCTTATAATTTTCTTCTCTGTTTTTCAGTTGAACATGTAGAGAAGCCAAAGGATACCGAAGGAAATAGTTGTCAAGTACAAAAATGACATCACTTTTGTGCTTACAACTGATAAGTGCTACATGGAGGCAATTGTGCCAAGGAAAATTTGGATCCCACCATTTGGATATGAAGTCACCAAGGAGATGCTTGAAGGCACAGCTCAAGTTCTATTACAGAGTCCAATAGATGAAACTCAAGAACAGTTTGGCACCACGGATGAGAAATCCTTGAAGGTTCGCATGGAACACACAAAGAAGGATCAATAAAAGATTGTAAAGAAAGTGATTCAGGAATCCATGGTTAAGGTAAATCTGACTGAGGAAGAGGTTACCATGTATAGGCATTTTGAAAGACATGCCAACTCATTTGAAGCCTCTGTAAAAGCCACTCAGAAGTCTCTTCCCTCATTTGATTCCCCAAAGAAGATGAAAGAAGAAAAAATATGGACAATAATACTTGATTCTAAGGAGGAAGAAGAATATGAGCAATATCAGATACATGTCTGGAAGCATACAATAAAGAAATCCAAGAAACCACTTGTTGTGGAGAACCTATGTGATTGACTTGCTCAAGGAGAAACCCAAAAGAGGTAGGCAATATTTATGGTGAGGTGAATGGTGAGGATCAAAATAACATAACTGAAGCTTTTCTATTATATTGTGGCAAATTTTAAACTGGTGCAAAAGAGTTTAAGAGTGATATCCCAAATGAATTGTATGAATAATTGATTCTAGGATTAGACAAATTGCTAGATTGGAAGAACAAACTATTAAGGATCAAGTTTTTGAGTTTATTGGTTTCACTCTTTCTAAAGAAAATAAGGCTAGTCTCATAGAAGCCTACAAAACTAAACTGGGGACAAAAAGAAGGCTAAGCAATCTTATGTTAAGCGAAACTCATTCCAAGGAGAAGCTTAAGAATGAAATCATGGAAACAGTAACGTCCATTGCTAAGAATCTTGGTATGTTACCCTCTCAACTCCAGTTTCCCTACCGACGAGTCTGAAAATGTGTCTAATAATCCTATTGACAACCCAGTCAATAATCCTGATAATAATCCTACTAACGATACATTTGTTATTAGATAATGTGATGGATTTCCCCATAACTTTTGATGTTCCTTCGGTAAATCCTGAATCCAAAAAAGGTAAGGAAATTAAAGGTTATAATGATCAAGATGAATAGGTGATATTTGAGCCTAAAAGAAATGAACCTGAGCCCAAGGCTCAATCAGAAGATAAGACAAATAATTTAGTGAAGTAATCTAGTATGAATATATCTAGGTCAGTAACAATGATAATTGGTACCAACTCTAGTGTTGATGATTCATGGAAGAAATTGTTTACTACACCATTAATCATTCAACTCATCACTTAATCTATGTAGTTAATTGATTTCTCAAATGTTGATCCAGTTCAGAAACTCCAAATTGGAGAAGCTTTTCTTTTATTTGTTAGACAAGAATTTCAAAAAAAGGATAAAATTGTTGACGATTTGTTGGGAGAACTCCATGCTACGATGCCCAAAAGTTAGTTAGACCCTGAAACCCCCAATGCAAGCAAATGGAAGATGTTAATCAGGCTGAGAAATTGAAGAAGAAATATGAGAAAGATGGAGCAGATGACCAAGAGAACTCATTGCAAGATTCAAGGCTAAGTGTGTGATAGGGAGGATCACACAAAAGAGTTGCAAATTGGTTTGCAGGTTAGAAAGTTAGGAAGAGGTGTCATAGTGGGATTCCATGTTTTCTTTCACCATTATCTTCTCTTGAATCAACTCCAACACCTTAGTTTTTTCTGGAAACTCTCTACCACTAGTTTGCTCAAATTACTCAAGATCAAGGCTAGAACTCACTAGGGTAAGTTCAACCACCAAGATGCCAAAACCTTTAATATTTTTTTTCAGGGGACTAAGAGGATGCTAAGATGGTGTAGCAACTCCCATCATGTGGTTTTTTGACTTGTTTCACTCCATTTCTCCATCGTCACAAGTTCCTATTTTTCTAGGCCTAGTAGCCCTAAGAGCCCCTTTTAGCCCTACCTTCACGGTTTTTGCTCAATTGCTCAGAAAAATTCCAAAAGAACCCCTAAAATCTTTAGATAACTAGATACCCTTTTGGATATACTATGATTTTTAGGAGGTTAGGTTTTCTGATACGTCCGCACAGGTACGGACCCCAAAATGGCTCTTATCAAGGGTTTTAAGGGTTTAAGAGTGTTCTCCAATAGGGTTTGTTGCTTACCACACCCTTTCATACTTCCATAATCCTACTAAGACTCTGTTAGGAACTCATCTCCCATACCAATCACTTGGAACAAACACATTTGTTCTTCCCTGCAAGCAATGATAAAAGTAATAGTCATAATCCCTAGCCAGGCTATGGCAGAGCTCGCCTAGGATATGATAGCAATTTGGTTCAATGCAACTTCCAAGGAACTAAAATGAATATGTAAAATGTATATAGGCTCTATGACTTGAATCCCAAAAGCCATTGAGAAAACACAATGGGATTTCAAGTAGGAGCCATTGCTAGGGTCTTATTCCCTTTGCTCAGACCGAGAGCAGTGCAGTTCAAGAAAAATTTCAAACAAAGCTCTAGAACCTACACAATGAAGAGGTACAAACACTTCAAAATCACCAAAACAATAAATAATAAACCACCATGAAAGAACAGTACCAAGATCAATCCATCCGGTATGGATTGCTATAAGCAAATTACAAGTTTTATGCAAAAATTTGGAAATTGCCTTCAAATATCATTCACAATTTGCTCTTTTGATCTTCCAACCCTTTTAAAATGATTTAAAAAGCATTATTTATTCCTAATTACTCATAACCAACCACCCATCGGTTTCTTAACCACCGATTTGATCATTTTTGAAAAGTTGCTCCAAAAGTTGCAAAAAGTTGTCAAGCAACAATGACAACTTTTGCTCCACCATGCATTTTTGAAACTTAAAAATTTTTACTCACTCTAAACCCCCTAGGATGACTCCCTAACATCAAACCAACATTTCCAAAATCCTTATGAGGCCTTACAAGGATTTTTACCCTATTTTGCAAAATGATGCCATTTTTGGCTTACAAAGGCACGTTGGCCAAAACTGAGCAAATAAACTAAAACAAGAGACAACAAAACTACAAATAACCTTAAAACACACATTGGGACTTTTCAATAGTCCTTTATTCGCTCATTGACCCCAAACATGATCAATCACTCCAAAATTTTGAAAATGCATCAATAAAACTAGGTGCTCCTGTACCATACTCCCCCAATGAGAAAGAAGTCAAGTGGTTCCTTTAGGCAACAAAGAGAGGGCAATTACAAGCTTTGGAAAGTATGCTTCAGGTACCCAAGTGGCCTCATATTCTAGAAGATTCCACCACAACCAAATTCTCTGATCCCACTTTGATAGGGAGGATCACACGAAAGAGTTGCAAATTGGTTTGTAGGTTAGAAAGTTAGGAAGAGGTGTCATAGTGGGCTTCCATGTTTGCTTTCACCATGCTCTTTTCTTGAATCAAATCCAACACCTTCTCAACTTTTATCATAGGTGTAGGTGGCAAAGGCAGGTCTGAACGTGATTGAGAGACCTCTGAGACTCTACTACATTCCTCTGGAAGTGTACCTTTGTACTTCACCAAGTCTGCAACATTAAAAATAGGAGACTAAGCCATGTCCCCGAGTAGATCAAGTTTGTAGGAATTTTGCCCATACTTAGCCAAAACCTTACAAGGTCCAATCCTCCTCATTTTAAATTTTCTAGGGACACCTTTCTGAAGCCTTTCTTTGCTCAAGTGAACCATTACCAAGTCACCAACAGCAAATTGTACATTCTTTCTCTTTTCATCCACCTTGTCCTTGATTCTTTGAGAGTTTTCTTGTAAAACCTGCCTAACCTGCTCATGAATCTCTTTCATGGACTGAACCATCTTAAAAACATGTCCACTCCTTTTCTCCATACTCCCAATGTCTCTAAGATCCAACACACCTCTTGGATGAATCCCATAAACTACTTCAAAAGGACTCTTACCGATTGATCTATTCACACTGTCATTGTAGGCAAATTCAGCTTGATGGATGATCTAATCCCAAGCTTTTCCATACTCATTTGTCAAACAGATGAGAAGGTTCCCAAGTGTTCTATTTACCACCTTTGTTTGGCCATCCGTTTGGGGATGGTAGGCTGAGCTAAAAGACAAGTTAGTACTCAATCTCTACCATAAAGTTTTCCAAAAAAGACCAATGAATTTGGTATCTCTATCTGACACTATACTGATTGGTAAACCATGAATCCTAATGAATTCCTTGAAAAACAAATGAGCAATATGACTAGCATCCTAAGTCACCTTACATGGAATGAAATGGGTCATTTTATTAAATCTATCTACCACAACATAGATGCTATCAAATCTAGATTTCGTCTTGGGTAAACCAACAACAAAATCCATACTTACACACCCCCATGGCCGGTTTGGAATAGGTAATGGCTGATAGATTCTATCATTAGAAGAGGTTCCCTTTGCCCTTTTACAAACAACACATTGTTCAACATATTTTATGATATCTCTTTGCATCTTTGGCCACTAGTAGAATCTTTGAACAAGTTCCAAAGTCTTATTCAACCCAAAATGACCACTTAAACAACCATTGTGCTTTTCTTGCATCAAGTTCTCTCTCATGGACCCTCTTAGCACACAAAGTTGTCCTCCTTTAAATAAAAGACCATCTTACAAAGTAAAATCTGCATATTCACCATGAAAGTGATTCCTAAACTCCTGACAAACCTTGTAGATGGCAACAAAATCTTCATCATCTTGATATAACCCTTTGAAACTATCAACTCCATGGATCTTGATCTTCACTTCCTGAATTGTTAGCAACCATCTACTTAATGCATCAACAACCTTATTACATTGACCTTTCTTATGCTTAATGGTAGAAGTATAGGATTGCAAATATTCTACCCATTTGATACGCCTATGATTCAACTTTTCTTAGGAGTTGAAAAAACTAAGAGCTTGGTTATCCGTGTAAACCACAAATTCTTTAGGTAATAAGTAATTCCTCCATTTTCTAAGTGATTGAACAAGTGCATATAACTCCAAATCATAGGAATAATACCTTTTCTTGGCTTCATTGCTCTTTTCACTGAAAATGCAACCGGTCTATTGTCTTGACTGAGGACTGCTCCAACCGCTATGTTGCTTGCATCACATTCTATGGTGAAGAGTTTGTCAAAGCTTGGAAGAACAAGGACAAGTTGAGTAGCCACCTTTGTCTTCAAGAGTTCAAAGCCTTTTTTTTCCTCTTTTGTCCATTGAAACTTAGTATTTACACCTCCTTTGATTGTATCAAGCATAGGTGCACATATCTCACTGAACCCTCTGATGAACTTCCTATAAAATTATGTTAAGCCATGAAAACTCCTCACTTGACTTGTTGTTTTAGGTGTAGGCCAATTGATTATGGCTTCCACCTTTGAGGTATCCATCTTAAAATCACCACTTGAGATGACAAACCCAAGATATACCAACTCTTGTTTCATGAACTCACATTTCTCCAAATTGATAGTTAGTTGCTCATCGCATAATTGCTTCAATACAATCTCTATATGCTTAAGATGTTCTTCTTTAAACTTACTAAAAATCAAGATGTCATCTAAATAAACAACAACAAATTTACCAATGTAATCCTTGAGTACATGATTCATGAGTCTCGTGAATGTTCTAGGGGCATTTGTGAGTCCAAATGACATAACAAGTCATTCATAAAGTCCCTCTGTGGTCTTGAATGTTGTCTTCCATTCATCTCCCTCCTTCATTCTGATTTGGTGGTAGCCACTCTTGAGGTCTATCTTGGTAAAATACTTAGCACCCCCTAAACAATCCATCAAATCTTCAATTCTTGGAATAAGAAACCTATACCTGATTGTAATCCGGTTGATGGTTCTTGAATCAGTAGAAAGCCTCCAAGTACCTCCCTTCCTAGGTGCTAAAATGGTGGGAACTGCACATGGGTTGATGCTCTTTCTTATCAGACCATTGTCCAATAGTTCTTGGATTTGTTTAGCCACTTCTTTATTTTGCTCCGTTGTCATTTTGTAGGTTGCTTTATTAGGCAATGAGGCTTCGGGTATGAGGTCAATTTGATGACTTATGGCTCATTAAGGAGGTAAAGTAGTAGGTGTTCCATCACTTATGATCTCCTTGAACTGATTGAGTATTTGTTTCACTTCAACCGGGATACAAACCTTCTTGTCCTTCTTTTCCTTTCTTGGTTTTACAACAAGTGCGAACCCCACTCCTTCTCATTCTTTGAGAGTCTGTATGAACTCTTTCTCACCAACTAATAGCACATTGGAACATTTAGATCTGCTCTCTTCTTGATCTCCTAAGGACTGAATTTTATAGGTAACTCCATCTTTTTGAAAGGTATATGAATTCTTTTCTCCATGGTGTATTACTTTTCTATCAAATTGCCAAGGCCTACCTAGGAGTAGGTGGCATGCATCCATTGGCAAGATATCACACAAAATCTTGTCTTTGTAGCCTCCTATGGTGAACTCTACCCAAGTTTTCTCATTCACCAAAACATGTTGCCCCTTGTTGAGCCAAGTAACCCTATAAGGATCACTACGTGGGATTCTTTGCAGGTTGAGTTTTCTTACTACTTCTGACACTATGTTATTAGTGGAATCTGAATCCACCACCACTCTACACACTTTACCCATGATCTTTCACTTTATCCTAAACAAGGACCTCCTTTGACTAGGTTCCTCCTTAACCGGTTCTTTGATCAAAACTCTTCTTATCTTGAGATTCTCTCCAACCTCGGAATCTAGGCTTACTTATGATGTCTTTACATTTGTTGCATCTTCTTGAATATAACTTACTCTCCTTTCACCTCCTTGGGATGAAGAATATTTCTCAGAGAATCTATAGGTTGGGTGTCCAAGTTGATGCTGTAGCACTTCATTGTGGAGATATAGGACCCTCTTCTTGATCCACTAGACCTTCCTCTCTTAGAGTTTCTAGATCCCCTTCCTCTATAGCTTCTCTTGCTATTGGAATCCCCACTTTTCTCTACCAAATTTGATTCCCCTTGGGCTATTTGGTCTAGACCTCTTCCACCATAGCTACCTCTATGACCTTTGCCATCTCTTCCCCTACCTCTGCCTCTATTGCTTTGCTCTTGTTTCTTTTTACTCTTCTCTTCCACCTTGAGTGTCAGTTGATAGCACTTATGGACAGTATTGGGACACAAAAAACTTAACTCTTCTTGGATATTCCACCGCAAACCATTCAAGTACCTAGCAACCTTGATGCTTTCATCTTCTACCACCTTGGACCTCAAACACAACTTCTAAAATTCTTCAGTGTAGCTGCTCACATCTAGTTCTTTTTGTCTCAAATTTTGTCTCCTCTTGTGTAATTGAATTTCATAGTCTTCGGGGATATAGGCTTCTCTCACCTTGGCTAGCATTCCTTTCCAAGTTGAAATTGGGTTCTTACCCTCCTTTTCTCTCTCCTCTTGGATGAACTTCCACCAAGTCAAGGCTGCTCCTCTCAATCTAGATTTGGCTACCTTCAACTTTTGTGCTTCACTAATTCCATCACATGCAAAGTGATTCTCTAATCCTTCAATCCACTCCATAACCACTTTTGGTTTCATTTTTCTACAAAAAAGTGGCACTCCTTCTAGGGACTTACCTCCTTAGGCTTTAATGGCTTTAATGAAAAGTTCTTCAAGAAAAATAGGATTTTCTTCAGGTGTGCCATCCTCTTCTACCACTTCTTTACCCTTTTCTTCATTGATTTTGATAGTTACCTTCTCAGTTTTGTCTTCTACTTCACCTAGTTTGTTCTCCAATTGTTGCAATCTTTCCCTAAGGAGTCTATTCTCTTCCTCTTGGTATTATACTCTTTTGGCTAACTCTACATTGGTCACCATCCTGAGGGTATTTTCACCTACTGACTCAATCTCTGACATCAACTGGTTTCTTCCCAAATATTAACTTGCTCTAATACCACTTTGATAGGGAGGATCACACAAAAGAGTTGCAAAATGGTTTGTAGGTTAGAAATTTAGGAAGAGGTGTAATAGTGGGATTCCATGTTTTCTTTCACCATGTTCTTCTCTTGAATCAAATCCAATACCTTAACTCTTTCTTGAAACTCTCTACCACTAGTTTGCTCAAATTACTCAAGATCAAGGCTAGAACTCACTAGAGTAAGTTCAACCACCAAGATGCCAAAACCTTTAACCTTCATTTGTAGGGGACTAGGAGGATGTTCAGATGGTGTAACAACTTCCATCATGTGGTTTTGTGACTTGTTTCACTCCATTTCTCCATCACTTTCACAAGTTCCTATTTTCGAGGCCTAGTAGCCCTAAGAGCCCCTTTTAGCCCTACCTTCACGGTTTTTGCTTAATTGCTCAAAAAACTTCCAAAAGACCCCCTAAAATCTTTATAGATATAGATACCCTTTTGTACATACTTTGATTTTGGGGAGGTTAGGTTGTCTGATACGTCCGTACAGGTACGGACCCCAAAATGGCTATTTTTAAGGGTTTTAAGGGTTTATGAGTGTTCTCCAATAGGGTCTGTTGCTTCCCACACCCTGTCATACCTCCATACTCCTACTGAGAATCTATTAGGCACTCATCTCCCATACCAATCACTTGGCACAAACACATTTGATCTTCCCTACAAGCAATGATTAAATTAACAGTCATAATCCCTAGTCGGGCTATGGTAGAGCTCGCCTAGGATATGATAGCAATTTGGTTCAATGAAACTTCCAAGGAACTAAAATGAATATGCACACTATACATAGGCTCCATTAATTTAATCCCAAAGTCCATTGAGAAAACAAAATGGGATTTCAAGTAGGAGCCATTGCTAGGGTCTTAATCCCTTTGCTCAGACAGAGAGCAATGTAGTTCAAGAAAAACTTCAAAAAAAGCACTAAACCTGCACAATAAAGAGGTAAAAACACTTCCAAAGAACCACAACAATAAATAATAAACCACCATGAAAGAATTGTACCAATATCAATCCATCTAGTACAGACAACTATAAGCAAATTACAAGTTTTATACAAAAATCTGGAAATTGCCTTCAAATATCATTCATAATTTTCTCTTTTGATCTTCCAACCCTTTTAAAATGATTTCAAAATAATTATATATGCCTACTTAGTCATAACCAACCACCCATCGGTTTCTTAACCACCGATTTGATCATTTTTGAAAAGTTGCTCCAAAAGTTGCAAAAAGTTGTCAAGCAACAATGACAACTTTTGCTCCACCATGCATTTTTGAAACTTAAACATTTTTACTCACTCTAAACCCCATAGGATGGTTCCCTAACATCAAACCAACATTTTCAAAATCCTTATGAGGCCTTACAAGGAGTTTTACCCTATTTTTCAAAATGATGCCATTTTTGGCTTACAAAGGCACATTGGCCAAAACTGAGCAAAAAAACTAAAACAAGAGACAGCAAAACTACAAATAAACTTAAAACACACATTGGGACTTTTAAATATTCCTTTATTCACTCATTGACCCCAAACATGATCAATCAATCCAAAATTTTGAAAATGCATCAATAAAACTAGGTGCTCCTACACCAGTGTGAGATTGCACATGATTAGCTCACACAACTTATCTCGCAAGGTCAGTCATACTTGGAAAATGGTGATATATTTTTCTCATACAACCTTTAGAGGCCAGATGCCACAAAGAGTAGCAAGGATGAAATGAATATTATTGAGGAACATATCCAACAGGCCTATGCAAATTACAGGTTGTCTAAGGACTTATCTAATTCTGAAAGATCCATGATTGAAGAGCTCCATAAAAAATATTATGATTTACAACAAAAAAGGGATGATATCATTCTTCCCTTAGGTAAATTACAAGATTTGAGCAATGAAATCATATCCATCATGAACTGAGCCCTCTCGAGAGCCTTATAGTTCATGTATTCTACACCCAATTTCATTCAAGAGGCAGAGAAAATGTGCGCATCCATGCAGAAACACATTGAGGTCCTATTAGAAGCTATCTCACATTGGGATAAACACAAGGACTCCTAGATCATGCATGTTCAAAAGCTCAAATAGTTCTCTGGTTGAAAGTAGTTGTCTCCCTTAGGGGGAGTTTTTCAATTTTGTTATGCATTGTTTCTACCTTTTTGTCCTTTGTCATTGTTGTCAAAGGGAGAGTAGTGTTAACAATATTTTATGTTATTTTATGCAAACTCTCAGACAATTGCTCAGTTGTTATTTCAGTTGTTTTTCTAAAGAAAACATGTATTATTTTATATTGCCATCAATGACAAAGGGGGATATTGTTGGCTTGTTGTCATTGATGTCATTGATGTGATTTGTTCAGGCATGTATATTTTTGCTTTGGACCGGTAGTTTGCTTTAGTATACGTTATCTCTTTATTATGAAATATATGTATTTACTTCATGCAGTTTTGGAGGTCTAGTATCTATCTTACTAGAAGATGTTTTGAGTCTGGTCCTAATCGGATGGGATGAAGGCATAATCCAAAAGACATTTTTGGATTCAGTCCTATTAGGACCTATTGGAAGCATGTTTTACAAAGCTCTTATGATTCAGATTGGAAGTTGGGACATCTTATGATATTTGTTTGTTGTTGCGTGTGGATACTTCGGTCTCACCCTTTCCGGTTGAGCCGACTGATCGGAATATTTGGTGCAGATATATATATGACCATCAATTTTGTATGTTAGAGGTATGGTTGTTAAAAAATAACTATTTGTGTACATTGTGTATATGCAAAAAAACTGTGGATGTGAATATTGTTATGCGGTATATGTACAGTGGATGTATAAGATAGCTTGTACACTTCAACAGAAATGTAATTCATGCATTAGTCAGATGCAACTCAACAGTTCAATTGTGTACTCTATCATCTAGAAATGAACCTTTTGTATTTGGGCAATGAGCCCTCATTAGCAATGAGCCAACCCCTTGTACCATGTAATCGATTACATGTTGCATTATACTTGAGAGAACACTCTCTCTGTGGTTTTTCCCATATTAGGTTTTCCATGTACAAATCCGATGTTATGTGTTTTTTGTTAATTTCCTTTACTACATTTAAATTATGTTGTGTGATTGGTTATTTAGAAGTTTTAATAAGTTAAGGGGAATATTGATTCACCTCTCCCCTCTTAATATTCTAGAATTTCAACAGAATGTACTTTCAAATTTTCTCTTTATGTAACACATTAATCAAAATGAAGGAGAAAGTACCATTCTTATCAGTTACCATAGATATATACGAATGTTTCATAAACTTAGGTCTTCGCCTCTCAAAAATATTAGTTCAACCAATGGAGCACCCATATTGATATCTTAAAAAAGCTAGGATTTGAATAAATTTATTCCTCTAGGGTTCCAAACTGCTAGCATGAACTCTTCAACTCTTTCCTCTTCTCATCTCTACTCTCAAATATTTTTTTTCAGATGAAATTCGATTGTACAAAAGATGTATAAGTAACCCATACTTTTTACATTCAATGGATCATGTACTTGATAGGTGAGTACGCTATCAAGAAACTTTGTTCCATCACAGTGATCCTATATTTCTTCAACTATCCTCCAAAAGACAAGATTTTGCTCCTAAAAATTAGGAAAATGTAAACTTTCTGCTTAATTATCAATCCATCTAATTTGTAAGCTTCCATATAAAGAAGCTTTGCTACTTTGGGGAATAAAATGTGTACAGTGAATAACTCCTCTTGATTCTATGATTTCCTTAAATTACTAGATGATTCTTTTGCACTAGGAAAAAGATCATATCCTTCCTTCACCTCATTATCCTTCTCTAACCTCTTTCTCCAATCCATGTTCATCTCCTTCTTATGTTGATATGGATCAACCTTCTTTTGCAGAGAAAAAGATTTCACATTCTTCATCTTACAAAATCTTGCTACATGTCCAGTGTGTTGGCGGTACATATAAATTTCCATTTTTATATCGCCTTATTGAGTCTTGTCCCTAATTGGTCCTTTGGTCGGGTTGTGTTTCTCAAATTTTCTGTGCAGTTCAGTCTTCGCAGTCTTCTTTATTTAAGTTTCATTGTGTTGAACTTGAACCTTGAATTTGAACCTTTCTGGGTTCAAGGTTCAAAGTTCAACGGGCGTCATGTTAAAGTTTATTTCCCCACGCGGCTTTATAAGTCTTTTTCAGTGTTTGTCAATGTTTAGCATTGGTTGAACCTTGAACTTGAACCTTTTGGGTTCAAGGTTCAAAGTTCAATATTTATCATGTATATGTTTTTGTGTTGCTGTTGTTCTTCAAGGTTCAAAGTTCAATGTTTGATTTCTTAGAAATCATATGACCTTTCATAACATGGCGGAGCGGATTTTGAGGAATGGATAATGGTGGCAAGGACAGGGAATATTCTTTCTTAATGATTTAAAAGTTGTCATTTATAGCAAGTATGGCGTGGGAATCCATATTTTCAGATATGAAGTGACTTGTTATTAAATGCATGATCATTTGCGATCATTTCAGAGTAATATCGTATGAGTGAAGAGTAATGATGAAAACTTATGGAAATCATGGGTAAGATTTTCTTGGGTATTTTAAATTGAGCAATTGTTTTGTCGAGATTGTCATTTGTGAAACATAAGTTTTAAGGAAAGTTTTTGGAGCAAAAGAAAAATAGACTGCAACAGGGGTTTTGTAGATGACAGAGGAAGGTATGTTCAATGACTTTCCTAATTGCTACAGTTTTAAAAGATCTGGGTATATTGTTTAGCTGCTTGTTTCTGTTTTATCTGTTTTCTGCTTTTTCTGAGTTGATTGGGAAAAGATTATGGGTTAAGCATGAGGTCGACTTTGCCTAAATTAGCGAGTTCTTCTTCTCTTGTGGGTTCCTTACCAGAGTTAGCTAATACGACTCTAGTTCAATTAGATTTAGATGTTTTCTTAAAAAGAGTGAGGAACCCAGCTATTGATTTTTTGCTGAAAGATATTGCACAAAGTGGTTTCTTGGAAGCAACACCATTTCCCACAGCCACCCCTTGTCCTGAGTTGGATTTAGAGTGCATGAATCACTATGACAAGGTTAACAAGTGCATTAGAAGAAATAATGGTGAAAATTTGTTGTTTATTGATAAAGAGACAGTAATGGCAGCCATGGGTATCCCACATCGGGAACCCTATGAGGATTGGACTATTGGAAAGTCTTATGGGATTTATTCCGAGAAGAAGCAGTATTACTGAACCAATATTGCATGAAATTGTCTTCTGAAGTGTCAAAAGGGCAGCTCAAAGCTGCCAAGGCCATTAACCCGAGAGCATTTGATTCCTGAAATCAGAGATTTGGTAATAATATTGAGAAAAATTAGGGGAAATTCACACTCCTTTTATTGGGAGGACTGGATGTATTTCTTCATCCAAGTCATTCTCAACAAAAACCGGTTCATTGATTGGGGCACAGTAATTGCAGAAAGGTTGCATGAGGGTTTGAGCAATCGTGCTAGGGTTTCAAATTTTTATATGTCTTCATATCTATTCTACATGTTAGCCTGTGTGAGGGAGTGGCCTAGACTGTTCCATACAAAATGGGTTCAGAGTATAAAAATCTATGAATACCACCCCCATTTGACCCAAAAAGGACATGTTGACAATTACCTTCACTAGAATGATATATTTGTCGGGAGGCTAACTTTTGAGTTACAAGATAATTTGCATAGGAGAATGTCGGTTGAAGCTATTGAACTAATCGGCAACTATGGTAGCTTCTTTATTCAGTTTAATCACTTCACTTATATAAGGGTTGAAGGCTTTAAAGGTGAACCCTTTAGGCTACCTAGATATAATTCAGATTGATGTGTTTTGATTAAAGTTTCCAGGCAGTTAGCCTATGTTTAAAAGGATTCTGGTGAAGATTCTGGCACAAGTGGAATTTTCCCTATTGATTTAGGCCATTATAGTTGCAGGTTTGTTTCTGATGCACTGAATCTAGAATTGGAATTTCAAAGGTTTCATTTGAAAACTTTTGTGAAGAGAGATAATTTTGACAACAAAGGTTTTATTGCTCATTATGTGAAAATGACAATGCCTGGTCAACATGTTGCATAGTTGGAAGATTACTGGGAAGACTGCTCAGATGAATTTGAAGTAAGAAAAGTAAATTGGTCCAAGTTAACTCTGAAGTAGATTCTTGTCATGAAGTTGCAAATGGATACCTCTGGTGTGACTGTTGATAACGAAGATATACTAGATTCAAAATTCATGAAATGGGTACACAATGAACCTCTTCCAGAGGTTGATTGGAGTAGAATGATGGAGGATAATATACATGCATGAACCTTCAGTATAATTCCCAGAATGGAGAATTGGCTAAGGAACTGCATATTTCATCCGGGAAAGGCAACCAGTTCAAGAAATAAGGGTGGGAAAAAGGAGATTGTAAGAAAAACCATTGTTTTAACTAATATTCTTATTCCTATTGCAGGAAAGAAGCAAGCTAAGATTAAAGAGGAAAAACTTGACTTAGAAGTTGCACATTCCATCGGTGGCCGAGTTACTAGATCAAGATACAAGAAGAATTTTCAGCCACCTACCGCTCATCTCATTCTTGATTTGGGCGTTGAGGAAGTACAAGGCAATATGACAACCCCTATTTCTGATGCTAACAAGGTTGTAACTGATGTTGATGCTAATGTACAGGATTCATAGGTGCTTGATGTTCTGTCTAATACATATAATGCTATCTTGCTGACTTCAGGAGGGCCTCTGCCCATGCAATCCAAGGATCTAATTGTGGCTCCTAAATGGTTGAGTGATTCAATTACCAATAAGAGGAATGTTGTGCCTATTTCTGTGACAATGGAAGATGCCATGAGTAAATGTCTAGGAAGAGCCACGAAGCCTAAGCGGCTAAAAGTGGAAACCATGATCAGTTTTGATGAAGGCGCAAAACATTGGACCACAGATATTGCTAAGCCTACATCTGATAAGGATGTTACCACTGCCCTAGAGGCTGATTATACTATTGAGTGAGTTGATCTGGGGGTAGGAACTAGAGTGGTTGATGTGAAACATTTAGAAACTTCAACCAAAAGGATTATCTCTCGCAGCTGGAAGGATGAAAAGGATAAAGCAGAGTTGAAACAGAGTTTAACGCAAATGGCTCAATACATCCATACTCTGCAGAATAGTCTGCTGCCATTATCCCAAAGCTATGTTCCATTTAATCTAAAATCCCTTGATAATTAGAAGTACTTGAATGAAGTTCAAAGGAACAAGATGATCGCAGATATTTTCTCTGAGTGGCTTACATTGATTGTGAATCAAGCAACTAATTACATATCGGATTTAGTTCAAATTTTCAAAGATGCCAATGATGCTACCAAGGAATTGGATGTTGACTTAATCGCATGGAAGAACAAAAAGACTAAATGGGTGGTGATTTCAAGGCAAATGCACGATATTCAACGCTATGGCTTGATGAATTTTCTTGCCGAAAGACAAGTGCTAGGATTAGATGAAGATATAATGTTCATATGCAAAGAAAGTATAGAGTAGTGTAACCAAATCATTGAGCAAGGTCATAGTGAGTCTTTAAATCTTCGAGGTGAACTAACAACCCTGAGAACAACCATGCAAAAGGATCTACGCTGTGTAGATGTTCAGTTGCTTAAAGAGGATGGCTAGACTCTAGAAGATACAACAGAAATGGTCAATCTATTCAGTAGTCGCATTAAATAGATTAAGGTGGAGAAGTCCTTAGCCATGGAAGATTTTACAAATATTGCTAAGGTGGAGTCGATGCTTACAGTATGTCTAGATCACTTGGACTCTCACAGAGATAAAGTGCAGTTGGTGAAAAGAAAAAAGGAACTCTGGAAGCAAAGGGTAATTCATATCAACTTACCGCATGTAGCGATAATCTAGGAATTCTCAAGGGCTCATTGGGAGTGGAGTGCAATGAAAGTGGTTATGGTGTCCACCCATAATAGCAATCCGAGCAATCCGATTGAAACAAAATCGACCGCATGACTAGCACTGTTGGCAGTTGTATGCCAACGTGTCTAGCTTTCTTTTTTTAGTTATGCAGCTAGGATAGTTTCTCATTAACTCATTTAGAGTTAATTTTACCTTTGGTTGAACTATTGTACTAATGGCCTATTTATAAGCTTTGTAATGACTTTATGCAGGTCTGCTAAGTTTTTGAAAAACTATCTCTTTAATTTTGGCTGAATACTTTATGTATGTGTTGGAAGTTAATGATCATTTATGAATGAAAATCAAATGACAGTTTATCTTTGGCTTCAAATCTGTGTGTTTGGTGTTTGAAATTTGATTTCTGTGAGAATCTATTTCAAGAAAGAATCTATCATAGCTTTCTATATGTGCAGAAAATATCAGTAAAGATTCATTTTTTAAGGTTTTCATTTTGTTTTAGCATACATGTAAAGTCTGTCGGCTTTACACAAAGAATTATATATGAATCGATGCTTGTGTTCATTTGGTATTTACTGGTGAATACAATTACCTTTTTGTACTTTCTGGTGAAAAGTATAATATTGGTTGTATGTAATTTGGAGCTGATTGAATATCTATTAAAGGGAGTTGTACCTTAATTCAGAGGTTAATCAATACAATGATTTTCCAACTGTATGGTGAAATTTGTCTTTCATTTCCTGGGCTAAAGAGTATAAAAGTTAAATAAATTATGAGAGACAAATTTGTTTACAAACACAGTGTTATTGCATTTATAGCAGGTAATATCATGTTGTAGACCATGACCATTTCTTCTAAGATTGGATCTACAATCAAAATCCCTATGACTAAACTTGTTGCATGTGTCAGTAGCCATAAAAGGAATGGGAGTTCATAACATTGTTCTTGGTCATGTAATCATTCCTTCTTACTTTACTTCTATAGACATTAGTCTTGTAGACACTTAATTAATTATTTTAATTTATTTATTTAATTTCCTCGCATAATTAATTTATTAAATATTCCAATCCCTATTCTTTCTCAATATTAATTATATATAATTAATATTGTCACTATAGTCTAGTGATTAATTTATTTAAAAAATCAATCTACCTTTATTCTTCTAAAAAAACCTAAAATTAATTCTCTCCAAATCCCCCTTTAATTAATTAATCTCAAATAATTAATTGATCCAGGTGATTCCTACAAATCACCTTTTCCTAATCCATCATTAACCTAATGAATTCTTTTAGAAGCACCCCTAATCTCACTTATCATTATTCTTCTAATTTTTAATTCCCTCCACTCATTCTCTCTTCTAGTCAAATCCTCCTACAAATCCCATTTTCCCTAATCCCTCTCCTAATGAGTTGCTAGTGGCTAATCCTCATGATTAGCCACAAAGTCAAATCCTTGTCTCCTCACTCACCCACCTGCCTTAAATGCCCTCTTCCTAGGTGAAAATGAGATTTTCAAAACCTCACATTCCTCTAGGTATCCCTTCACCCAAGGAATTTTTAATTCCTCTCTATTCCTCCAATGCCTATGAGCATTATTTAAAAAAAAAATCAATTCCTTCTTCTCATCACTCAAGGAATATTTTATTCATTTTCTCTTCTCTAGGTGCTTTGGGAAGCCTTCTCAATGAACCTTGAGGAGTGTGGAGACAAGAAATGCCTTTAAGGCATATCTCTTGGACTCCACACTTGTCTTGTCATCTCCTCTTGGGCCATGTGTGGACTCACATGCAATCTTGACCCTCTATCTTGGATCAATCCTAGCCCTTCATTTCCTCCCCTCTTCTCCTATAAATTGGAGGCTTCGCTCCTTCATTTGACATCTCCAAGCTATCCAAGTTTATGTTATCAATTTGAGCCTAGAAAACCATCCAAGTATCCAAACTCTAGCCAAATTTTCATTCACCTATCACTTAGCCAATTTCTCATCCATCCCATCTCATCATCCAATATCTTGTGCACAATCTTGGAGAGCCATCCACATCAAACAAGAGAGTCAATCCAATCAAGCCAAGAAGGGGTTCATATTTGGCTTCATCAAAGGCTCAATCCAAAGGAGAAGGAGATTACAAAGGTATAATGGTGTTTTAATGTTTTATTGTTCATTTAATTGCATTTGATCATTGTATCTTCCTTCCAATCTTTTTCCCTCTTCATTTTGGCACGCTCGGTGGGACCCACGTCCCTAAATTTAACATTTTTTGGAGTTTTGTAAGTTTTTTTTTATCGCAGGTATCGGAACAGTGAGAGTGACTACAAATTAGCGTGACCGCCATGGGACCAACGCAAGCCTTTTCTAATTCAACGCATGCGCACACGCTTCAACGCGGGTGATTTAAAATTTGAATATTAACCTGGCCTTTTTGCAGGATCCCAGAACATCGCGAGCATTACTGAAACAACGTGTCCAACATTGACATTTTTATACGTGTTTTTCTGATTAGTTTTTGTTCATATTTTATGTTTCATTCCTTAATTAGCAGTGTAGACGTATAAAAATGACCACTTTCCTAAGTGAATATTTAATATTCATTTTAACCTCACTCCTCTATTTAATTAAATTTTGTTTAATTAAATCATTCACATTCATCTATTTAATTAAATGAATTACTCAATTTATTTAATTAAGTTCACCTAAGCGTTTCATAGCCTTTAATTAAATAAATCATTTTTATTTAATTAATTCCCCTTTCTCCCCTTTTAATTAAATTGTTCATTGCAAGTAAATAAATCTAATTTATTTATTTAAATCCCCCACTTGTATTTATGCAAGTTGCATCTATTTTAGTTGAAATAAAGTAATTTATTTTAATTAAAATTTCCCTTCATCCCTTTGCATTCTCCTACATCTCCCACTTGCCTCCCTAAACCCCCTTCTAGATTATTCTAATCACTTCTAAATTAGCCTAATCCATCTCCTAAATATTGTCGCATCCCTAAGCAAGAGGAAGTCACTTCTCAAACCCTTAAAGTCTTTGAAAACTATTAAAGGCTTTATGTCCTCAACAAGTTAACCTCCAAAGTCTTCCAAACCATTAATGGTTAACTCAACCTTCTTACATGGTTAGTGACTTTTTGCCTAGCTCAACCTTCATCTAACCCAAGGGTCTCATCAAGCATTCATGGCTTTACCTTTGGTTATCCCTTTAACCCTTGCACAAGATTTTACCCCTTGGGTAAAAGCTTTGTCCAATGGATAACCCTAACCTAACCTTAACCCTTACCTCCTAGGGTAGCCATCGTGTCTTCTCAAGCATTTAATACTTCTTACATCTCCTCTCAAGCAGTCTCTTGTTGACAATTGTCGCCATTTCATTGGTGAGAATTGTAAACATGGATTGATAACTTTCAATCCTATCTCTTGATAAGATCATCTAATCCGGACCATCCATTGCCCTAGTTTTCCTATAAATAGAGTCCTCCTTCTATCATTTTGATATCCAAGTCTTTAGTATCAAACTTATAGACATTTTGCTAAGTATCTAAGTTTCATGCATCTAATATAATCATTTTTAAATCAAGCATTTAGCCTCTCTTTGAATAGAAATCATCTTAATAAGCATTTTAAGAAGCATTTTCATCATAGCACTCTCATAATAGACTAGTATATCATGTTAGGATAGATTTTACTAATCTTTTATCTTATCATCATATCCATGCTAGTTTAAATCATACTAGATTTAATATCATGCATAACTAGGAATGCATTCATATTAAGTTGATCAATATCCCTCGTTCTCATAGTTGTCATTCCTAAGTCACTTTGCTTAGTGATCTGAGAGCAAAGGCATTGACTTGAGGGATCCTGTGAGATAGAGAACAATGGAGCATCCCTTGGGAGGTTGAGCTATTCAACATAGCTCCATAACTTGCACCAAGAGTCCCATTGGTGTGTGGACTTGTCTAGAAACTAGATTTTATGTTTCATCGCACCACTTTTCCCGCACACAAGCAGTAAAAAACACACTAAAAAGCAGAAAAATTTAAAAGAACAAAAAAAAATTAAGTTAGTTTTGTCCAATCACATTTTTCATTTTAGAAATCTCGGTTCAGTGCGAGTGCTTTGCGAATAGCGCGAGAGCTCTAGTATAATTCCTGCATGTTTTCAAATTTTCAAATTTTTCAGATTTCTATTATGTTTTCTTTGCTAACTTGTCTCAGCATGAGCGCACACATTTCAGTGTGGCTGAAAATAGAATAGTGCGACCATGAATGTATATTCTGCATTTTTTTCATTTTTTTGTATCTACCCCTCTTTAGCGCATAGGCAAGCGTTTTAGCACCTGCACAAGTGCTTTAGCACAGGTGTCTGTAGAATAGCGCAAGCGCTATTTCTATGGATCTGTCTCTATTAATCACATTTTGTGAGTTTTGCAGGTTTATTTGATTGTCTAAGGCTTAAAATAAAACTACTAATCAAATTTTCTGCAGCTTACCTAAAGAAATCCAACCAAATTTTGTGCTTACTTAATTTTTTTAGTCACTTAGTTTTAATTAAGGGGTAAAAGAACTTAAGTGATTGATCTTGTTGGAGAAAGTGTGAAAGTAGGAGAGTATGCTCTTGTCTATCTAGACAATCAAAAATCCAGACCTTTGACAGTTTTCTAGCTTGTTCTGTGCTTTCCCTTAGCGGGCCTGCCCTCCCGATTTTTTTAGGCATTGGTGAGAGGGGAATGACCCATGTGAGTATAGTTGGACCCATGCATTCCAACTCACTATAATAAATTGGCCTCTTGAGATAAAAGTTTCGAAGGACAAAGCTATTTGAGAGTTCACTCTCATATTGGGCATTTTGTAGGGCCTTTAGGTCTCAATCACGCTTGCATGACTACATTCTACTTGGTACTCTCTAGGGCTATAGACCTCAATCACGCTTGCATGACTACAAGGAATAGTCTTCGAATGGAAATCCTTATTAATAACTCTAGAATTAGAGACCACCTACTTCACCTCCGAAAGGTGGATAACCTTTGTGCAAGGGAGATAGTAACTCCCCCGAGAGACTTGCCATATCGTGCCCCCATTAGTGTTTAGAGTCGACTAATATGGCATTGGGAATACATTGTGTGAGACCCAATGATTGTATTCTGATTAGCTATTAGGTGTGTACTTGAGTCGACAAGAAAAGGTTTTCCTCCTCAGCCAATTTCCTAGGGTAGCTTCATATGCTTGATGTCGTTATTTGAATTAATGTCCAATGTGTTTGCTTTTTCTTCTTGCCAAGAGTAGAATTAGTCGAACATCCTATTCATTATCATCAAAATCAAGTATATTCCATGTCATATTCAAGTCATATCCAAATCATGTCCTAGTCATACAAAAAATTTGAACCAACATCAATCAAGTCCAAGTCCTAACAAACTCAAGTCTTCCAAACAAGTCCCAAACTACGTCGGAACTCCATCCATCTCATGTTTCATAATCCCAAGTTGTATAAGAATCCCAAGAAGTCAATCTACCAACCAAACAAGAAGAAGAAGCTCACGCAAGAACAACTCATTAGATGTCGAAAGTTTTGGTACACCAATCACAAACTCTTGCTTAAAGATAGGACCTCTTTGCACCATTGCCACGATTACATCCATGGTCATAGCAATGAGTTTTATGCTAGTGATTAATTAAGAGTCTGTGCCCTCCATCAAGGTTTAGGTTTGTCTTTTAACACCAACTATAGTTAGAATCAGGGTTGTCGCATCCCTTCATATAACTTGCCATCCAAACCAATCATCTATTGAGTCACGTTCATGCCAAGAGTAGTCTAGTCATCAATTTTTTTCTAATCATCACTATCACCTATCTTTGATAAATCATCCTCAATCTTTCCTAAGGACTTAACACATGAACCAATTCTCAATCAATCATCTTTAATCAAATCAATCCTTAATCAATCATCCTTTAATCCAATTAACCTCACGTTAAGGTTTTATGCCTTGTGAAGTTTTATTTAGACCTCATCCTTAATAAATCAATCATTTGGCTTTTGTGCTTGAAGAAGAATCCTCTCCAAGCACCTTCGCCCCACCCTTTGAGTCGATCAAAACTCTTATCTCACATCTTTACTTTTCTTAGGATCATTAGTCAATCCTTAGTAGAGAAAAGACTTTGATCATTATCCTAAGGTCTAAATTTTACCCAACTTAGTCATTACCTTGCTTGTGGTTTCATCAATATCCCCCCACCTAAAATCCTCATTCAAGGACTAAGGTGCAATATTAATCAAACTCATGTCCTAATCCAAGGACTTTATCAATCAATCAAATCCAAATTAAATCCAAAATCCAAGATCTCTGCTAAGTCCTTTCATCAAATATTTTTCCTCTAATCAATTTTTCTAAGGCTATTCTTGTATGGTCACAAATCGAGCTCAAAATAAAAAGATGGTCGAACAACAATATGGCATGCCAGACATTAGTGTCTTATATCAAGACTCTACACAAGATCTTACACAAAGTGCGCAACCCAGCATCCAAAATCAACCACAAGAGGACCCTATTATGGTTGATCACGATGAACTCTCTCCGAAAGTGCGAACATTTTAGAAGACTCTTATAATCAAGAAATGATGGAGAAATTTATGCAGCATAATCCTAGTGCTCTTCTAAAGACTCTTATTGAAAATGGAGCTCGCCTTCCCCACAATTTTGATAGATCCATTCTTGATCAACAACCACAAGGAGACCTTTCTCCTACTCATATTTTCACACCCTTTCTTCAACCTCAATTAATTGTGCCCCCGCCCATCATCCAACCCCAATCAATAGCAATCGTGGCATTTGTCCCTGTGGTCTCCATTTTTCCTTCTTCCTTCTTAACATCTATGCCAATATCCCATCTGATCTCATCTATTCTCCAACGTGCTTCTATGCCATCTTCTTCTACCCGACCATACATTTCTATTCGACAATCCTCTATGCCTCTCAACAATGTTGCTAACTTCATTCGAGCTTCGCTTCCTCCTGTCACAACAATTTGCGGGTCACAGCCAGTTGTCACTCAAGTCTCGATGACATCGGTCATCACATCTCACATCCCCACGTCCTCATCATATCAGTACATTAGTGGTGGTGGTCCACCTTCCATGACTCATCCAATTCTAGGGGCAAACACAATTCATCATGTCCAAAATCCACAACAAGACATCATTAAGGAAATCCAGGTAATGAAAAACATTATCAAAAACATGAAAGAAGGGACTAACAAAAGAAAACCTTACTCATTTGAGGAATTTTTTATTTGTTCTTATGACTCGTCTATATCAGTTGCACCATACCCACTAGGGTTTGAGATTCCTAAGTTCACAAAGTATGAGGGCAAAGGGGACCCCCGAGACCATGTTCGTGAGTTTCACATCTTATGTCAAGAAGTCTCTTATAGTGACTTATACCTTTGAAGGCTCTTCCCTAAGAGTCTCATGGGAGATTCTCTTGCATGGTTCTTGTCCTTACCTCGAGGTTCTATTACTTCCTTCTCAGACTTAGCAGAAAAGTTTGTGGCCCACTATGCCTACAATATTGTTAATGATGGACCTTTGTAACACAAAACAAAGGCTTGGAGAGAATTTCACAAACTTCTTGCAAAGATGGCAACATCTTATCAATAAATTCCAATGGGACATGCCAGAACAACACCAAATTAAATTATTTCAAAAGAATTTGGTGCCCGAACTATCAAGACCCTTGACATCTAAATGTATCAAATGTTTAAAAAAATTGACTGAAAAGCGCCTAGCTCTTGAACGTGTCTTGTTAGAGGAAGGAACCTTAAAACATTCCCATAAATCAAGTCAAAATTCTTCCTCTTACCATAATGATAAACCAAAATTTTGGTCCAAAAACAAGAACGTAGTCAATGATGGTGTGACTGATGCAAAATGGGTCCAAACCATGGCTGCTCCTCCAAAGCCCACCACCACCAATCGCCAATTCAACAATAAAAATCAATCTCAAAAGCCTCATAATAATGTCTCAGCTCAGGGGTGACCACCTTGATCTAGCAATAGGACTCCAAGAGACTTCACTCCTCTTGTCGAGCCCATTTAGGTTGTGCTCCAAAAGCTTGTCCAATCAGGCATGGTAGTCTTTCCGATAACTCACCCATTTGATCCTAATCAACCCAAACCTAGGTGGTACAATGAGAATGAATATTGTGAATATCATCGTATCGATGGTCATGATACACAAAAGTGTATGAAGTTGAAAATCTACATACAAGACCTCATTGATAAGGGTGATATTGAAGTAGCAACAACCAAACCTGGTAACAACAATGATAAACTTAAGATGTACCAGGAACCTTTCTCGAAACATGATAAAGGTAAAGGCTCATCATCTAACACTATGAACCATGATTACACCAATCATATAACGGGCTTTGACTTTTTTAGTGGGTCGCATTGAGCCTACAGACAACCATGTCAATGTCATAACTATCCAAGGAGCTAACCCTCCCCCTTCCCAAAGAATACCTAACCCTACTAAGATAGTCATTCAAGGCGACACACCTTCTACTTCCCACTCTCAGAATGACTGCAATGTAACCACCCGCCAAGGCAGAGTCACCGTCCAAGGAGTCCTTCCCCCACAAAACCCTCCCCCATGTCCTCCACCCTCCAATATGACCTACTTGACCATCTTGGGAAGATCCCTGCACAGATCTCCATCCTAGAAATTCTCAAGACTTCCTCTGTCCACAAGGAGATTTTGGAACAAGCCCTCCTTGAGTCTCGCGTTCCCAATAATATCAATGCTACCCAATTTCAAGCTCTCATTGGAAACCTTGCAGCGCAACAACACCTTGTGTTCACTTCCAATGACACTCCTGCAGATGAAGACCATAATAAACCTTTGCACATCGAAGCCCTTATCCAGAATCACAAGGTTAAATGTATCTTGATAGACGGTGGATCCAGACTCAATCTGTGTACATATAAATTAATAAAACAATTGGGGCTTTCTGAGGACCTAGTAGATACATCAAGAAGAATCACAATAAAAGCATATGATGATGCAGAAAGAGTTTATAAAGGCATGATCACCTTGCCTCTTCAAGTGGTCCCTATTACAATTGAGACCCCTTGCCAAGTCCTAGATCTTGATCTCCCTTATAATATCCTCCTCGAATGACTATGGATTCATTCCCTTTAGGCCGTCCCTTCCACTTATCATCAATGCATCGAATTCCCCTTCAATGGAAGAGAGATCACTATCAAAGGTGATCCACAAATCTTTCAATATTACAAGATCTTAGAGGGGAAGAATCCATATCATTTCCCATTAAATAGACCCTCTCCAACTCCTCCATCTGACACATCAAACTTTGCCTCCACCTCATCCCAAGCAGAGCCCAAAATCAAGATCTTGGATAGTGGCTATGGAGAATACAAACTCGAGGATGTCTTATTAATAAGCAATATCCCCATGTCTTCCAAGTCATTTGGCAAACCAAAATAAATCAAAAAAGATCAAAAACCTGTTATACAATGCAAAGATACCACCTTTCAGTAATGGGGTCCACTTGATGAGGAGAGTCTTGAGACAGATGTGTCTTCATGGTTGTATTGGGAAGAAGATGAAGACCCAGCAAAAATACCTAAGAAAATGTATCCAAAAGCATTAGCTATAGTAGAAAAGATGGGTTACAAAGGACACAGCCTGGGATCAGAAGAGAAAGGAATAAAAGCACCAATAAATCCCATCTCATACAAGTATAACAGGAGCTTGGGTTATACTCCAATGCCTAATATCACTATCACTGGTACCCCTTCAAGTCCTTCTTTGGATGTCGAAGACTCCGATGAAGACTAGTTCCATGAAATGCCTTTTGAATACGAAGATGACATCTTCTTTGACACCCACATCAACACCATCACTCCCATAACCCCTCCCATTCTGCATGAGCTACAACTTGTCCAACCTGAACTTATAGTCCAGGGCCAATGAGGCAAACCTACTTTAGACATTTACGCTGATGACAATGCTCTTATGACTCTCCTGACTATGCATAATTTGAAAGAGTACAACAGAGTTCATGGGATTCAGTTACATTAAAAAGGATACTTTGGTAGTGAGGTCAATGCCTTTAGTCGCAAACAAGATAATAAAAACAAAAACCATGGTTCCCTAGGTAAAAACCTCTCAGAGGCACCTTTGGATGAAGAAAAAGTAAAAACAAAAGGCATATCCGAAAGTGAAAACTTGGATCAGGCACTTGAGGATGAGGAACTTGACCTCTCTACCATTGTTCCTCCTTAGCAAGATAGGTCAACTTTACTAATAGAGGAAATAGATAGTATTAATATTGGCACCGAAGACACTCCAAAGAACATGCTCATTTCCAAGTCCCTCATGGATCAATAGAGACAAGACTTCATCAATTTCCTCACGGAAACAAAGATCAATTTTGCCTGGTCATATGCTGACATGCCAGGCCTAGATCTTGACTTGGTAGTTCACAATCTTGTTGTCTGTCTAGATGCAAAACCAATAAAGCAGAAGTTACGCAAGATGCATCCGCATATTGCACTCCTGGTCAAAGCAGAACTTCAAAAAATGTTGGATGCAGAATTCATCAAACCACTAGACTACCCTGAATGGATATCCAACATTGTACCTGTCGGCAAAGTTGTTGGGGGCATCCGCATTTGTACTGATTTCCAAGATTTAAACAAAGCTTTTCCTAAGGATGATTTCCCGCTCTCGAACATAGACATTATTGTGGACCTCACAGTGGGACATGAGATGCTATCACCTATGGATGGATTTTTTGGATACAATCAAATCAGGATTTCAAAGGAAGATCAACACAAAACAACATTCACAACACCATGGGGCACCTTTTGTTACCAAGTCATGGCATTTGGTCTCAAGAATGTCGGAGCTACATATCAACGTGCAATGACAATAATTTTCCATGACCTCTTGCACAAAAACATGGAGGACTATGTGGATGATCTTCTAGAAAAATCTAAAACAATACATGAGCACATCCCTATCTTAAGGAAAAAATTTGAAAGATTGGAAAAATACAAACTGCGCCTCAATCCTAAGAAATGTGTCTTTGGTGTTACATTAGGAAAATTGCTAGGTTCAATCATTTCCCGCAAAGTCATAGAGTTTGATCCTGCAAAGGTGAAAGCTATCATGGAAATGCCTCCCCTGAAGACCCTTAGATAGTTGCATAGCCTCCAAGGAAAGCTCCAGTCTATTAGACGCTTCATCTCACAACTCACAGACAAATGTCACCCATTTGCTCACTTATTATGCAAAGATACCAAATTCAAATGGGAATGCATGTGTCAAAAGGCTTTTGAGAAGCTTAAGGAATATCTTGCATTGCCTATGGTTCTCATGCCTCCTATTCTAGGAAAGCGACTTCTTTTGTACATATATACTACTGCAATGGCATTAGTGGCATTATTGGCACAGATAGATGATCAGGGAAAGGAGCATGCTATATACAACAGCAGTCGCACACTACCAGGGTATGAGCTCAATTATACCCCTATTTAAAGAGCATACTTAGCAATTATCTTTAGCACGCAAAAGCTTTGGCACTACATGATTAACAACAAAACAAAACTGATTGCCAAGATTGACCCTCTTAAATATCTCTTGTCAAAATTTTCTCTCACTGGCATAACTACTAAATGGGTCATGTTGTTAAGTGAATTTAACATTGAATATGTGGATAGAAAAGCAATCAAAGGATACGTAATAGCAGACCAATTGGCCGATGCTCCACTTCTAGGTGACCATCCAATCCTTACAGAATTTCCAGACAAATTTATAATGACTGTCACCACATCCTCCACATGGCAATTGTACTTTGATGGTTCTTGCACCCAAAATGGATCGGGGGCAGGAATATTGTTGATCACACCTCAAGGAGATTGCATCCTGAAATTATACAAGATAGCCTTTGTATGTACCAACAACATTGCAGAATATGAAGCACTAATTATTGGCCTATGACTGGCTATCCAATGGAAGATATTGGAATTACATGTCTATGGTGATTCCCAACTTGTCATAAAACAAGTCAATGACAAATATCAAACAAAATATGACAAGCTTCTTCCCTATCATAGTATGGTTGAAGATCTCAAGCAGTTGTTCACATCAATCAAGTTTGATCAAATTCCATGAACAAACAACAGAGTTGCAAATGCAATGGCCACCTTTGGCTCCCTCCTTCAGATGTTGGAACATAGTCAGAAGTGTGAGTTCTTGGTCAAGAAACTCTTTATAACGGCATATTATTTACCAGATTCTGAAATTGTGTGTGTACTCAGTGGTCTCGAATCCCCCTGGTATCAAGAGACCCTCACTTACCTAAGAGACAATACCATTCCCCCACACCTTACCAAAACCCAACAACAAACCTTCATTCGTTGATGTGCTCGATACACTATCCTTGAAGACACACTATTCAGAAGGCATTTCGATGGTTCCCTCCTAGGGTGTTTAGACAAACAAGAGGCTGAATGGGCACTATGTGAAGTGCACGAAGGTATCTGTGGGGCACACTCAAGTGGGCTCACTTTGGCTAAAAATCTCTTGCATATGGGATATTATTGACCCACAATGGAATTAGATGCATATAATTATGTGAAGAAATGTATCCCTTGCCAAAAACATGGTGACAAGATCCATGCTCCATCACAATAATTACAACCGTTCATTACACCCTGGCCCTTCTTATAGTGGGGGCTCTATCTCATCGTGAAAATCCACCCTACAACCTCCAACAGTCATAAATTCATTATCACCACCATCGAATATTTCACCAAGTGGGTGGAGGCCATCCCTCTTACCTTCACCACTGGTAAGCATATCTCTAAATTCATTCTGAACTACTTGATCTGTCAATATGGAATCTCCAAAGTTATCATTACAGATAACGACAGACCATTCAAAAATTAGGATGTTAAAGAGCTCTGTCAAAAATTTGATATCCAACACTGCTTCTCCACTCCATATTACCTGCAAGGTAATGGTCAAGTTGAGGCTACTAACAAAACCCTAATCAAAATCCTCAAAAAGACAGTCAATAAAGTTGGCCATGATTGGCACCTCCAACTCCACCCTACTTTGTGGACTTACCGCACCTTCATCCGCACACCCACAAGCACCACCCCATATTCCCTTGTCTTTGGCTCTGAATCCGTCTTCCCTCTTAAAATCAAGATCCCCTCCCTAAGGGTGTCATTGTGGGATATCGTCCCAGACGAGGAATACAAAGTTGCCAGACTACAAGAGCTAGAACTGTTGGATGAAAGGTGCCTCAAGGCCTTAAATCATCTCTAGGTATATCAGAATCGCCTACGCTTGAGTTACACCAAGAAGGTTAGAATCCGAGAATTTGAAATTGGTGATCTTGTCCTCATGGAAAATCAGAGAGACCTTCAAGAAAGAGAGAAGAAAGGCAACTTTGAGCCTAATTGGCTTGAAACATATGTGATCACAACAAAGTATGGATTAAGGGCATATCAGTTGGCTACTCCTGAAGAACATCCTTTGGATGATCCAATAAACATCATGCACCTAAAGAGATCCTATGCCTAATCCTCAGAAGGTCATCAATTGTCAAAAAAATCAAAAAAAAAAAATCAAAAAAAAAAAATCAAAAAAAAGTTAAGAAAAATCAATTTGTCCATTACTAAAAACCACTTTATGGCATTATGGGCAAGTATCTTGGTGAAAACATTCATGCAGGCACCAAATTAAATAATCTGGATCCATCATCTATCAGATCAAACTCCTTCACCACCTACCCATTTGATATCCATAACACTCCCTACCACGCTCCTAGGAGAATAATCACTCGTATGCTGATGAATCTTTGCCCAAATCATGAATAAGGATTATCCCATCCACCTGATCTTTTATGTCCCATTTCCTAAGCTTGTGCCTCCATTTGAGCTTCATCAAGTCATGATGTTAGTCCTACATCCATAGGTTGGTACTCATGGTCATCTGGTCAATTGTTTAGTCAATCGCAATCCACCATCCTTTTCCCTAGGGATGAATCCTTCCCTCGCCTGATAATTTAATCTTCCATCCTAATCCTACTCTTGGAAAGAGACATCAGTTGGTCATGTATGGGTGACTTGTTAGATTTCTTGGATTTTCATTTTGACTTGCATCTTTTGTCCTATGACTGCATCTATCTACGACAACCCGAATCTTCCATATCTGGGTATGTTTACAATAGGTACATATTGGGGCATATTTTCATAGCATGGCATGTTTTGGATCTCTCTTGTATAAACCAACGACCTAGTACTAGTCTTTATCAACACTTACCTTGTCATGTACAAGAGGTATCGGTGTGTTTGAGGGTTTCCTTGCACATACCCACAAATTTGTACCGGTGTTCTTCAACACTTACATAGCTGTGTGTAAGGAATTCCCACTTAACTGTGAGTAAGTCCACGCCTTAGGTTTCTAATGGCATCATGGTTCCTATAATCAGTGGTGCGGGTTACCTAGGGCAATATTAAACTAGGTTGGCTCTCCACATATTTTGTGCACAACTCTCCCCATCATTTCATAAATTCCTAATTCTCGCCATCTAATAATCCCATGGTGTCTTCAATTTTTCCCTCCTATTCTTCTATTTTTATCTATGATCATTGTATTATTATGGGCATATTCACAAAAACATTTTCCAATACTCAATTACATTACATTATCCACTTAGGTGGCATCATTCATTTCATTACATTATTACATTACCGATTAATCATTTCCACAAACATTAACCACTTAGATTGCATTTAGATTGCATTGCATTTTACACCCATCTTGCATATGCCATTTAGGTTACATTTTCCATTCATATTAGATGGCATTATCCATTTATATTACAATCATTTGCTTAGATTACATTCATCGCCCATCTTGCATTTACATTGCATTACTCATTCATTTCATCATTCATTTAGATCGGATTATTTGCATAGCGTTAATCATTTACATTACATTATTCATGTAGGTGGAATTACATTATTCATTCATTCCTCATTTAGATTGCATTTATTACTCATTTAGACTAATTTATCATTAATCATTAATCATTTGCATCCATATTTATTATTACATTGCATTTTTTTTCTCACATCATCAGATCTATTATACATTAAACATCCTCATATACAACATATATACACATCAAAACATCTCAAAAACATGTGCACCCACATAATCACTCTTCCTGCATCCACAACATATCATACACACATGCACATGCATCTATCCTACATCCATGAACATGTTAGTAATGCATCATCAGCATAGATATATAAGAATCCATCTTGCATCACAAATAAGTCAACGCAATACATCCATAATCATCATCCATGCATCACATCATAAAATAATAAATAGAGTCCATTCATAATAAGATACATGTATCACCGATGCCAAAATTCATATATATATATATATATATATATATATATAGCTCAAAAAAATGAATATGTCTATCATAATACAATGATCACCCCAAAGGGTCAAAATATAACACATAAACCAAAATGGATATAGCTCTCTCCACTTGTCTCCCTAGCCCCCTCCTCATCACCTCCTCCCCTGAATCCTCTAGCTCCCCCTTCTCTACGTGGCCTAAAACCCACTGATCCACCTGTTTGTTGGCTCTATGTGGGCCATTGGCTGTGTGTCCTATGAGATCATACACTCTTAGTGTATGAAGTTGCTTGCATCTCCGCAGGTACCACTCCATGGTATAACCCCCTATAATAGGCCAACTCCCGACTTTCCCTCCCTGCCCTCTATCTCTCTCTACTACATCATTTCATAATACATCTACCCAATCTCCACAGGGATCAACATCTGATGTGTTGCATCCCTCTCCCCCCATAGGCATGTAGCATCTGCCTCTACCTGCAGCCCCTCCAATTCCTCATCCTATAGTCTAAGATTGTCCTATAATATGCCAATGGCAGTCCCTGACCTAGCCTCCTCTAGCATCTGCTTCGACTCCTCCCTATCCATCCTTAGATCATCCACCTTTGTCCTCATTGTCTGGAGGCTCTCTATCAAATCTGTCACCTCTCACCACCATCGCTCAACCTCTGCCTCCAGGCTTTGTCCCCTAGCTCTCTCAATTTGTAGCTCATCCTCAAGCCAGTGTAGCCTCGCCCAGGTGGCATCTCTTTGCTGCTAGAGTCTGTCAAAATCAGCCTGTGACACTCCTCCCCCAATCCCTGGCCTTGCACCTTGTACCTGTGCCTCTAGAATGTCCATAGGTACAGCCTCCTCTGCCCCTCCATCCCCTCCCTTGGTTGCCTCCCCTATTGTTGTTGCTCATGCCTGTCCTTGTCTCACCCCAGGCTCTCTCCTCCATACCACCCTAACCCCCCTTTGTTGTCTGCCAGTACCCCACCCTGCTCCCACTAGAACCCTACCACTAGGTGCATCATCCTCTCTACTGACTACCTCATCTACTATCAGTTGTAGCTCACCATCCTCCAAAACTCCAGGGATGGTAAGGCGCACTAGAAAATGTCCCTCCCACCAACTCTTATATCCTCCAGTGGTCCTTGGATCCTCTCCCACCCCGATCCGCTCATCCCAAACTAGGTATGGTGTTGTCTAGAAGTTGATCCTCCCCTCCAATGGACTCACTGTCGGGCCCCAAAACCTCACCTCTCATGTCATCCAAGGATATAGTGGTATGTCCCCCACTATATCTTGCACAAAGCCAAATTGTCTAGCCACTCTAAAAGGGGCATAATACTCCATAATGTACATTGACCTACCAAATAGCCACATCTCCACTCTGGCCTAGTGCAACTGCCAATCCCCCCTCCATGTCTCACTGTCCAAAAATGGTAGCCATGTGAACTGCAAAAGCTCATCAAAAATGCGGCGCCAAAACATATCAATCCTATCTGTGTATAACGTAAGAGGCCCTTATACCTATCTATATATGGCCATCGAGCCCGCCTATCCTATACACCTAATGGTTGTGTAACTGCAATATGCTCCCAAGCCCATATGTGAAGAAGAGTCACCCTTGTAGATAGGATGGCATACTCCCGGTATACTACAAGATGCATATCATGGTACAACTGAGCCAACATCGCGACTCCCCAAGCATACTGCGCATAATCATGAATCATGTAATAAATGTATCTGCTCCATCCAACGGGAAACCCATGTCCTCCAAGATTAGGCATGATCTGTTTGCTCATAAACTCGCATATCACAAGTACTAGATGAGAAATGTGTCGGATATCCATCACCCTGCCCAAATGCATCCTACTCCTATCCAACATTAGCAGTGCCTAATACTAACAAACCTCTTGGAGGTAGAAATTTGTTGCATCTAACTGGTACTCTAGGATCACGTTGCCAATGGGGATCTTCAAGATCGTCCATACATCTAGTAAAGTCAGTGTTGCCTCGCCAGTAGGTAGGTGAAAGGTGTTATACCTACTATCCCATCTATCTATTAAGGCTATCATCATCGCAGTGTGAGCTCAAATCCTCGACCACTGACTGATGAAATGAAATCCCGTGATAGTTAGGATCTCTAGCTCATCTGACTGCAACTATCGATATAGTCTCATGGTCGCTAGCTAGTGCTCCCTTGACGCCAATGGTTTCAAATCCACCTACATACAAGCAAACCACTTCGTCATCTCATATTCTTGGTTGTATCCTATTCTTGATGCATTTATGATGGCCCCCCAAGCCATCTTCTATACCAAATCTTCCATTCTCTTATCCCTTAGCATACGTGCTAATTTACTTAGTGCTCACACCAAACCCATGGCGCTCGCACTATGCCACAGTCACACACACTAACCGACTCTAATTTTGGGTTCATAGACCTAAGAAGCGTGAGCAACAGCATCGCAAGACCTTTCTACCCTCCCCAACCTAACCCTAATCTACCCTCAGCATGAGTGCCCATGCCACACTACCCTTTCTCCCTCCCTGACCCTATCCTAATCTAACCTAGCATGAGCACCCGCACCGCTCTACCCTTTCTCCCTCACCGACCTAACCCTAAATTTCCCTAGCACAAATGATCACGCAATGCCTCCCTTTCCCAACCCTAAACCTAACCCTAATTGTCCCTAGCGTGAGCGCCTGTGCCAAACATGATTGCTCACCCCAAAAACCCCTATTTTCCCCTTTGACCCATGAGCGCTCACGCTACCCTAGAGGTACACGCGCCAAAATGGCAATCAGCGCATCTGCCTCCTCAGACTTCTTAGCCTATTCTAAACCCTAATTATAGCCTAAATTTAGAAAATCACAAAGAGGGTTAGTCATACATATCGGTGGTCCATAGCCTTGAGGTCTGTCATACCGGCGAACCCTTTCGGTGCGGTGCTCATGTGTCAGAATGCGATCGATCTCTCCTTCTCTTCTTCCAGGCTCTAAAATGCTCCAATGCTTATGCGTGATAATGACCCTTTTTTAGGCCTTGTGTGGCTTATATGGACCCCCTTATGGGCCCACTCCCTTTGTGTTTTCCCTTCTTCTATCTCCTCTTCTAGTTTTTGAATCCCATCTATCTTTCTTTCTCATTCACTCATCACCCCTTCTCCTTCCTTCTTCTTTTCGAGAATTTTCCATTAATTTTCCAAATAATTCTGAAAAAAATCTCGAGGGGGCATACACCACCCGCGCTTTGCACTGGGCCATCCTTCTTCTTCTATCTTTTACCCATCGCCAAATTTGTCGCTGCATAAAAGACGGACAAAATCTAGACACTTAAATTAATTATTTAAATTAATTTATTTAATTTCCTCGCATGATTAATTTGTTAATTATGCCTATACCTATTCTTTCTCAATATTAATTAAATATAATTAATATTGTCACTATAATCTAGTGATTGATTTATTTAATAAATCAATCTAACTTTATTCTTCTAAAAATCACTAAAATTAATTCTCTCCAAATCCCTCTAATTAATTAATTGATACAGGTGATTCCTACAAATCACCTTTTCCTAATCCATCATTAACCTAATGAAGTCTTCTAGAAGCACCCCTAATCTCACTTATCATTATTCTTCTAATTTTTAATTCCCTCCACTCATTCTCTCTCCTAGTCAAATCCTCTTACAAATCCCATTTGTCCTAATCCTGTTGGAAACCAATAACACTGAGAGGGGGTGAATCACTATTATACCGGAATAGTAGATTTTAGCCTTGACAAAAAATTCATACACCAACCAGTATATTGGTATAAATAGAATTGAAAGAAGTAAAGCAACCAATAAGCCAAACACATAAATGAGAATCATAACACACAAATTTATACATGGAAAAAATCAAAGAGGAAAAACCACAGTGGGATTTGTGACCCACAATATCAATCCACTGGCCATATGAAGAGATATTACAATATATAAGGGGCTTGCACTTGCAAAAAGGCTTAGACTAGAGCACATTGCTCAATCACAATAGAAGCCTCACTGACTACATAGAATTCCAGACAACAATCCAAACAAGTGTGAACTGCTAAGATAACATCTCTTATGCCAGAATACAGTTCCAATTTAAGCTCTATATGTTCCTGTCTGAAACCCTAAACCCCTTTATCGGAATAACCCTTACAATAAATTCCTCACATACATAATCTATCAGAGTAATTTCGCATCATATTACATTTTCATATCCATTCTAAGTCATACACAAAATGATCTATCAAACTGACCTATATACCCTATACAAATTTTATGCCTTATGTCGGTTTACAAAGATATATACAATATCAGATTACATGTTGGCCAGATAACATAAATGTATACACATTAAAACAAATTTTTGATGTCGGATCCAAGATATGTCGGCCTTCAATACCGATAACCTTTACTATACCATGTCGGCCTGCATTGCCGGTGACCAAAAAAATCTTTTGTCCTATCTGTGCCGGTGTAGAATCTGTGAAGTGCCTGTCGGTACACCATATGAAGCCGGAACACAAAATCATGTTGCCATCAATTACAACATAGTGAAAACAACCAATAGAGTGTCAATTTCCAACAATCTCCCCCTTTGGCATTAATGACAACACTCATGTGAAAAATGATCAAGGTTTCATCTATTGGTTTCATTATGCCCTGCTCCCCCTGAGCTGAATATGCAAAATACTCCATATCTCCAAAACTTCAAAAACTCTATAACTCCCCCTAATGTATGCAACTCTTTTATTTTTTTTCACATATATACTACTCCCTCTTTGACATCAATGCCCAAAAATTGTAAAAGAGTGTCAAAGAATAAGAACTGTATACTGAATACCTCCAAAAATGTCTTACCGGAGCTTGACCAATTTCAAATTTTTCGGATAAGCTTTCTCCAGTAATTCCACATAAGTATCCTAGCTAGTTTTGAATGTTCCAGAAATAGATACAAGTCCACTCAATAAATGTGCAAAAGATTCTTTCTCATTTACCTCTGTCGGTGTGGGCTTTCCCACCATATGCATGCATTCTTTCTTATGTACATGAAGTGAATCCAATCTTGGACTCACCAAGCCTCTCAGATTTCTGGCTCTCTGAATTATTTTATCTATTTCCTTTTCAAGAGCATAAATTTGGTTCTCCAAAATCAAAATTTGACCATAAATTGATGTAGTCAATGAAATTAATCCATCAAAAGAGTTAGCAATACTAACGATTTTCTCCTGAATCTCTTTTATCTTTTTATCTACATTTGTTGTAAGTATTTCAGTATTGCAACATACCCTATATATATTTGTACATTTTCTCAAAGAATTTTCTATTAGAATTAGCTTCTCCTCAACCTTTTTCTTCTTTGTTTCAATTACCTGATAAAAATCGGCTCTCTTAGCCTGAGTAAATCTTTCCAATGCTTGTCGGTTAGAGATTTGTTGTAAGGATTGAAAGTCTTTTGATATGTGCTTAGTGATTACCTTAATCTTGCCAGAAGGGCTCGCTTCATTTTCAATCTTACATTCTAGGACCAATCTATGTAGAACGGTGATTGATTGATCTATAATCCCCTTGTTTGTGGATCCCTCCTTCATCAGTTTTTGACTAGCCATCATCATTAGTTTAGTGGGACTCATCTTTGTGATGGTTTTCTCTTCTACTTGAGAAGTGTCAATTGACAATAATGATGGGCCAACAACTGGCACCCTACCGAATTTCCCTGTTTTCTCTGACGATTTACCCTTTATTACCTTCTCACTTGCACCAGTGGCTTCGCCACTTGGTGCAGTCTATGTAACTATCGGTTCCTCTATAGGAATAGTATCATCAACCTGTACATTAGTATCCAAAGGACAATTGTCCTTAATGTTAGTATCTTGTATAATGTTATCTTGTTCATTCTCAATATTAACCGGTGTCTCAGTATTTGTCTATGCATCTGTGTTTACCAGTGGCTCAATTTCCACTATCTTGATATTTTTCAAAACTGAGGGTGGAGTACCCATAATCCCCTTTCCTTTCCCTTCAACTAGGGTATCTACAGTATTGGTCTTGGTCTCCAGTGAAGTAAATAATCCTTCGCGTTCTCCCAAAAATTTAATCCATGCTTTCTGTGTTTCCTTTATTACTTCATTCACTCTCCCTAGCATTAGGCTAGTTATCCTATGTTTGCTATTAAAAACCTTTATGTCTGCCACCTCAATTGTCTATTCCATTTCATTTGGAGCTATAGTAACACAGATAGCTAGTAGTTCTTTCATTTTAATGTGTTTATCTTCTTGCATATAAGATAATCTTCTAGCATCTAACACGTTATATAACTCAGTCGGTATTTGATTTTCTATCTCTATTAAGGATTTCTTATAAATATCTAAGTATAACATTACTGCTTCTTCTACCTCTCTCTATTCATCATCCTCTAATTTTTCATAATAAAATTTAACATTCTTCAACATGCCATCTTCAATTATTTCATCTACAATTTTTGCACAAGTTTTAGGTGGTATGATAGTTACATTACCAGTTTTAAGTACTAAATCAATGTCACTCTTCTTCTTCCTCTTGGCAATACCAGATGCAGTTGTAGGTGTAGCTTTAGGTGCTTTCTTTTGTGCCGGTATCTTGATTGTGACCTTCCTAACCAGTTGAGTCTTTGCTTCCACCTTAGTTTCCTTCGGTTTCTTCCTAACAACCCTCTTGAATGCTAACGGTGTGTCTGATGAATCAATGATGAACAGTTAGTACCAAACCGGTACTGAGAGGGGGGGTGAATTAGTATTGACAAAAACACTTTTCCTTTAACGGGTTTGACTGAAAACACTGCACTTGACTGGCAAGCAATAATAGCGTTCTAAACTAGATTACTACCGGTTAAACACAGTAAGAATGTGAAAGACATAAATCGGTAACTCTTGGATTTCCTCACAATCTAACAGCATATTTCCACTAGTAACACATCAACAGAAATGTAAAGACTTACTGGTTCAACATGCTTTACCACTTGACAGAGAATAAAAAAGCATCACACATAACACACATATTTTTCAAGTGGAAACCCAACTGGGAAAAACCACAGTGGGGATGAATACCCACAAGCTATTCTTTGAACCCCTTTGAAGTTTGCTCTGTTAGGAGCCTAGTTTGGGTAAAGACTTTACAATAGGTTCCATTAGGAACCAATCCTGCTAGGGATCACCCGGTTAAGGGATGGCTAAAATACTCGGTTAAGGGTTAAACCCTATTAAAGGTTACCTTGTTAGAGGATTTCAAGAAATCAATGATTTTGAGTCACCTTGTTAAAGGATTTTACAGCAAGCTGGTTAAAGCTACCCTGTTAAGGGATTTTCCATCTGTTAAAGTGGTTAGAGGTCAACGGGTATTACAATGATCTGGTAATAGCACTTCAATGCCAATGCAGATCCGCTTTAGTTCCTTCCTTCTGCAATCACACTCTGCAGGTATCTATTCTCTTATCTGGTCTGGTAAGAATCACATATCTCTGTACTTAGATACACACACAACATTTGCCAACAACTTCAACATGAAAAACAACATCAACCTTATAGGATAGATAGGTTGGTAGCATAAGCCCTAAACCCTAAACATTTAGGTTAAGCAATTCAGTCAGTTCAATCCTGACCGTTGAACATGCTGCATTGAATACAATAGTCTTGAACATATCTCAAGACACTCTCCATCATTCATTCTTTGTCGCTTCAGGAAGTTGATAACCCATCACGCGCTCTCCACCGTTTACAGAGACTTCGCAGATTCTTGAGGTGGATAGGATCGATCTCCTTCATGTAAGATCCTTCACGTGCACAAGGTTGACGTGGCAACACAATATGTTCTTCATTACAATGCTAACTCATCACACAATGTCATCGGTTGAATCACACAGGCATAGAACACTTCAACTGAAAACCCTGAAGCTAAGACTACCAACCAGTAGTCATACCATATGAAACCTTGATACAAAACATTTCATATACCGGTTCAACACATCATACCGGTTCTCTTGCATCACATATACCGATTCTCTTGCTTCACATATACCAGTTCACAACATCATACTAGTTCTCTTTCAAGTTGCTTACTTCAATATACCGGTTCACATTTCAACATATTGACATCAATGACAACATACAATATCATCATGTCATCACATATGCCAACAGTGTCATCCTCTGATTTAGAATTTGTAGTAACAGGTTCAATATGAACTACCGGATCCTTCCTCTTTCTACCTTTCTCTGGGACAACATCAATTAGTGCCTTTATGTCCTTTGAGACCTTCGGTACAAATTTACTTGCTTTTCCTTCTTGTTTCTCCCTTTTCTTCCCATTGAACTTTGTTTCAACCTCTTGAGTCTTCTGTTGTTTATTTCCACGGGGCTTCTTTACCTCATCAATTTCTGCATCAATTAGCATTTTTGTGTAGGCATCAAGAATCTCTGCATCCACCTCATAGTTCATTTCTTCAATCCAAATCTTCTGGGGCTTGACTGCTTCGATGAGAGTCTCATCCTTATTTACCAAGAAACATATGTTGGTAGAGTATTTCTTTACTATATGCTTAGGTACCCTTACCCTAGACCTTATATATTTTTGAAAAGTCTTAAAATACCCCCAAATCTTATCATCTCTCTGGCTTCCTAATGCAACAATTAACTGTTTTAATTATCTTCCTACCGGAATATCAAAAGCCCATTATCTCTTACTAGAATTAGGTGTATCATTAAAAAATATAACATCAACTAGAGTAACAAATTCCATTACCAGAAGGTGCCCTTCTTCTCACCTTTAATCTTTCCTAAGTTGATTAACAACTCATCAACCATCTAACCACAAAGATCTAACTTTACATTATCTCTCATCATGTAATATGCAGCCAAAATACATGAACTGGAAACAAAATCCAGTCGGTTTGACTGAGTTACCTTATATCCTACATCCATGCTACCAAATTTGATGTATGTGTCGGTGATAGTGCTCACTTTCATGGATCTCTTGTCAGATGTAGCATCGATGATCTTCCTCACGAAGTCGTTTGAAACTTTCTTTTTTGGATGTTTCCCTACCGATGACAAACCAGTAATTGCCCGGATGGCTTCCTTGGTAATTTTGTAAGGTCTGTCTAGCCATATGAATTCCCCATGTACTCTACTCAGTACATATCTGATTATTTCATCCTCAAACTTTGGAATATCCAGAATCTCTGTAACCCTTATTCTTCAATATGTTGATATGTTGGTTTAATCTTTCCATATTCTCCCATTAGTTCATTCATATACATTCCCTTGATTTCTGAAGTTCCTAAGTCCTCTATATGACAGTGAATGTATGCCCTAATATCCTCTACATACACAACTCCCTTTGGAATGCAAGACAACACTCCAACCGAATCTTCCAGGGTAGCCACATGTGGATACCACTTTAAAATTGGCCTGGGGTGGTCCTTGACCTCCACTATAGTTGGGTTTACAACAAAAATAGGAATAGAAGATGATCTCGCTTCCATGTTTCAAGATAACTACCTTTTGATCGCTCTCGGTGAAAACCTTCAATAAATTCTTCCAGACGTCGGTGAAATAGCTCAAGAAGAAATCTAATTGCCTCTTAATAGCCTTTGATCGCACTTAGTCACTCTGAATCACTCTAAATCGCTCTAAATGTAGGATGATTAACAATGAAGTGTATTCGACCTTTTATCCATCTAGAAAACCTTAATCTTTCATTGACATAAATGGTTGTCGGTGAAAGATATCGGATCTCACTCAAAACATATCCATGCCAAATAATCCTCTCCAATATCTGGAACATCTTCCACAATCTCTTCCTGGGGCATATGCATCATCTTCATGAATTTTGCCTACCCCTAAGGCATCTGCCTTAGTTACCGAATGAGCTTACTGTCGGTGCAAGAGCAACCTCTTCTGCTAGATAATTAATCAAGACATTCCCATCTAATGATTGTTCTTCAGTCTTCCTAACTCATCTCTAAGTGTGATCTTGCTGGATTTCACTAACCTTCTCTTTCCCTTTTTCATTTGATCCTTCATTACTAACCGGTGGATTTCTACTTCTACGGAACTTAGCAATATGTCCAATTTCATTACATGCATAACATGTAACATTGTTCTTTTGAATTGCTTTGCTAAAACCGATGAAATTGCTTAACCTGCACTGATTAGCCATATGACCAAATTTTCCACAAGCATAGCATTTTACATTCATTTTGCAATCTTTTGTCTTATGATCAATTTTATTGCATTTAGAACATTTACCGGGAGCAAAATCAGGGTTCTAATTTTCTCTATTTCTATATTGCCTAGCCATGTGACCAAATCTATTGCAAACAAAACATCTACCATTGAATTTATAAGCACTGAATTTTCTTATCGGTGCCTTATGGTTTTGATCATCATTAGCAGTACCGGAACTTTGTCCTTGCTCAAATCCAAGTCCACTAGAATCTCCAATTTGCCACTGTCTCTTCAATAACTCATCAAGTTGTGTTGAGCTGATCTTGAATTTTTCTTTGTACTCACTAGCAGTAGTTAAATATTCTCTTAATATCATCATTTATCTCTCAAGTTCTTTCTTGTTACTCTAGGATTGTACCAAATCAGTTCTCAACATATCATTTTTCATGAACCAACCTACCAAATTTTGCAAACTTGTTCTTTAGGGATACAACAAGATTTTCTTCATTTTTCTTTTTGTCCTCAATCTCCTTAGACATCCTTTTATTATAACTTGCATTTCATTTTTCATAACCATGTTCTCCTTACTCAATTTATGACATTGTTCCTTAAGTGCATTTTTCTCTTCATCATCCTAATTTTGCAAAAGTTCCTTCCTCCTAGCTTGAAAAGATGATAGCCTCTCTTGTAGGACAAGAATGAATTCCTTAGCAGAATTCAATTCATCTTGTAGCTTTAAGTTCTTCAACATTTCAACTTCATAATCTTCAAGTGCCATCTCAAGTTGCTTCTCCAAGGCCATATTCAATGATTTCGGTTTCAGGATCTTCCTCAAGCTGTTAAACTTCCTCTGAGACACAAGGCTTTGATACCAATTGTTGGAAACCAATAACATTGAGAGGGGGGATGAATCAGTGTTATACCAGAATAGTAGATTCTAGCCTTAACAAAACATTCATACACCAATTGGTATATTGGTATAAATAGAATTGAAAGAAGTAAAGCAACTAATAAGCCAAAAACATAAACGAGAATCATAACACACAAATTTATACATGGAAAACCTCAAAGAGGAAAAACCACAGTGAGATTTGTGACCCACAATATCAATCCACTAACCATATGAAGAGATATTACAATATATGAGGGGCCTGCACTTGCCGGAAGGCTTACAGCCTCGTCAACACTACTTAATCACAGTAGGAGTCTCACTGACTACGTAGAATTCCAGACAACAATCCAGAGAATTGTGAACTACTAAGATAGCATCTCATATGCCAGAATACAGTTTCGATTTAAGCTCTGTTTGTTCTGGTCTAAAACCCTAAACCCCTTTATCGGAATAACCCTTACAATAAATTCCTCACATACATAATCTCTCATAGTAATTTCACATCATATTACATTTTCATATCATTCTAAGTCATACACAAAATGATCTATCAAACTAACCTATATACCCTATACAATTTTTATGCCTTATGTCATCTTACAAAGATATATACAATATCAGATTACATGTTAGCCAGATAACATAAATGTATAAACATTAAAACAAATTTCTGATGCCAGATCTAAGATATGTCGGCCTCCAATACCAATAACCTTTATTATAACATGTCGGCTTGCATTGTCGGTGACCAAATAAATCTTTTGTCCTGTCGATGTCGATGTCGGTGCCGGTGCCGGTGTAGAATCTGTGAAGTGCTTGTCGGTACACCATATGAAGCCAGAACATAAAATCATGTTGCCATCAATGACAACATAGTGAAATCAACCAATAGAGTGTCATTTGCCAACAAATCCCACCTAATCATTCTTCTAGTTCCTCTCCTAATGAGTTGCTAGTGGCTAATCTTCATGATTAGCCACAAAGTCAACTCCTTGTTTCCTCACTCACCCACCTGCCTTAAATGCCCTTTTCCTAGGTGAATGTGAGATTTTCAAAATCTCACATTCCTCTAGGTATCCCTTCACCTAAGGAATTTTTAATTCCTCTCTATTCTTGCAATCCCTATGAGCATTCTTTTAAGGAATTTTTAATTCCTTCTTCTCATCACTCAAAGAATGTTTTATTCCTTTTCTCTTCCCTAGGTGCATTGGGAATTCTTCCCAATGAACCTTGAGGAGTGTGGAGACAATAAATGCCTTTAAAGAACATCTCTTGGACTCCACACTTGTCTTGGCATCTCCTCTTGGGCCATGTGTGGGATCACATGCAATCCTGACCCTCCATCTTTGATCAATCCTAGCACTTCATTTCCTCCCCTCTTCTCCTATAAATTGGAGGCTCCACTCTTTCATTTGACATCTCCAAGTTATCCAAGTTTATCCTATCAATTTGAGCCTGGAAAACCATCCAAGTATCCAAACTCTAGCCAAATTTTCATTCACCTATCACTTAGCCAATTTCTCTTCCATTCCATCTCATCATCCAATATCTTGTGCACAATATTGGAGAGCCATCCACATCAAACAAGAGATCCAATCTAACCAATCCAAGAAGGGGTGCATCTTTGGCTTCATCAAAGGCTCAATCCGAAGGAGAAGGAGAATATTACAAAGGTATAATGGTCTTTTAATGTTTTAATGTTTTATTATTCATTTCATTGCATTTTATCATTGTATCTTCCTTCCAGTATTTTTCCCTCTTCAATTATTTTAATTTAGTCTCTCTCTCCCTCCCCTTAAAATTGTCATTAAACATGACCTCTCTCTCTCTCGCTCCTTGTATGTTTAGGACCTCTCTCTAGATTAGAAAATATTTGGAAATGGTGTTGTAATATCAAAAACATTATCCTTTGTAATTAATGTGACAGATGATGCTTTTCCTCCATGTCATCGGAGGTCAAGATCCACCATCTTGTCCTTTTGTGCACTTAGGCCATCCTTGTCAGCTCTGGCCAAAGTGTTACCAACTCTATCAATCTGTGACCTTCAAGGATGAAAGCGCGACGCATAGACATCTGTGCAGCACACTAGACCCACAAATCTGATAGTCTGCAAGTGGTTGTTTGAGCATTATGCCTGCACCTGGAAGGAATCATAATGCCTTTATATGCACCCATCGATGTCTGAATTCCTTCCTAGGTCTATATCTCTCACTTAGGAAGCATTTTGGAAGGATCTTTTGGCAATTTGGTAACCATTTCTTGCAGCCTAAGCTCTTGGAGACTATTTTGGACAACATGCTACCAACACCACCATCGTTGCAGCATTACCAAGCATTCTGAGCACTTCCAAGCATTCCAATCTTCATTCATGATAGGGGAATCATCTTAATCCTCTCTCTTGCATATTTTTCAGTTTTATTTCCAATTTCACATTGCATTGTTATTCTCTTTATCATTTATCTTTCACGTGGCTTTTTGGGGTTGTCGGTGGAGGTGGAAACACCAAAACGGGGGTCTGACTTAGGCAGGCTCCAAAACACAACCCCCAACATTTTCTCTCTTGCATGTGTGTAGGCACAACTTCGTGAAGAGGAGGTTATCTTGTGGGAGGCTTCATAGCGTGGACTGATTGTGAGATTTCCTTACTCTTTAGTATTTTCCTCATTCTGTTTTGTAATTTGTGTAAGTTTCAATATTGTTTAGTTGTTTTATAAATTTTGTCAGCGCGTCTAGAGCTTTCTGCTCAGACTTTGCGCTTCGTCTGTACAGGACGACAGCACGTTGCATTGGTGTCCTAGCTTCGCGTACTCGTCCCAAGGACAGAGGCTCTACAAAACCATCTAGAGACACCTCTTGGTTGTTTGACCCTTCCTTCATAATTCTGTTATCCCTTGGCTCGTCTTAGCGCTAGTTCACAGAGGTAATCAGAAGGATAATTTATTCTCAAGGATCCATCATCCTTGAGGTGGCAAATTCTCTCCTTTACATTTTGGTGAACCTTACGTGAACCAAATTCTTGTTTGTAGCATTCAATTATTGTTTCATATAGTTGCATTAATCTTTTCATTTTCAAAAGTTTTAAAATCTGAAAAACAATTTTATTTCTTTTTAAAGAGAGAAAATCAAACAACAAGCAAAGTTTTTACATTTAGCTCATTTTTGCATTCCTTTTCCTTTAGCATTTGTATTCAATTTTGAAACAAATTCCTTAGTTTTTTCGAAACACTTTCTCGAGTGTCCCTGTGTTGTGGACCTGAATGTCGGTTAGCTTGTCTATGTGGTTTACGACTCAACTACAACATGAGTCATAGTCAGGAGGTCGTCTAGGTGGAGTTTTCCCCTGATTGCTATTGTCCTCTACCCAACACCGTGCAGGGTGGATAGTCGTCTGATCCCAATGAGTTCTTGACCACTCATAATCCGAAGTCTATTCGGTCTATGGGGATTTCTCCTTCTAATTCGCAACCTAACTCTCCTAGAAGTTCTACCCCATCTTCCCCCCCTGTGATTGATCATGATTCTGCAGTTACTATAGACTTTGAGAAGATCAATATGTTGGAGCAGAATCTGAGAGATTTTGAGGGTTTCTTGAATAAAGAGAGCATCCTCCCCCAGGCTGGGAATGTCGTAGGTACCTTGAGAGACATGTTAATTTATGATAAGAGAGGCCTGGAAATGTTGAGGGCCTTGTCCATAATTGTTAAAAACCATGTACCCCTAGCGGATGCACCCCCTGTGGATAATTAATATGATCCTTTTAGTTCCCAGGTTAGTGTTAGCAATTTGGGCCTGGGCATGCACATGGTTGACTCCACCATACCTAGTGTTAGTGCTTCACTCACTCCTTTGGGCTATACAGGCAAGACTAGTAGTTTGACCTCTGTCTATGCTCGGGTTTCAATAATCAGTGTTAGCACTACATCTGCTGGGAGCACTAGTCCTTCTAGAGGTTCCAATGGATTTGGCCCACCTCCACCTCCTCAACCTTCTAATTGTGTCCTAAATACAATCTTACAAAACATGGGGCAGTTGTAGTTGCAACTGACGAACCTAACCTCTACCTCTGGTTAATCATTTATGCCTACGTATTACAAGAAGAGTCCCCTTGACATTACCATCTTGAATACTATCCTTCCAACTATTGTTGAGTCCCTAAAGTTTGATAGGTTCAATGATGATGGGGACCCAAACGTGCATATAGATTCCTTCATGACTATGTGTAGTGGCTACCATAATCTAGATTTCATCTTACTGAAACTATTCTCGCATTCCCTCAAGGGGACAATGTTAGAATGGTACAAATCCTTACCTAACCACTCTATTTGTACCTTTGATCATCTTATGAATCGCTTCCTTAAACGGTTTCAGGCAAACATTGGCAGCAGGATCACTATCGTTGACCTTGTTCATTGTAAATAGAAGCCCAATGAAAAGATCACTGATTTTATTACGAGATATCAAGCTATCTCAACCAAGATCCCCTTTGCCCTGCCAAATAGTGATCTGTAGAGGATTTTTATCAGTAATCTGTAGCTAGCATTAAGGGAGAAACTATCTCTTAACCGATATCAGAATTTTGTTAACATGTGCTCTACTCTTACCGATTACCAGCACATTGTATCAGAGTTTGGAGATACTTCTTCAAACCCTCGTGGTGGGTCATTTGTAGGCACAACCATGGATGGGTCCTAGAAGAATAAGGTCATTGCTAATGTTGCAGCTATTCCTTTGATGGTCGTTGCGCAAGCCCCGCAACAAAATAAAGACTTCGCTAAGTTGAATGACTCCTACTTGAGCATAATACAACGGTTGTTGATAGACAACCTTATTACCCTTCCGAAAATAAAATCATTGTTTGATAGTCGGCCTTATCTGCTTTGGTATGATGGTTCAAAGTTTTTTCATTATCATCATGTGCCTGGTCACGACACTGAGTGATGTTATCATCTTCGACATGTTTTCGAAGACCACATCGACAGTGGTGCAATCAAGGTAGATGCCCGAAAGCACAAATCAAACAAGTTTATTGATAAAACCAATAGTGACTTGCAGATTTATACCAATCCTTTCCCTCCACATTCAACAAAGTTTATTTCTGCATCAGATCCTTCTTCAGATGATGGTCCATATGTGAACATGGTCACCATCACCCCCATTATCTCACCTCTGGCCCAAAAGGGGAAGGTATTTGACTGGTCCTTGCCATTTACCCCTTTGGATGCCTCGTATTGTGGAGAGCCTGCTCCTCTTTACGTCCCTACCAAGCTGAACGGTCAAATTGTCATAAGTGTGATGGCTGACCCATCTAGTAGAGTTGATGTTATCACAAAGGTGACTCTCTTCATGAATGACTTCCATAAACTAGCGTATGATGAGTGTCGCTCAACTTTGATGATGCATGATGGGTTCTCTATCCGCACCTTGGGTAATATCACTTTGACGGTCCTCGTAGGACCTAAGGAGGTGTCATATGTGTTTGTCATCATTCCCAAATTGGACCTCTTCTGAGTTAATCTTGGCAATCCTTGGTTGATTTCTATGGAAGCAGTCCCCTCGGTTGTGCACACATGTCTCAAGTTTCCCCATGAGGGCATGGTGCACATCATCCAGGACACTGGATACTGACCCCTAATCACTCGCGGGGATTTTTCATTGGACCACTTTTGGCATGCTTCGGTGGGGCCCATGCTTCCCCGTGGTGATTTAATGTATTGTGCTTATTATCAGTATAAAACAGGGGAGTTGACCCCTACATCTATCCAAATGAGTGTTTCATTTCCACCTCTTGCATCAACCTCTCCTCCATCAATTTCGGTCTTGGAGCGGGTGGTGCCTAATGTATCCTCATCATCGGGGGTTGAGACTAAGCCTGCTCCCTCAAATAGACCTTTGTGTCCGCCTAAGACCACATAGCCTCTAGCGATGTCAGTGGTTCCTACAACTATGCCCAGTGCAGCCAAGGGAAAGGCACCCATGTTGTCGAAGCTCATGGCCCGCCCTCCCTTTGAGCTCACGATCATGCTCGATATTCCTTGACCCTCTCGTTATGTGAAAAGGGAGTGCTCTTCTCATGTCCCTTCGCTATAGCTTGTGTCGGTACCCTTTGTTCCTCCAATCTCTCCTTGAGCAAAATGAGGTCAGGCGCCTATTGTTGTGTATGTGGTGCCTCTCCAGGATGCACCTCTTGTCTCCTCTATTAGGCCTTCTCCTGTCCTTGAAACAATTCTGGAGGCCTCTCCTATGGGATACGATGCTACTGAATCCTCTCCAGCTTCGATTGGTGGTCGTCATCTTCGTCAGAATCAATGTGTGCATGAGCGTAAATTCTTTCAATCCGCCCGAGCTTGAGAGCGTGACATTTCCTTATAGTCCGCTAGTGTTGCTTTGACACCCAACACAGTTGTTTCAAAGCCTCTTCCCTCGATTGCTCCTATCTCTGCACCTATTTTGGTCTTGCTCCCTACTGCTTCAGGGGCTTTTGATCAACCTCCCTCTAAACAGGTTCAGGTTTTCATTTCCCCTTCTTTGGAACTACCTCTTATCACTTCTTTGTTTGATATACCTCCCTTGTCTCGACCCCTTAACATGGCACATGCGTATGTGGTGCCTAGTGTGAATTTGTCTACCTTGCCCGCTTCTCCACCACTCCAGCATCTGAGTTTTCCTGGGCTCCTTCAACCTATGATGATGTATAGGGGGCCTGACACTCCTATCCCATGTAAACGTAATTTTGAACAAGGCCCTGTCTTGGAGTTCCGACGACGCAAGTCTTCACATGTATATTCCTCAACCCTTCCTCTACTTGCCTCAGTGCATGTTGGTTTGCCTATTTCTATTTATGTGATCAAAAAGGCCCCGTCTTCTCCTGAGTTTGTCATTTCCCCTCTTCCAGAGGTCAACAGTTTTGTTCTTGTTTCATCTTCTCCAAGTGAGTCACTTGCTTCCACCACGGAGGCCTGCATGTTTGGCTCCTTGGAGGATATCCCGACCTTGTCTACGATCTTCACCTGATCATTGACACTCACCTCCTTCGAGTGTATAGACGGTGACATCGCTATCACTTTGTCTCTTTCTCTCATTGTTGGTGAGGCACTCGATATGACCCTTGCGGTAGTCCCTCTTTGATCTCGCCCCCTTCTCCCTATGACCTAGATTAGAAGGACGAGACTCTTCTTGAGAATGGTGATATGCTACAATATGATCCCCTTCTAAGGGATGATCATTAGGACTTTTCTTTTTCATCTACATCTGCTTGAATGTGTGTGTGGTTGTGCTCCCTCATTCTTGCTTTCTCTATTTGTTCTCCCCTAGAGGACCTAGGTTACTTTGTAGGTACTTGGATACACGAGGTTGATTGTTTTTATCTGTTGTGTTCTCCTGAAGGACCCTAGTTACTTTGTAGGTTCTCAGATATAGGGGATTTTCTATCATACACATTCCTCTATTTGTTGACCTCCTTCTACTCTTTGTCATATCTTGCTTTTCAACATTCGGGGATGATACAAAGCGTTGGGGGCATTCTTTGCCTTCTTCCATGTTGACCCAAATTTTTATTTTTCTCTTTGTCTTCACCTGCTCTTCTTCAGATCCGAGAACCTTGGCACTATGATGATACACCCATCTCGCAGTGATACTATATATCTTTTTGACACTGCTATGGGTTTTGATGCCAAACTATCGAATCCCCCTGTCCTCTTGCATTGCAAATTTTGATGTTGTGGACATTTATGTGTCACTATCTAATGGTGGCATTCCATGGAAACATCTCATTATATTGATGTGCCACAACTCCTCTTCTCCTCGAAAAGACATGCCTTTCGTGCATATCATTCTAAGGGGGGGCCATCATATCTAAATTTTATCTTTTAGCTCTTGTATCAGTTTCCTTTGTCAAGTTGCTTTTTCATGCTTGCCTAGGTGGGGGCCAAACCAATTGATCTTTTTCTTTTCCAAGATCACCTAGGTGAGGGCCAAACCACTTAATCTTTTTCTTTTTCCAAGATTTCCTAGGTGGGGGCCAAACCACTTGATCTTTTTCTTTTCCAAGATCGTCTAGGTGGGGGAAAAACCACTTGATCTTTTTCAAAGATTGCCTACATGGGGGCCAAACTATTCTTGACTCATATCTCTCTTATTTGCCTTGGTAGGGGTCAATCTACTACTTACCAAATTTATCTTCCCTATCGCATGGCTATCTAGCATATTGCTACCCATGCTAGCAAATTTATGTTTATCTGCCCAATCGCATGGCTATCTAGCATGCTGCTACCCATGTTCGCAACGTCTATCTATCTCATTGTCCTATCATATAGTTATCCATACTGGTATATCACTCCCTATAGTATGGCCATCTAGCATAACGTATCTTGCTATCCATATCGATGTATCTTATACCAATGGTGATCACTCATATCATATCAATCTCTAGCTAGGGTTTTCCTCCAAAGCGAGGTTTGTTTATGCTACGGTATCTTTTCCTTTATCTTATCATCCATCATGCTAGTCTGCAGCTAGCATGTTTGCAATGTACCAAGTACCAATATGTATTCCAAATCTTAGCGTCATCTCGCTGGGGGCAACGTCGTTTGATCAACAAAAATTTGCCTCCCTGTCATGATTGTTCTTTCTCTGTATCTTCCTCTACTTTAGCTTCACATACCTCAGCAAAGGTATGCTCACTAAAGTGGGGGCCAAATGTAATATCAAAAACATTATCCTTTGTAATTAATGTGACAAATGGCACTTTTCCTCCATGTCATCAAAGGTCAAGATCTGCCAT